>NW_008795924.1:295457-359116 GCF_000699145.1 Aptenodytes forsteri
AAAAAAAAAAAAAAAAGTTGTGACTGTATATTGTTTATTTGGTCCCATCTCTGAAGTATTTTAGTGCTTCATAATCTGTAAAGCATTGATCATCATAACTCATACTCATCATCATAGGTAGCAAAAAAAGGCTAAAGATGGGCCAAGGAGCACACCCAACTGCTTTGTTTCATTGGGTATTAATGCTGGTGGGCTTTTGGTACTGGAAGTGTTGTGGATGCATGTAGTTGTACGATGGCTTCTGAAGTCTCAAAGCATTAAATGAACGAGGGTTAGGTGTGTTTGCCTCCTGCATTGGTCAGGGCATGGCTTTCTGCTTGTCCTGTTGGAAAGACTCAAGATCCAGAAGGGACGGAGAGTTGTTTGTGAACTCTTTCTGCTGAAGGACATGACTTCTGAGACTAGCTGATGTGATTTAAAACTTTCTTTTTGTTCTTCCCCATGGGAGTTAGGGACTTTTCTCACAAAATCAAATCCAATCTTAGGACCATGATGGACATCTCTACCTGCATTGCTGTCTATATAGTGTCATTTAAAAAAAATCCACTGCAGGTTGGATTGTGTGACTTCATGTTCCATCTGTTGGCCTTAAATCTTCACTGCTTAATGTGAAGAGTGTTTTGCTACTCTACTGAGTCTTCTCATGGTGGGGTCTTGTGGAGTCACTCTTCCTCAGTCAGCCCTTCCCCATTAGATTAGCAAAGAAACATTAAATACCTAGTCTCTGATTGTGAAGTGCCTTTCTCGTCAAGTATTGCTGTAATTGTGCTTTGAACTTTTCTCTGTTCTACAGCTTCTCCTATTCCATGTTCCTCCTGCATTGCTTTCAATTAGCTTGTTCAAATACTCTGCATTTCCCTACGGCCCTTGTTCCAGTCGTGGTGTAATGACAGTTCTCATTATTTGACATTGTGTAGATGTGTGCCACCTGCCAGCTTTCTAAACAATTATATTTTCTCTCAATTTATTAAAAAAATACTACATAATGATGACTTCAGCACTGACTCTTGTTATTTGTTGCTCAAAAACCAGTTTACATCAAGCCACTTTTACTGAAAGACAGCTCAGATGGAGGGCTGGAGCAGCCCTTTCCTAAAGAGGTACCAAGGGATCAGATTTCGAAGGGAAAATGGGGTAGTCTGCTCACTCATGGAATTCAACAGTGTTGCACAATTACTGTGCTGATGCAAATTTCCTATTTAAACACACAGAAAAAGTTGAATTTTCAAAAGTAGTTTGATTAGTGAAAAGTTTGGAGGGTTAGGTTATAAAGGGGGTGGAAGATTTTGACAAAAGCTACAGTGTGAGTGACAAGTTTCATATTTCAAGTGCTACTACAGCCAAGGGTTAGTATAGTATGTCGTCTTCTGCCTGAGGCCTCGGGTTCTCGACTAAGGTAATACAGGTAATAAGGTAATACTAAGGTTTTATTACTTGGTTGATAACTCAGTCCACTTGACTAGGTCCAGTTAATTATATCCCTTCAAAGCGCTATCACAAGAATCTGTTACAGAAGGTCCGTGTGATTAAAATTCCCTTGGCAAGGGAGTGATGAGAGAAAGTATCTTTATATTTGATACGATTTTTTTACTCAGTCTGTTTTAATATATGCACTTTGCTTTGTCATCCCAAATAGTTTCATTTTATTCATTTGTTTGTAACAGCATGTTTTCACTTTGGAAAATCTGGGTGAGAATTCACTGATGGTTGTAAATCATGCAACAGAGGCTCCTTATGGGGAGAAAGGTCTGATCAAAGCTGAAAATCTGCTGCTTGGAAAGGAGGGGAAACCTGTTGCTGTAGATTACTATAGGTACTCTGAAATTTAATTTAGGTGTTAGAATATCTTTCTGGCCTAGAGCTGGCTAGAAATAGCAAAGCAATACTGTCATTTTCTGGATCTAGTTACTAGTTGGTTTATTTCTATGCAGAGTTTCACTTACCTCTGTTCTTTCATATTTTATCTTTACATGTTATTTGGTTTGTTCTTAAATAAAACCAAAAACATTCTTCCAGGTTTTTACAGTTTCAGAGATCTGGAGACACAACCTTCCAGATTGTCAGTACTGGGTGCCTGAAACTGTCTGTGCTGTCAGGTGTGTTGATTCCTTTAGCAACTGGTTTTTATTAGTTTTTTTATTTTTAACAGTAAGATCTCAGAGAAAATCCTTTCTTCTGATTTCTTCACTCCTGCCCAGGACATGAGCTGTTGTTGACACTTTAAAGTATTTAAGCATCATGGCTATGACAGTACCACTATTTTAAGTATTATTTCACTGGTATGTGTCTGTGAATTGGAAAACCCGGAGCCACCACTCCCCAGGATATGTTAATAGTTGCCTTGTTGCACCTTCTGGTTTGGCACAAGAGTAATCTATTTGAGAGCAATATAGTTTTTTTTTATTATTATTATTATTATTATTATTATTTTTATTCAAATATATTACTAGGTGTTTTATTCAGTGTTTGTAAGAATTCATGGGATGCATTTAACTCTTTTTGTTGCTTGCAAAGTTAAAAACTCTGTGCTTTATTCATGGCATTGACTGTCATAAAGCTAGGCTCTATTTTTAGTCCCAGCTAAATGAAAAGCAAAACAAAGTCTGCTGTTTCTTCTTTCCTTTTGGGGTTGATATTTCATCATTTTTACATTCCTCTTAGAGTTTTCCTCTGCTCCATTGCCATTTGTTTTCACTAATTTCATTAAAATCTCTGCAGTAGCTCTTCATGGGAGTTTATTGTTGCGTTTTTGGCAAATTCCTAAAAATCTTCTGTGTTTTGTAAGTTTCAATGGAAGAAACTGCTGAAGGGGACGAGGGTAGTGTTTTAGTTGAGAGTGTTTCTAAAGGCTGCAGCAGCACAACAAATTATGATGTGATGGTTTTCTTCTAATTTTTTTTTTTTAATTTAATGTTGTTTTAAAACCAGATATGGCAGCTGTGAAAATTTTTACAGACTGTTGTCTGGATGGTATGTTTTCTTGTGACTTACTGAACTTTTTCAGGCAATTTTTTTGATAGTACAACAAATTCATTCCGTCCTGTCCTGAAAACCTGCCTTGAGTCCATTGTAATCTTTCTCTTTCTTTTTTCCTTAGGAAATTTGCTACAAGACCCTATTGCTCCTACCAACTCCACATGTCAGCATTATGTCTGCAAAACTTGTAAAGGCAAGAAGATGATGATGAAACCGTCATGTAGCTGGTGCAAGGACTACGAACAGTTTGAGGAGAATAAGCAGCTAAGCATCTTAGTGAACTGCTATAAGAAGCTCTGCGAATACATAACGCAAACTCCACTGGCACGAGATATTATCCAAGCCGTTGATTGTTCTGCAGATCTTTTGGCTTTGCTCAAAGATGGATCACCACTCCATGAAGAGACAGAAAAATCTTCCGATACAGCCTTGGCTTTGTGTTTGACACATTCCCCCGTACCTTCAACCTCAGAACTCACAACTGATCCTCCAGCTAGTTTTACATCAATACCTGAAAGCACACACAACATTGATATTAGAGGTTCTGTTATCAACGGGTTGCCCAATTGTAATGGGCTTTCGGTAGATAAACTTGGAGTGAATATTCCTTCTCCTGAACACGCAAACACAATTGATGTCTGTAGTACTGGAGAGTATATAAAAACTGAAGATATCTCTAGCAGCCTGCAGCCTGTGTGTGATACAGTTTCTACTAGTGACTTGTGTACGACAGGCATCGACATCTGCAGTTTCAGTGAAGATATAAAACCAGGTGGCTCGCTTCTCCTTAGTGTTGAGGAAGTTCTCCGGAGCTTAGAGACCGTTTCAAATACTGAAGTCTGTGATTCTAATTTGCAGCCCAGCTTGGAAGCAAACATGACTAACGGCCCTTTTCTGCAGCTTTCTCCCCCACCTCTTAGCCATAACATTTTCATGTCCACAGATGCTTCTCCTCACGGAATCTCCTGTACAGCGGCGACGCCTAAGGTAGTTAAGTTAAACAGAAAGCGATCTCGATCAGAAAGCGACAGTGAAAAGGTTCAACCTCTACCCATTTCCAGCATCATCTGTGGCCCAACATTGGGAGCATCAGCTCCTGTAACAGTGAAACAGGAAAATAAAATGTCTTTGCAGCCTATTGCAACTGTACCTAACGGAGGCACTACTCCCAAAATAAGTAAAACTGTGCTCCTGTCTAACAAAAGCATGAAAAAGAATTTAGAACATGCCCCTAAGAAATCTCACCCAAAAGCCAAACCAGGGGTGCTGAAAACAAAAGACAAAGCAAAGGAGAAAGTTCCTAGCAGTAACGTTATGCCAGGAAGCCCAACAAAAACTGTGTATAAAAAGCCACAAGAAAAGAAAGGGTGTAAATGTGGTCGTGCCACCCAAAATCCAAGTGTTCTTACATGCCGTGGCCAACGCTGCCCTTGCTATTCTAACCGCAAAGCCTGCCTTGACTGCATATGCCGTGGCTGCCAAAACTCATACATGGCTAATGGGGAGAAGAAGCTGGAGGCATTTGCAGTGCCAGAAAAGGCCTTGGAGCAGACTAGGCTTACTTTGGGCATTAATGTGACAAGCATTGCGGTGCGCAATGCCAGCACAAGCACCAGTGTAATCAATGTGACAGGGTCACCAGTAACTACGTTTTTAGCTGCCAGTACACACGATGATAAAAGTTTGGATGAAGCTATAGACATGAGATATGACTGTTGAATCTTTCTTTCTTTTCCCTGCCATCAGTAGGGGAACTGCTACAGTTTTAAGGCAGCTATGGTTCTGTTTAACTTGCTGGAGCTCCTGCGTTTAGATCACTTGTATCAAGTGTTTTTCATTGCTATGTTATGTGTATTAGTGTCTGGGAAATAGTTGCAGATAATGGAGGAGTTACCCTAAAACTGTTTTTAGTTCTTACAGCACCTCATAGTTTGAGATCAATTGCTGATGTAAATGATTTTATCACAAGAACTTTGGCAAGGAATTTATTAACCTCATTGTACTTGGTCATGCTTTGTGCTCAGTCAAAGCTTCTGCTTAAATGTAGAAAAGTGGTATCTAGTTAGTCCATCTAAACTGTGCTAGATTATGATGTAGAAAAGTAATTATTGATTAGTTACAGTCACCATTACTAGAAAAATCACCTAATATTCCTGTAGGAAATGCGGCATTGAGCTGGAGAATACAGTTTGAAAAGGGTAGATAACCAATTCTCACAATCAGAAATTATCTACTCTATGGAACAGTTTAAAAGTAAAAAAGTTTAGTAATATATTGAGAAAGCTAATAGCCCAAAAAGCAGCTCAGTCTCCAGACAAGGGTCAGGAAGATCAGTTGGTTAGGTATGAACATCAAACTGCTGACTCAGATACACCGTCCCTGTTAACAACATCATTCATTTTTTTGTTTTCTTGACAATTCCACAGGTCACGTTCCTGATCAGCTATGACTGCCATGCCAACTCCGTTTGTTTGACATGTTACTGACTATTTTGGCTGGGGCGAGAAAATTACTTGTACACAAAGAAGGCTCAAGTTTTATTAGCACCATTCTCTCCTCTCCCCCCCCCCCCCCCCCCCCCTCCCCCCCTCCACCTTTTTCAAAAGGGGTAAGTTTTTTTATACCCCTCACTCTCCCCCCCCCCCCCCCCCCTTTTTTTTTTTTTTTTTTGGAGTTCCTGCTGATTTTACTGCTGTTGCTTCTAGAAAAGAGAGGGGATTTTGTGGGTTACAGAGAGACTCCTTGGCTGACTTTTTTCCCCTCTCTGCTGCCGATCAGTGCCTGGGATACACAGACTTCCACAGCAGTTATCACCATTGGGGTTTTTTGTTTGTTTGTTTCATTAAGTTTGTACCACAATAGACTTGGGACCCATCCCCTTGAGGGTAGTTCTTCGCTGACAGGCATCTTTCATCTGGGGCAGAGGATCGCTTGCTATCTAAGGTCAAATATTTCGGATGTTTGATAGACAGAATAAGCTATATAACTTACTCCACCCAGCATCTATCTCATTTTTCGCTAATAATGTTGAAAGTAGCTTTCGAAGGTCAGTGCTTTTCAACCTGGGGTAGAAGGCTCTAAAATGGAAAAATAGCACAAAGTTGTCAAAGAGCTTATCTCAGAAAGTGTTAAAATGAAAGCACCTTTGTAGGAATTCAGTTTTATGCAAAAATGGTTTATTTCAGTGTAATCCCTAAATAAGAGTACAAGCGGAAGAATTTAGTCTTGCATTTAGGGCTTTATTGGCAGCCTGAAAAAGTCAGATTACTTTGTGAAAGCAGAAATTTCTCCTCTTTGAATGATACAGCACAAATTAAACATGGGCTGACTAGAACACAAAACATTACCTTCTAATTTAAAAGGCAATTCCTGTTTCAACAGCATGTTAAATAGTAAGTGAATTTTTTGAGTTACTTTACTGCTTCCATCTTTCCTTTTATTCATCCAATAAACGCTGCCGTGCTTTCTGACCTAACGTTAGGTGTATTTTGATTTGGCACAAAGCATGTACAATGATGGTTCCTCACCTGAGAAATAAGCAAAAACCTTTGGACACAAATGACACCTCCTTTTGTTTTGTAGTGTACCATGGTGTCATTTTCTGTGAATGTGGTCAGATCTTTTTGTTGGTTTTGGTTTGTTTCTCCCCCCGTCTTTTTTGTGGGGTGGGTAGGGTGGGGGGTTAAAGCCATAGGAAGAAAAATGTGATGTACGTGTCCAGTCTGTACTTTTTTGTTTTTGTTTTGCAAGAAGAGTTGAAAAATATTTTTGATAATGAGTAAATGGTGGAAAATGCTTCTTAGTATTCTTGTCTTTATTTGCCAACCCAAGTACCTAAGATCTGTGTTTTTTAGCCCTCATGAGATTTAATGATGTCCTATTAAAATGTATTTAGTTAAACTTGTATGTGATTTTTCTGTTGACCCAAAAGGATCCTACCATTTTCTAATTTGGTGGTTTGATCGTGACCTACTAATGTAAATCTGTTTATTAGTCCACTACATGTAAGAAAAGTAGCCAAACCAGAGTCTGATTTAAGGGGAGTAAACTGCACAGCATGGGTTGTTTCTGAATGCTTTTGCAGAGCTGTTAAGTTTTGCTGAGATTGTTGATGGTACATTTATTAGGACTTTCATTAAATTAAATACATAGTACCTTTGCTCCAGAAACGTGGGAGTACTTGGAATCTTTACTATCTCACTGCTGCATTAAATATGGTACCAAAAGTTGGAGAATTTAGGTCAAGTGTGTTTTGGAACCGTTGACAGGAGAGCCCTGATCATTAATGTAAAATTGCAAATGGTAGATTCAGGTTGTTTCTAAAAACATTTCCTTTTATGCTGCCACGTTCTTGAAATGTATATTAAAATTCAAATTGATTTAATAAATGTTAGTTTTCTAATTCTATTTTGCAACTGCTAAGGGCATCAGTGTGGCATATGTTGAACTTCTTGTCTAAATACTACTTAGTCCGTTGATGACTAATTCTGTAATTGTTTAAATTAGGGATGGCTTGGTTTGGTTTTCTTCACCTCCTGGCTAGTTGTTCTTGAATAAGCTGAGCAATGGAAAGGATCATAACGTTGCTGAAAATAATTGCAGTGGTTCTAGTTTGAAAAGCATCAGTTTCCATTTTATAGCGATACAAGCAGCAATACTGTTCTGGGACCTTCCAGTGTTGGCTGTGGTCAAAGAGAGTTGAGTGAAAACTCAGTCCAACGCAGCCCACAGCAAGGACTTGCTCCCTGCTGGCTGTATGTGGGGAAGCGCTGGGGAAGCGCTGACGCAGAGCAGTCGCAAGGATCGTTTTAGCTTAGCCTGGGCTGGCGGGAGTTCCCCAGCTGCCGTTGACCAGGCGTTCCTCCTGTGGTGCTGTGGATTTGGGGAACTGTTCTCAGTGTTAGCATAGACGAAGCTGCTTAGGGATTTGTTTTCATATAGAAAGTGCCTGGTATTTCAGCTTTCTTCCCAGTCCTCTTGAAGACAGTGATTAGCTTCCAAACTTTATTAAAATCCTGTAATTTGTAGAGCTGCATCAGAAAGAAAAAGCAGCAGTTCATCAAATGTTTTGCAGGGGAAGTCTTCCTGCCTGAAAACATGTTGCGAAGATGGAAAGGACAGAGCTCCTTCTGGAAGGGGTGGACTTTTGATCACGTGTAGTGGTACAAAATTAGTCTAGTGCTTTTGACCATCCAGATCTGAACATGTGGAAGATGCTCCTTCTAGAAAGAGAAGACATCTAAACTTTCATTTTGAGTGGAAAGGCTCTTTCCACATATCATAAATCAGTGAAATCACTGGTTGGGATAAAATCCTGGAGGGAGGAGGGACAGGGAAACAAAACTGGAAATGAACGCTTGGATTGGGTTGACCTTGCTGCTCTTCCAGCAGTTCATTCATGCAGGTGATGTTCTCGCTCTCTGGCTTGTCTAAGCCCACGCTATAGTGCCTGTGAACAATGGGGTCACAACAGCCTCTTCTGTTTCCGTTGAACTCCCTGCAGATGTTCTTGTACGTGCATATGAGTTTTAAAACATTATCACAAACCAAGGAGGCAGGTAACAGATGTCTTTCTTGGACAGCTGCTTCCGTTTGTGTTGCCATTACATCTTAGAGGCTGCCCCCCTGTAAGCACCGTAAAATTCTGTATTGTCAGAAAAAACCTGTAGAGTTACAATGTACCAGCAGTCTGAAATAAAACCTGAAAAGCCTGCTTTCCAAGGCCGGTACTTCTGGCACAGCAAGGAGCTGCTTGTTCAATGAAACTCTGATAGACCTTCAAGGAAAGATCATACAGATGTGGCACATGAATCGTGCAAAGATTCTGGTGTGATCCAGAATAAAAGCATCTTTTTACTGTATGCAAGAAGCACACACCCCCAGACATTTTTTATGTATTTAATTTTTATACAAATTGTAAACAAGCTTTTGATTGCTAACTAACCTGAGAAGTGAAACAACAAAAAAGAGGAGCTTATATGTTAGACTCATTCCAGTTATGTGGCATGGCTGATTAAATTCGCTCTGAAAGTTATATAATGCTATTTAAAGTAGTACTGATTGATAATGTCGCAAGCACATCTTGTTTGTCTGGTCTTACGTCCTTAATTTTTCAAATTGAAGTGCCTCTGGTATTTTAAAGAAACCCAGAGGTCCCCACCAAAAAGTGACTGTGCTATATACAGGTTTAGGCACACAGGGGAATGCTGACCTGTCAGTCTCACAGATGAAGTAATAAGATAATGCAGTGATTCTGCTTGAGCATTTGCATATAATGAAATTAGAAAAGGCATTACATTTTTTTCTTTTTTTTTTTTTCTTGGTTTTTTTTAATTCATTCCACTTGCAGAAGATCCAGGAGATGTTTGTTTTCACGCCAGTTTAAAATGAGGGAGCTTGGCATTTTGGTAAGTCAGCACACAGATAGTGCTCCGTGTTGAGGGATGAAGATGTGAGGAAGGTAAGTGGTAGGATTGCTTTTCTTCCCCAGTATTTTTGAGAAGAAAGCCTGGAATTTTGGCTTTGGCAGGCTTGCTGACAGGTAGCTGGATGGCATGAGCTTGGGACAGCAGCTGGAGATGAAGTGAACAGTAACACTACCCCACCACTACAAGACAGGTTTTACTTTTTAGATTCAAAAGTCCTTTATTTGCCAAAAAAGAAGAAAATACAAAGTAAAAATACAAAGATAAAACCATGCCAGCACAAAATGTCTCTAAACTACTTTTACAAAGTATGAGAACCTTTATTATTAAATACTCAGTTTCTAAGACCATCACCCAGTGATACAGAGGAAAGATTAGAACAAAAGGGTAAGCACTGTTTACGTGTTTTTCTTACAGTAGCTCATGCTCTTTACTGAGGTTCAGATTTGATTGCATAGACCTAAGATGCTGTGATTTAGAAACACCTTACTCCAAAAATACATACCATTAAATGACACTTCAGTTACCTCTTTTTTTTGGCCTTTCAGGCATATTTTGTTTCAGAAACTAAGCATAGTACCTTGGTTAGAGTATCTCGAGTCAGCTTTCTTAAATCCTTAGTTCAGGAGGGCAGGAAGGTTTTCCGCAGTGTTTTCTGTAAACCTGAGACACTGGAATTTCTTTTTTGCTGTCCATGTCTGTTTTGCAACACTGCCGCTTGGTGGCAGACCGGCAGAAGGGGAACTATGTCAGTGCCTGGGTTTTGCTGACAAAAATTAACGTAGCAATTACTACTGAGATACTGAGATTTTTAGAAGAAGAAGAAAAAAAAAAAATCAAGCTAGTACCATTCCAGCAGTAATTGCATGTGGTTGTATCGAGCCATATCGCCAATCTTAGTACTGCAGAGAGAGAATATTTGTGAATATAAAAATAAAAAGCAAGGTTTTTTTAAGGACACAGGACTTAATTTTGCTAGACAAAAGCAGACTAGAGAGAACAAATAAACACTTTTTTTTTTTTTTAATCATGCAAAACTGAATTTTACTCACTTTTCTGACTACTCGTAAGGAAAAGGAATCCAGCTCATAATAGACTTCAGCCTGAGCTGGATTTATAAGGAAAAATGCATGCTCTGTTTTTCAAGGTATGCAACATCTAAAGTGGCATTGACAGTTGGAGATGGGAGGCAAAGTCAGAGCAAAGCGGACTGCTGCAAGTTTTCTGTGCTGTGATTCTTGGGTTGCTTCATTCTAGAGAGCTGACCTCTGAAGCTCGTGTGTGTTGCAGCTGAGCAGATTCTGGTATCTGTATTCACAAACATACTTGTCTTCTTATGTTTTGACTATCCCAGAAATAAAAGCTAAGAAGTAGGACAGGCATTCCCAAATTTACCTTGCTTATATACTGCATTTAGAAACCTTCCATCCAGAGAAGCTGTGGGCAGGGCTAAGTCACAAATGGGGTGTAGAATACCTCCTTTACGAATTCATCTGTGGCTGTTGAATTATGATTCTTTTCAAATGTATTAGTGAGAGAGAATGGATTTCTACTCCTGGAGTAAATATTATAAATTGCTGCAAGTTTTGCATTGATAGTGTGCTAGCAGTGGCTTCTGTAGCTTGTCCTTATATTCACATATAAGGCAAAACATTTGCTCTAAGTTTGGTTGTTTTGTTTTTTTTTTTTTCTTTGATTAGCTTGTTGTGTTGACCTACTAGAAAGCATGAATTGGTTTGGACTTATGCTACTTTATCATAGCAGCAGCAAACCTCTGTTTGTAGAAGAGAGGGCCTTGGGTTTGGGGGCCAAAGAGCTCAGCAGAGCAGCTATGAGCTTCCGTCTCAATTTATTGAAGCCAAACCTTGAAAAAGTAACTGGTGATTTTTACCAGGCTCAGAATACTGACTTCCTCAAGAAAAGGCACCAGTTCAGGCAGATTGGTGTGGTGTGAGATGGAAGTCTGAATTGATTTGATGGGTCAAGTTAAAGCCCCTCTGCAAAAAGCACATGAGGAAAAAGATGAAAGGTGCGTGAATAGGGAGAGCAGGAACAGCAGAAGTAGGCTCAAGGTACAACCTAGCAAGAACAGAAATGCCAAGCCAAAAAAGCGATGCACCAAGCGTTGCTGGAGTACCAGCTCTTCATAGTACATCATGGGCTGCGTCTGCATCCCAACACACATCTGGTGCTTGAGAACAGGGTGTCACTTGCTCAACTGGCGAGTCCTTGAGTCCTTCATCTAACTCCCTCCTTGGGTGAAAAAGAAACTCTGCATTCCCGGGAATACACATCCTTCCTGGAAAAGGATGTTACTCTGAACTCCCATAGGGAGGAGGAGGAGGAAATGTAATACCTAGAGAGGTGGTAGAATCACCATCTATGGAGATTTTTCAAAACTCAGCTGGATGAGGTCCTGAGAAACTTGCTCTAACTTTGAAGCTGGCCTGCTTTTGAGTGAGGAGGTGGAATAGAGACCTACAGAGGTCCCTTCCAACCTGAATTATTACATTATTCTGTACTGTGCTAGGAAAGCTTCTTTTCTTGAAGGTGCCAGGGTATCCCAGGTTAAAACCTTAAAGAGACAATCACTAAGTTATTCTGGAATGAGACTTTACATAATTGACAAACTGGACATTCCAGTACTGCTGCTTATGGAGTTAAAAGCTAGCAATGCTGAAGTAACATGAAGGTTCAGTTTCAGCCTAGAATGGGGTCAGGTTCTTATTGTTCCTTTGAGGAATCTTTGCCTTTGGAGAGATGTAAAATTTTATCAAAGTAAAAGACCACTCTGGACCTAGATAGTGAACAAAAGAGGTGAACTGCTTTGCCTATGTTCTTTCAGGTAAAAAGTGGACGGAACTGGTTACAATTAGTGATTGTGTGACTTCCATCCTATGTTCATTTCTGCAATCATTTCCTAGTTTCTTCTTTATTTGGGCCTTTGTGGAATCATCCCCAGTAAAGCTTTTCCCCTCAGAGTTATAGTGATGATGGAGATGCGATTCAAACACCCTGGTGTTGGACAGAGCCGCTCTTGTGTGCTTGTTGCGTTCATAGTGGCTTATCCTGGCTTGGTTAGAGTGTTCCCTGCTTACATCTTTTATTATGGAATGGAAGTTACCTTGCAGTGCCCTTGCTAATAACCTGGGCATCCAGAAGTTTCCCAAATATCAAATCCAGGATCCTGGAGTCTGTATATGCCTCTGGATAAAACAGCAGCTTTGTTCAAGAAAAAGAGAATAAATCTCCAAGGCCGGTATAACTGAAAACTTCCTCTCTTCCAGATTTTCATCCTGAGGAGAGAGTTACTAACCTCAACAAGGCAGCAGTATATCCCACCTGGGCATCGGGAGGCAGGTGTTACACTTCAAAGGCTCCTGGAAAAGTTGAAGCTGCATTGTAGCGATCAGCCAATTACTTATTTGGTTATTAACAGTAGCACTTAAAGGTATCATCTAGGGATTAATGTTCCATTGTGCTAGCATCTGTATGTACAAAATACACCAGGCTACCAGTGTGTGTGTGTGTGTGTATATACAAGTCACCTATTAACTGGGTGGGTTCTGCCTTTAGTGCAGGCAAGGAGGTGCCTGCTTGGAGATCTGAGCCTGGCATTGGCAGTTGTCTCCCAGGTATTCTGGCAGGAATTCACACAGGGATGTCCTGAGGAGGCATGGTTTGATATTCTTACAGTGAGGTAAGAGGAAATACAGTATATACATGCCCACCAAGCATTACATATTTGGGCACAATTACAATAGTTGAAATAAAATATGACAGCTGAAACCTGTCCCAAGCTGGAGAAGGTAAGTACCAGATCTATTTGTGTATCTACGATGGCTAAAATTGTGGACTGGTAAGAATCTGTTACAATCACCTCTGTGCTGAATCACAGACAGCTACTAAGCAAGGAGGAACAGCTCTAGCAGCAGAGCATGTGCTATTACTAGAGACACCTGTTGCGATTCTATGGGGAAAGTCAGTTTAATTTTGCACTTAAAGCAAGAATTCATTAGTTACAGTGTTTCCTCTCTGAGACTGGGGCCTACTTCATGGGTGGAAAACAAATTTTTGGCAGTATTTCAGACTAATTCCTTTACCAGTTAAAGGATCCCTCTGGTAACAGAAGTTTAGCAAACGAGGTTAGGATTGGGTTTTTTCTTCATTATCTCAGCTTAGCCTCTTGGAGGAGGCTACAGGTTAGCAATACAATAGAAGGGAAGAACACAGGAAATGGGCAGAACTGGTGCACACAAGACATGGCAGTTTCAACACACCAGCTGAACAGCATATATGTCATCTTTGGTAAACACGCTAGAAAATACTTCTACAGAGACAAAACACTAGCCTGAGGAAGATCATCTTATGCACAGGAGAATATGTAGAAATGTTAACTATATCTCAAATTCTTAGCAAAACATTACATTCTGTGGTGCTTTAACTGTCCACAAATTCATACAAATAAAATATGTCCAGTATCAACTGTATGAGCTTGTGGTTTAAAGCGCAAAAGGGGACTTCACTCTCCCCATGTGCAGGCATGTTGCCTTGGTTTCCAGGACACTAAGCAAAAAAGAGAACTTCATTGTGACTTGCATTTTAAAAGATTTCTAGACATACATTTAAATTAAGTTAATTTGGCAGCTCTTTTGTCACTCCTGGTATAAAGTCAAGGGGACAGAATGGCACAGGACTGAACTGACTGAGAAACGACCACTGTAGATGTTGCATGCAGTTGTTACAATTAACCATTAGATGCTGGCATTTATTGCACATCTGGGGACGTAACAGAATTTATATATAAACGAAACAAGGTGCAATCACCATTTTTAATGAGCGTGCACGATAACACATTGTAAAAAGCCTTTTTATAGAAATTACCTTATTGCAATTACACAGGAGGAGAAAAAGGGTTCTCAAGTTACAGTGTACAAAATAAAGCACATTGCTCCAATGACGGATTTAAGAAAAAACCCTAAATGTCTTGGGACTGAATGCTATCCAGTTTGAAAGATACTGATTAAATGTCTTCCATTTCTCTACGCTGAGAGATCTGAGATAACTAGTTTGTCTGACTTGTCTCCAGTTTCAGGGGGAGATAAGACTTCATCTGTGTCATAGTCTTCTTCAAATGATCTGCAAAGATAAAAGGTATGTCTTTAAAAGCCATATTTTGGTGAGAGCACTTTCGGGTAAGTTATTTCAGTGGCTACTAAAGCAGCTGGCTAAAATACAGTAGCATGCAAGATGTTAACCTCGAGGAGGATATTTATAAGGCATTGAAAACAGTGCTGTAGTAATCAGTATTCTGACAGCTGACAGAACTGTGCTCCCATCCATCCTCATTTGTAAGTTCCAAAACAACTTTTCACTCATGTTCAGCATTATAAAATTTGAATCCAGTTTCAGTAACAATTGTCAGTAGCTCACAGTAGCCTTAATAGTTCAGTGCAGAAATGAAGTCATCCAGGCCCTAGAGGAGATTTGGCTTGCTCAGACTTGCTCAGAAACACCTGGTTTCCAAAGCGTCTTTGGCTTAGGATATGTTTTGACAGCCACAGAACAATTGTGGCCATGCTGTCATGTTCCTCTCTCACTTGGTTTGAAGTTTAATATCCAGGTGTTAGCATTTATGGCCTGGGGAGGTTTGGCTGTGAATTCTCAGCTCCAGCCAGTTGCACTATTCGGGCTGGTTGGGTTCTGTGCTCTGCAGCAGAGGATATCACTTTGGGGCTCTCAGCCCATTTCTATTCCTCAGAAATGACGTTTTTGAGATGTTCTCCCTTCAGTCTCAGCACACTACAGGTTAGTTTCTCAGGGCTCCCAAGAAATTCCAATTCTTCCTTTTGTTCTGAAAGCAATGCTGCTTATGAAGGAAATGTTGCAGCAGGTGTTCCAATGGCAAGCACAGGAATAGCTTTAGTTTGTTCAGTGATAAACTGTGCTGCAAAAAGGTTAACTCCTTTGATACCCCAGCACGGATGGTGCCAAGAAAGAATTGTCTACCACTTCTTGTGCTGTTTTTCCCTTCACTAACCCATATGCAGGCACAGTGAATCCTTGGGAGCCTGTCAGTATGTAAGTCCTGCTGTGGGGAGGATTCTGTGCTATAGTCTGGTGATCCCTATGTGAAGAAGAGACAAACAGCACAGAGATCTTCCTGGACAACATTTTCATCTTCTCTTCCATAAAGGAAAGCACTTGCTTAGTAATTCTGCCACCTTCTGGATCCTTGCATAAGTGGGAGAAGGGAAACAATGGTCTGGATCCTACACCAGTAACTGTTCTGATCATGCATGCAAGGATACCAGAAAGTACACAATATACACACTCTCCTTAAGCAGTACGTGTCAGGAGTCTGCATGGCCCATGCACATTTCTGTTAGCCTTCTTCCCTTTTCTCCTCTAAGTGGAATGTGACTTTTTTCCTGTATTGTTTATCTACCTTGCACATTCACCAGCACTTGGAGCTCCATTACAATTTTTTTTCTGGTGCCTTTTGCTTCTCGACTAAACCACCTCATGCCTTCTTCAAAAGGGGCTTCCTATTGTCCTTTCCTATGTGAGTTACTTTTCCACTTCAGTCTTTTGCTCTTTAAGGCTCAACAGTGCCTGCCTTTCCCATCTTGGAAAAAATGCTTTCCACCTTCATGGCTAGGAAGCATCCAAGGGACAGCTTTTCCACAAGATTAGCACTAAAGATAATCACCTCCTCTCCTTCCAGGCCAGTTTCGAAACTTCACAGTCCCATAAATACACGTATGGGCTCATGTAGATTAAACACCCATTCCTCAAGACTCAACCATGGCAACTCTAGCTTGTTCAGAGAAGACAAATTACTCCAGGAAATTCTTTGTCCTTCCTTCTGGCAAACACACACATTTTGTCACTGGGTGGTTCAGCGATATTCTTCTTCCCCCTTTCCCTTCCTTATGCTGCTGGGTTCATGAAAGTGAGCAACTGAGCCATCAGCCAACTTGAGGGAGACAAGAAAAATGGTCTAAACTGCCTAAACCAACATCATCTGATCCTGTGTATTTGTCCCACCTATCCACCTCTGAGCAGGATTGCTCTGCATTGTGCCCTTGCTCCTTGTTGCTCAGGTGAAGGGGATGCCTTCTTATCAGCAGCTGATAAAAGATGGCCTCTTCCTCCTTATTTCCCTTTCTATGGAGAAAGATCTCTTTCCATGAAGGCAATTGTGGCTTCCATGTACATCAGCTGGCTGAAACTGGTTTCTGGAACAGTGAACAAAGCAGTGCCCGCTTCTGCCAGGCAGGCCAAAGCCTGGACTGCAAAAAAGGATTTCTGCAAAACCAATGCTTACAGCTGCATTAAGAGCTTGTGTTGGTCAGATTCAACTATTGGCTCTGCCTTCTAACAACAATGTGTGTATGCATTCACCAGGAAACAGACTCTCTTCATTGAATCTCATACACAGATAGATGTATAAAGCAGAGCATGGCTGAGAAGTGTTCAGATCAGCTTAAGCTTCCAGTGAAACATGACGCTTCTTGAGCAAGACAACGCCTTTCTCTTATTTTTGGTCATTGTAGCTCTCAATAGAGTCACAGCATCCTTGAAGTCACTCTGAGTATCCACTATGTCTTGATGAGATTCCTCTTCCAGGAGCAGTGCGCTCAGCCAGACAGACACTTGACTGGTTTTAGAAACCTTCCATCCAGAGAAGCTATGGACAGGGCTAAGTCACAAATGTGGTACACACTTACTAATTCATCTGCGATAGCTGAATGATGGCTATTTTCAAATGTATTAATAAGACAAATACCAGATTTCAGATTCTGCCAGCTAACGTAGCCAAAAATCTTCCAGTCTCTCATAGAGCTCATAAATTGTCTTGGTTTTGTCCCCGCTCCCTCTTTCTGTCATCCTCAAAGGACAGCAGAAATAATGTATGTGCAAAAACTCAATGCCTGTTTCTGGCAAATTTGTCTGGGCATCCAGCTCTTTGTTTTTCTTTTTGCCTTCCTTTTTTCCTTCGTGGTCTGTTGCTATGCTCCACAAATGAGATCTAATCCTGCTGCCATGACTACAGAGCTTTTCAGGGGCTCTTAAAAGCAAGCAGCAAGGTTGCTGACATGCTCTTTACAGGAAGACACAGAGCTGTTTCAGAGAGACTTCAAAAATCTGACATCACCTGCCACTTTTCCTCTGTTTTTGGTGAGTTTTGGGATTCATAGTCCTGCAAAACTTTTATGGCAGACTCCTATTTCTTTTCTGTGCTGAGGACACAGGTGTTGCAAAGCAGTTGCAGGGAATACAGCAGTTTTATCTTCCATCTTGTGTTACCTCATCTTCCATTGTGAAGGCCACAAAAAGGCAAGGCAGCTCAAAGGAGATGAGGGAAAAGCCCATAGCTGTTTGGATGCACATCACAGGGAGAGAGGGAAACATAGCTCTCAATAGCTTTGCAAATCTCTGTGGCTAATTAGTAGGTGCTACTGTTATCCCAAGCAATTTCCAGTGTGGGAAGTTTTGAAAATTATGCAATCTTCTCAGTACTCTTACTTTAATGGCTCTACAAATACTGTTCAAGAATGGATGAAATCCTGAATCATGCAAGATTAACAAGGGGTAAGCATTCTTTGGATGTTTGTTATATTAACCTGGAGTCTTCCAGAGAAATAGTCTCAAGAAGATACTAACACAGACACAAATCTAAAAGATAATTATACTGAGTCTCCATTAGGAGTCTCTGCAGGAAGCCCTTGCACACAGAGAGGTTCTGGAGCAACTGCTCTGCCTAAATTCATTGACTCTAAGGATAGCTGGAGTGTCTGTCCATACTTTTATAGAAGGCTGCAAAAATGAGTGTAGGTATTGCAGAAACCAACAGTGTTTTAAAGAAAAAGTCTCAACAAACTTAGTAAACAAATGAAAATATTGAAACACAGCTTATGAAGAGCACAGACTAATAGGCATAAAGTTTGGCAGAAAGTAAAATTATTTGACTAAAGAAAGTCTCTGCTAGGTATAATAAATGTAACAGAGCTACAGCTTCTAATCTATGATAGTGTGACATAGTCAATGCATGGCCAAGACTAGCAAAAGTCATTCGATCTCTTTTTTTGTATGGTTGCCAAAAGAAAAAGGCTTTGTCCTTTTTCCCCAGCTATCTTCATTACTGCAGCGTGTGTAGCTGATTCAAATGGCTGCCCACAAAGAAGCCCATTGTGACAAATACACCAATACTGCCTTTTGGAGCAACTGTTTCAGGCTTCACATGCTCCAGTGTTGAGTCCAAACCATAAGTTCGCTAATCCACTACCTCTGTTACAAGTGGCATCCACATGCTCCTACTAAACCTCAGCTGGAGCCAAATAGTGTGTCCCCAGGGCAGTGCAATGCCTATCCTTACCCTTCTTGTAACTGTTCGTTCCCAGATTCCTCAGCCACAAGAATCTCGTACTCTTCAGCGGCATATCTGTCCCAGTCAGAGGGTTCAGGGCTGTCATTTTCAATGTCCTAAAGAGATCAGACAGTCAAGCACATTATGTCCATACCTCTCTACAGCCGTTTACAATAGGTCTAAACATGTGAAACAGCAATTCTAGGAATAGTAAGCAACTGTATAGAAACAGCTAGTCAAAAATTGCCTTAACTGAAAGATTCACAATTATGTTAAACTATTTTAACATCTGCACATAAATGACTATGAAAAAATACATTCCTTAGTCTATAAAGCTCAGCGTGACCTGAGCTGCCAACAAACTGAGCCTGCTTCATTTCAGAAATGCTGAACATTATTAACTGCACATTTTCTTTGCTCTAGCTCAGCAAGCCCCGCATCTGTGCACTTTGTCACTGGTTAAAGAACTTAATGATTTAAAATCTTTAATTAAATGTTAATTGTAACTGATCTTTTGAGGAACTCTTCATAGTTTGCTAAGTTTGGGCAAGTTTGAGAGAAGGTTACAGAATAATATCCTAATAAACATTTGGCCCTCTGCCATTTACTATAAGACAGAGAAAATAAGTTATCCCCCCTGGCCCCACTTGACTGCTCTTATGATGATCCAGTTTAAATAAATAAACAAAAAAAAGGTAGGGTGGTTCTGGACTGGGATACATTTAAGCCTTGAATCATGGAACCACAGAGTTCCTCTTACAAGTTATGTGGGAACAGCTGGGAGGGAACCAGAGTTGCTTTTGGCATGCCCACCACTTTACTGTACTTTGACCAGATAAGAGGCTTCTGGGAGATAGTCTTTAAGCTGTAGACACATCTGGTTTCACTGAATGTGCAGGGGGAGCCAGGGGTGAGGCACTTTACACCAACAGCTGACAAAACTCAAGTCTCTGAACATCCCACAGTTAGTGGTGAGCAACGACTGCAAAATACAAAAGCCACAATCTCCTCCTGTGTTTTTTCTGCTTTGGAAGAGAGGATGGTGAATGACAGCGCAGCCAGGCTGATAACCAGGCACAATCTGCAATATCCAAACCTTCTATCTAGTCTACCGCATGTGTGGCCTGATCACGGAGTTGGCATCTCATCTGCCTTGGCCCCTGCGTTGTAAAGAAGGTCTGTCTCTTTGGTTCTGTTTAGGCTATGGGAAAATTGCTAGTGCTGTTTTAAGGATCAGACCCCAACCCGGATGTTTAATAAATCTTCACATGTAGCCTACTTATTTATGACTGCAGCTGTGTAGGAGACAGGAAGAGACAAATGGGATCTCAAGTTTAGAATCTCACAGCTCCTTTCTAAACTGAGCGAACGAGGTTCCCTTCTAGTGCAGCTGAGCCCCCCTCTTTCAGCCTGCTGAATCAGCGCAACTCAGCAGGCTCCAGTCATTCTCTCTAGAATCACACACTGCACTGCCAGTGCTGGTGTAGTAGGATCAGTGATGGCAACCGAATCATAGAATAGCAGTATAATTTGTGTTGGAAGAGACCCAGGAGATCTTTAGTCCCAGCCACTGCTCAAATCAGGGTTTGCTATCAGGTCAGATCATGGGGCTCAAAGCTTTGTCCAGTCACATCTTGAAAACTTCCAAGAATAGAAGCTGCACAACCTCTCTGGGCAACCTGTTCCAGCGTTTGACCACCCTATTTGTGAAAAAGGTTTTCTTATATTCAGTTGGATTTTCCCTACGTCCAGTTGCATTCCAAAGACGGGTTTGAGAAGGCCTGGATTTAGAAATAAAGGTGACTTATACCTTTTGCACTGCAAAGGGATCCCTCTGTTCATTGTCCAGATATTTCTCTAAATTAAAGAAGGTGTTGTAGAATACATGAGCCATTCTGCACCTCTTCAGGTCTCGCAGGGTTACTCTTCCTGCAGAAAAAAACCCCACAGTATTGTGCTGAGTTCTTAGTGAGAGGCTGGACCTGTTCCTTGTCAGTCTTATCAAAGTTCTAGTTATAACACCAGTATGCTACAATATTACAAAATTTCTTCCCAAGTCAGTCAAGGATTTTAACATTATTCAATAAATGGGTGCGTTTATTAGGCTTAAATCTCACAAACATATGGAGATCTTTCACATTCATATAAAATATGAAAGAATGTGAATGGGGATGGTCCAGTTTCATAATCTAGACTGTCAGCACATCCCACAGCTGGAATATAAAAGACTTGTTGCTCCAGTTCCAGCAAGTTAATTCACAAGGTCTCTTGTCCTAGTATTTCAAACCTCCTGATGCATAACATTATGGCACAATAGCCGCTGTTCAGACTTTTACCTTGTGCAGTAATTTCAGCCCTGTGATTCTAACACAAGGCTCTACCTATAGATGGGTTTCACAGTGACATTACTTTCTCAATCCACCATAGATCAAAAAGGATGGAAACTCCTCTTAAGCAGAACTTACCTTCCCTCTCTGGCTTAACGAGATCAAGCATCTGACACAGCAAGTCATGAAATGGCAGTGGTTCTATGCCCATCACTTCCATCCTCTCACACTGCTCCTCATAAAAGTACTCCAGTTCATACATGGAGAGCACTCCATCCCCATCCAGGTCCATGCACCGAAACCAGTACTCAATGCTAGGAAAAAGAGACAGGACTAGTGAAAGCGCAAGACTGCACTAGGAAATTCAAACAGCACAGATTGCAGCAATGCACATTCCCCTTCCCCCATCCTCTAATGCTCTTCTGCCCAAAGGCTGGCATAAAAGCAGGGATGAAAATACCCTTTGGGAAGAATCAGGGCACAGGCTAGCACTCAAGAGCGCCTCCTGTTAGTCTCCTAGGTGGCTTGTGAGCACAGCCATGCTCATGACCTCTTTCACCTGGTAGCTGTAACAAGTGTCCACTGTGCTGCAGCTCAACTGGCTCACACAGGTTAGAGTGTCCCTGTCTGATTCAGCAGCCAAAGTTGGCCAAATACAACCAACTCTGAACCCAGGACACTGGCTATCCCTGAGTGACCCTGGTGAATGATGAGGCAGGCATGGTATGCACTTATTTCCTCTACTCCTTTATACAGAAGGCAATGCTTTCAGGCAGTTACACTCTACATCATCCCTTCACCTCTGGATAGTCCAACCCTGGATTTATGAATTATTCTTCTCATTTTTACTGATAAGGTTCCCTGTCCTAATAATTGCATGCAGATCTAGTTCAGCTCTGCACAATAGTCTCCCACTGGCTGTACAAACCAGACACACAGGCAGGTTTTACAAAGTGACACAGTGAAGTTTCCCTACAAACCCTTCTTAGGCACTTGCTATGTGCATGAAGGGAACATGCCTATCTGCTGCAAACATCTCATAGGTTTACCCCCAGAGCCAGTACATGGCATGGGGTAACTAAAGGCATTGATGACTACCAAGACATTTAACATTACAAGAAAACTCTGCTTCTACACAATTTCTCCTCAAGAAAGGCAAATGATTTGACCAAACATTGACAGTAAGTTGCTTTCCTCCTAATAATCACTGGAATGCAAGCTGCCGTCTCTTGTAGAAAAGCGGTAGTCACAGAAGTTTCTATCATCTTATCTGCTCATCTCAATACTTCCACTAAGACACAGAAAACAGTCAGACCTTGTAGCACTCCTTTTGTCTTCCTCCGAAATCAGGAGCCACACAAAATCGGCGTAACTCATGCGGCCTTCCTTTTGAACTTCATTGCCTCTGGAAGACACATGAGAAAAAAAAACAAACCCAAAAACAAACCACCAGGCTCCTAAATACTCAGAATGTTATCAAATGTTTTTCAAAAGCCCCAAATAATTGGTGAAAGAAAATGGGGCATCATCACCCATTTAGCCTGTACTCCCTGCACTCCCCAGCACCACTCCCTGTGCCCTTCCCCACAGGCACAGCATTTGCTGCCTTGCTGTCACTGCAGCGCTGAGACTCATCTACCACATTCCCTCCCACAACAAGTGCTGGGCTGTTTTATTTTTTGGAGACTTTAAAGCAGAGTTCTCCAGCTACCCCTGTGCCACTGTGGGGCATAAACACATAGTGCTTGCATGTTCCCTCCAGCTATGCCCAGCTTGTTCTACAATGAGGTCCACAGGTGGTCATCCTATGGGCTTTTTTAATTTGTTTTCTTAAGATACCCAGAAGTCTCACTCCATTCTCAGGCAGCTCTAACTGGAGCACCATGTTGGAAACCAATCTGATCAGTGGGGATTTTTGAGGGTATCTTGCATTTCTAATCAGCCTGACAAAAATTCCCTTCACTTCTATCCCCAACCAGTACACTATTCCTCACCTCACCACAGCGCCGCTGAATATTCGCTCAATAATCCTGTTTGATAAAGCTGGAAACAAAGAAAACACAGGGGAAATGAAGCTACAGGTCACAGGAATAACTACAATCAGTTGTTTATGCTGAATCCACACAAAGCAATTTCCCATTGCTAAAAGAATGCTGTATCTACATTGCCTGTCTAACCACTTTACTGGTCTCTGTTCAGCAGCATTTTGTAAAAAACAAAGATGGTTCTCCCAGCGTGTCTGCCTTTATATCCTCCCAAACACCACACTTCCCCACAAATATGGCAACTGTGTGTTATCTGGATTCTTGGACATGGGCAGTGTTACTCCTACTTTGCTGCAGTAGGATTTGTCACATAAGCAAATCCTGCTGATAGAAGGAGACTATTTCAGTATGTATTGCAAAATAAGTTCAGTTATCAAGCAGAAATCACACATCAAATCCCTACAAAACACTTCTTAGCAGAGCACAAGCTGTGGCAATCCTGCTGCAGGGAAGGACAATGAAAAACAAGCATCATTTTAGGTGAGTGGGAGGGCTTTGCCAGCCAGGAAACGTGTGGGATAGATTGTTATGGCAGAGACACACCAGCCAAGCAGTAAGTACCAGTCTTGAGTAGGATTTGCACACTGACCTCACCCTCCAAGCCTGCTGACACACTTCCTTTAGATCCCCACCTTAGCTCCTTCTACATGTTCTCCATCACTTCTGTAGTCCTGGCACACTTCGAACACAGCAGCCAGGCAGACCCAACCTGCACCACCCCTCAAATCCCCCTGGCACAGTGCTGACAGGCTGCTGTACCACTGCACTGACAGCTTCTCCCCTTCACCCTGCCCACAGCACCCCTTCTATCTTTAGCTCCCCAGCACCCACTGCTCTCAAGCCTCCTGTGCAACAAATACTACATCCCCACACTCCAGCCTCCCAGCAGGGACCAAGTCCCCCATATCACCTACCCCAAGTCAGGCACTCCTCCATCCTCACTCCACCCAGCCCCATTATCAACGCTCCTGACCCCTGTGACTACCACACACCCAGAACCCCCATGGCCTTCCCATAAATGCCTGCACTCAGAACACATGGGCCACCACACCACTCTGACACATACCTACAGCATTGTCATTCTCACACTCCCTTCCTTCTTCCTTACTTCAGCCCACTAGGATCTGGGCTCCTATGAAATGTTGTCCCCATCTCCAGAGCTCCAGCAATGCCTGACAACTTGTCACACCTCCAGATCCCTGTAGCCCTACACACTACAACACCTTACCACATACTTCACCTTTCCTGCCACCTCCAGTCACATGTTGTGTCCAAACATCCCATTTCCCCAAATCTGATTCTCTGTCCCAGACCTACTTTCCCCAAAAGTGGAGCAACCACACAGAAGAATCCAAGAAGGCTTTGTCTCCAGGATTAAACATGCTGGTCAATAGCTCAAGCTCTTGTCCAAGACTTTACATCATGAGTCCTAACAGGTAAGCACACGGGCATATCATGCTCTCAGAACATGGATAATCCTAAAAACAGCTGACCTGAGTGCCTCCATCTAGCACAATGCATACAAAACAAGTGCCTTTGGATTTTTTAGCCCTTTGTGGATTTGTATTCCATTAACTTATCCGTGGCCCTTGAACCTTTCAAAATATAGCATCTGCTCAACTTGTGGAAAGGATTGCCACACTGAACTCAAGTGATACTCTCCAGAGTGCATCTGCAAACTGAGTGCATCTGCAAACTGAAATTCACCAAGTTTCACTGGACTCTAGAATTTCTCTCACACATAACGAGATTGCACTTCAGCAATCTTTGAAGTTCACATGGGCTTGTCCTTCTTGTCCCTACTTCCAAGTTCCTGCAAAACCCTTAGTAAATAATAAGCAAGTTTCAAGACATTATTTTAGCTTGTCCTTCTGGCAGTGACCCACGCATCAACAGAAGCTCCCTCTCTAGCTACTCATGCAGAAAATAGCGTGTACTGCATTTCTCTGTCTAAGCCCCTACAACTGGCTCTGTAAATCAGCATTTGTGTAAGAGATGGATGACTCCATTTAAACTCTTTCGAGGCATCAAATTAACCAAATTAAAGCTAGGATTTACTCTTTAGTGGGAACATTCTATTTTCAGCAATCCCCTTCGTCCCACCACAGCTTGCAGGCAGCATACCTTGATCACTGTACCTAGACAGATCCTTCTGGCTGATGTAAAGATCATGGTCAGTGTCCAGCTCCCAGAATTTACAGTATATAACATAGAAGTGCTCATAGGAGAAATAATCTGTGATCTGATTTATATCATCCTCTTCTTCCAAGAGAGCAAGAGTCTGAAAGAGTACAAATAAAGTGGGAAGTTAAACCTAGACAAAGAGGCAGTTCAGCAGCTGAAGTCCTCCAACCTCTTTGGAAGTTGGGTGAACGCAGCTCTGAGAGCTAATCCAAAATGCAGCCTTTCCCCCCTATAGGAGATTTTGTTGCTGCATTCCTTAACAGGCACTTATAGAGCATCTGGCTTGGCTATCCTGGTTAGCATATGTATGCACGGTATTTCTGCCACTCCTGTGAACAATTTGTGCTCATTTTCAGCTATAGTGAAGAGTGAGGCAGAGAAACAAGAACACAACTGCTGTCTCAGCTGGGATCCATTGTTTGTGAAACATTTCTGCCCTGCACCAGACTCTTAGAGCCATTTATAACAGCAAGTCCACAGTTCTCCACAGGAACTGAGATATATCTTTACACATCACACATACTTGCCTGGCTCCCGAAGGGCAAAATCAAGTCTTGCTCCAGACTCATGCCTGGACTGGGGAAGGAGGGATGGATCCCAAGCAGATCAAACCAATCACACCGATTTTCCTGGGCTGTCGCTGACAGGAATTAGTCTGGTTTAACTGGGAGGCTTAGACAGATTTCCAACCATGACACCTGTTAACATGTCTTGCTGGAAAACATTTAGTGACAATGTCCTTGTTTCACTCCCATTTCACACCTACCTCTGTCCTTCCCTACACTCCACCTTCCCACCGACAGGAGGGTATTGCATGTTTACCAGTGCCACCTCCCTGCCTGCCTTTCTCCTAGTGCTGAGGCCATGGGACACCAGACAGCCTTTTCAGTCTAAGAAATTATGGCTGCAGGAATGTGAAAAGGCTAACAGACTCAAGTGAGCTATAGGTCTGTCCTCCCCTGCCCTCACAGCCTCTCAGAAGAGAGGAGGTGAAATGCAGCCTAGGAGCTCCCAGGGAGTTGCGTCTCTAAGCAGGCAGGCTTAATGGCTGTTCTATCCATAACCATAAAAACAGATGCTGTGCTATATGTAGGCACTGAGTTCAATGTCACCTTTCAGTCATCTCCACATCCAAGGAACCCAGCTGAGTCTCAACAAAACTCTCACATCCTGCTATCCACCAGGTTCAGTAAAGTTTCAGGCAGGGACAACATGATAGCACTGCCAGACCTGCACTATTCTGATTTGCTGACACTCAAGTCTAAAAACCTTGGATCACTCACTCACTAGCCTCTTCAGATTCTTCGTGGGGCTCTCCATTTCTTTGCAGATGTTAATCAGTTCGGGAGGTTTTTCAATATCTAATTTTTTTCTTTTATAGCTCATGCCAAAATATGCCATTTACACACGCAGCAAAGAGCTGCCCAAGCGAAACTATGGTCCCAGAGCTGAACTTCCCTGCTGCAGGAGATGAAAGGCAGAGTAGATATGCAAGGAGAGAAAGTGGAAGAGTGTATAATGGGAGAAAATGAGTGAATAAAGATGCAGGATAAGTTGAGAGGATTTGTTTATAACAGAGGTTAGGGAGGAACCGGGGTGAGACAATCCAAGGGAGCACTGATTTTTTTCATTAGCTGATGTGATCAGTGGGGCAGAAGACGTCTGAAAGGAGGAGGAGCGCAAATTCACGCTTGAGGCTTTTGAGGAAGACAACACACTAAATCTAGAAGGGAGAACAGGATGCAGTAGGGAAGTCTCACTGCTTTAGCTGAGTCCTTAACCTTTCAGCCTAAAGACTTTCTGGCTTTTTAGGTTGGGCTGGAGTTGAGCAGCCTTAGACAGTTTTAACCTGGTGCTCTTTTGGGCAAAATATACAGAGAACAGAGATCCAAATCCTGAAACCTCTGCCCAACATAAGGATACATCACAGGGATTGTAACAAGAACTAAGCTTCATTCATCAACCTTTCTGAAGAAGTCTACTGCAGAAGTGGAAATCAGCTCCTGAGATGCATGGTCTTGCAATTGCACAGCACAACATGCCTGACCAACTGTCAGTGGGCTGATTGCCGGTTGGGAGTCAGGAAATTGGCTGTCCTACCCACCACATATTGTAGGCAATCCAGCAGCTATTCTTGGCTGCTCAACGAGTCACTTAACAGAGGTGCACTGCTGCATCTTGCTTCCCTTCCTCTTTGGCTGTATCAGGAGCCAAGAGCCAATATGCCTGATGTAGCTTCAGAGAAGGTGCACAGTTGCCCCTTGACCTTCTGTCAGTGCACTCTTGACTACTCCAGTCCCTGGTCTTCTCATGTCAACTCAGACACAACTCCTGACACTGAGCATTTGGCCTACCTCACTACAACCCAGGTACAGCTCCCTCACTATACAGTGTACAGCTATAGGAACAAAGGTATGATGCATTCTATATCTTGTTCAGGCAGAAACCAACATACTTGCAAGAAGTTGCTCTTCCTCAGCTCTGTTAGAGTGATCTTCCCAGACCAGGATCGATTGACTGTGTAGAATATTCTCTGTATAACCTGCAACACATGAACAGTGCTCTTGAAATCAACTCCTGAAATATACCAGTCTGGGAATTTAAATGCAGTAACTTTATTTTGTTTATTCACTCATTCTAAGGGGACTCCTTTTTGAAAACTGTTTTGTGATCTGTTTTGTAGATATTACTATCCTTAATTCACTATGCAGTCTGAAAGTAACATTTGTTTCTGAAACAGTATTACCCATTTCCACTCTGCAAGTACTTTCATTGCTCTTAATTCACATCTTTGAGCATGCAGATGCATTATTTATGTCAGGGAATATGTTCAAAGTGCTGACGAATCATTTTCAAACTGAGTTTTTCAGGTTTCAGGCACTGTAGCTTGCATGGATCTCCACTGAAATAGTGTTCTGCACCAGAAAAAAAAATCAGGACTTTTGAAGAGGAAACAGGACATGTAAATGAAATCCACAATTGATGTCTGACCTATTGTGTGTACAACAATGCTTATCCTCTGGTGGCTGCACTGAAAGCAAGCAATAGAGATTATGTCTACATTTATCTTAGGGAGGTGTTAACCTCATTTGTCTCCTTTACTGATCTGCCTCTGGTGAAAGTAAGTAAAAAGCATGGGGGGGAACCCACAGACTTCTGAGAACCCAAGAGAGACTGTTCACAGTATGAGACTGAGTACACTCCCAAGTACTGAAAAAAAGCAAGCTGAACTCTTTCTAGTCTGCTCCTTGTTAGCTTGTCAAATATCATCACAAAGTGGGGAAAATGTGAATGTGTGATCAAGCACATGCAAGAATAAACTTAACAGGGGAAACAACAACAAATAAACATCTTCAACAAGAGAAATTAGAAATATAATTAATCTGACTATCAGCACTGAAATCTATGGAATATAATTCTTGTCGACCAAATCTAATACAAACAAACCTTTGATGTCTCTGACACCATATTGACATATTATCCTAGAATTTTGGTAAACCTTAATAGTGCATGCTATTCCAACATGAAAATTAACTTTACACAACAATATGGACATTATAGGGATTAACCTGGTTAACAAATTAAATGGGATGGGTTTGTTTCTTAGCTAGAACTAGCTTCAAGTGGGCAATCACCATTTAAGGGCCGTGCTTTGACTCAGTCACACAAGCCCTGGTTCTTAGTCCAGAACAGATATGGAACCAAGTATGAGTTGTTGCTAACAGTCTGCTTTGGGATACACAGATTAGTGAGACAGTAAAAGCTGATCTGCACAAGTAATTTTGAGAGCAACAAGAATGATTTGAGGACTCAAAATGTATCCTGAAAAGAGAGAACTAATATATTCAATTTAGCTGAACATGACACCTATTAGTAGCTATCCTGGCCCTTAAAAGCATACACGGGGAGACATGGGACAGCAGGACGACTTTTTGTCTCTCATGAAATACGTAACTAGAAGCTGAACTCAGCCTAATTCAGACTGATAAGAATGCACTTCTTTTACACTGCCATTGATTAACCACTGGGACAACTCCCAGAGAAACACTGCAGCCTCTTTATCACTCCAGACTTCAAAGATGGATGTCCTTCTAAAGCTGGGTGTCAATTCAATTAAAAACAAACCAAAAAAATCTATCCTAACTATAGCAATCACTGAGCAATGTTCTATGGCCTGTGTAATGCAAGAGGTCAGACTAGGTAATCACAATGATCTCTTCTGGTCTTAAGCACAATGAAAACGCTGTATGTTTGTTTCTTCTTTAATGCCTCTGGCAGCCGCTGCCATTCTGGATTCTATTTTTGGACTCTGTTTGGCCTTTGCTTCCAGATTGCACAACAGCCGAGAGACTGAAGTGGGTCTCACCTCATACATAACCCATTATCACACCTGACAACTCTGTAGCAATTCTTAAAGATACAGGGTTTTCACACCATTCCAAGGACTCAAAAATAACAGTCCCAAGAATAAGAAAAAGGACCCCTAACCAGCAATCTTTTTCTTTTCCTCTGCCTGCAAGGTAATAAAAGACAACAAAATATCCCCCTGTTTGTGACATATAAGAAACTGTTCCTCTATCAGACCATATTGATAAAGATGTTTATCAATTGAATGCCTCTAAGGCATTCAGAGGCAAAATGGGATCTCTTTTACCATGTTCAGTCACTCATGCAAGCTTTATTATTCAAATAATGGTCCAGTTTCAATGGATAGTATCTAGTGTATATATCAGCATAAAGTGTCAATACTTCTCTCTTTCTTTTCTAGGCTGTGAAAACCAAGCTGTCAAAAAAAGCATTTGGGAAACATTCTCGAACATAATTACACAGCCTGAGATGATTTGCAGCATTCAAGCCACACTTGTCAGTTATGCTTTATTGAAAGCCATAACTGGCTTCGTTTTTCCCAGCATGGAAGATTATTTATTCTGAATTCAGTACATAAGCCTTTGGAAGGGGGAGCCCCTTCCTATTTGCCCATTATCCTCATGTAATCTACCTCCAGGACCCAAGCCATTGATGGGTCAGTTCTAGACCTTTCCCCAAACTTCACACAGAAGAACAAAAGCAATACCATTTCTGGAAAAAAATCACAAAGCTTTATTAATTGTGACATATAAGAAACTGTTCCTCTATCAGACCATATTGATAAAGATGTTTATCAATTGAATGCCTCTAAGGCATTCAGAGGCAAAATGGGATCTCTTTTACCATGTTCAGTCACTCATGCAAGCTTTATTATTCAAATAATGGTCCAGTTTCAATGGATAGTATCTAGTGTATATATCAGCATAAAGTGTCAATACTTCTCTCTTTCTTTTCTAGGCTGTGAAAACCAAGCTGTCAAAAAAAGCATTTGGGAAACATTCTCGAACATAATTACACAGCCTGAGATGATTTGCAGCATTCAAGCCACACTTGTCAGTTATGCTTTATTGAAAGCCATAACTGGCTTCGTTTTTCCCAGCATGGAAGATTATTTATTCTGAATTCAGTACATAAGCCTTTGGAAGGGGGAGCCCCTTCCTATTTGCCCATTATCCTCATGTAATCTACCTCCAGGACCCAAGCCATTGATGGGTCAGTTCTAGACCTTTCCCCAAACTTCACAACAGAAGAACAAAGCAATACCATTTCTGGAAAAAATCACAAAGCTTTATTAAACCCTGTAGGCCATCCTCCCCTTACACATTCGCATTGGTAATACTGCATAAGCTGAAGCATCTTTCAACAAGCAATATGTTTTGCCAAGTCGTTTTTAGTTGACTCAGCTTTTCAACAACAGTATGCAGTGCTAACTCTCAGCCTTGTTTGAAAATTCTGGGAGAAGTCACATTTTAAAGCTTTTACAATAAATGCTACGTGATATTCGGCATCGTCTTCACCAGCTTCAGGAGTTGTTCTCTGTTGAAAGAAACACAAGTAGTTTAGTATACTGGCAATACAACAGCTCACAGATACTGATACAGATTAAATTACAGCCTATTGTATCCAAAAGGCATCTCTAAAAGGTGCAGAGGTAGGCAAAAAAAATTGAAACATGCATACACATCTTACCCATACTAGACTGTTAGCTTACTCTCCAGGTGATTTCAACCAAGTGATGCTGTATCCAGCAATGAACCCAAAAGCCAGTGTCTCCTTACAGCCTTCATCTGTAACACAAAAATAAAATGTAATTCTTGCACTTGCAGCAAATACAGCATTCTGTCACTGTAAGTAGGTATAAGGCACTCTACCTTGAAGGGATCAAAAGGATCCAAGTAGTCTCAAATTCCAAGGACAAAGCTGTTTCCTTCATTACATCCTGGTGGAAATACTGAATTTTGTAACATTAAAGAGAGAGAAGTACCAAACTGTCTGTGAAAGGAGATGTGAGAAATAGGAACTCCTGGTATCAGAGAGGAGAGCCACTGCTGCAGTGGGCCAAGTACTGCCACTCCAGATGGGAATAACCTGACCCAACAGACTGTCTGTCTCCCGAGGTCTTGACTCTGCTCCAACTCAGTGATCTGGCCAAGGCTGAACACACTGAGCTCAGAAGGAATCTGTCTGTCGGCACAGACACCCAGAACAGCACTGTCCTGCCAGCGTGAGGAGTCTGTGAAGGACATCACAGCTTTGTAAGATTCGCCACTACACACCATTTGCCTCAACCACAAGCACCAGTTTCCTGGCTGCCTGGGAGCAAGCCTAGGAAGCCACCTCTGTCAGAGTATTGTGAGTAAGGGTGCCTAAAGGCTCAGACTGAAGTAGGAAAGCACAATGGAGGCACAGCAGAATCAAGAAACACTGAGGAGCTTCACGTACTCATGAAGGGTCCAGTTCTGTGACTGCTTTATGGTGGTCACACAGGACCTCGCCCAGGCACAAGGGAAGTTGTGGAAAAGGAGAGAGGAAGGAAAAGGTGTTGCCCTTTTTAGTAGCAGCCTGCACTTCAGTTATCTTGAAGTGGAACCTCAGCTTCACACAGCTGGTCTCTCAGACCAAAACTTGCATTGCACCCTGATGAGGTCCAGGAAGCGCAGCAACTGCTGCTTTGGGACACCAAGGGTGATCATTTGGGGGACCACTCTACAAAGACATTTGTTTCTTGCCTTTATTCCCTCCTTTAGACCCTGAAAAATACAGGAACAGCATGTGACTTGAGACGAGGAACCTGGAAAGGCAGATGCACAGAACTGCCTTTATCACCACCCAACAGCCAGCATCTGGACAACCACACATTGCATCTTGACCCGCTCACCAGCAAAGAACAACTGGTTGATATTGCAGTCAGAAACCGATGCTAGCGTGACCTTAAATCTTTCAGCTCTCACACCTCCATGTACTTTAAACACCAAACACCAGGGTACATGTGCCACAGGCACCTTCCACACTCACCCATTCATGTGTCTCCATAATTCCCTAGCCATTGTTATACCTATACTGGCCAGTTACTATGATTAATGTATTTTGTCTTGCTCCATGGGGACTAAAATATGTTGATAATACACTGATGTTCACTGTCATGTTCAAATGCATCTAAACATTTAAAACTGATTCTTGTTATACACTTTCATAAAACATTAGTGTGACAGTTCAGGGTTTGCCCAGAGCAACAGTGTCTTTCTGCCATCTGTTCCTTACAGGAAAGGAACAAGCCTGTGTCTGCCAGTAATCTCCCAGCTGCCAGCATGTGGTGCAGCTGGCCCCCATGCAGACCCTGGCAAGCAAACAGGAGAAACTTTAAGCCCTTAAGCCCTGTTGGGATACAGCTCCCATCAGGTCTGTCATTATTTGAATTTGTTACTGCTGCAGAGATAAAACATCCTAACATTTATACCTTTTACCCAGATTCATACCCAACATGAGACAAGCTAAAGGCTTAAAAAAAGTACAAACTTATTCAGGTAAAGCACCAGTCTAACTGCTGACTGCAAAGTTAGAACAAAGCTACAGAACAAAACTCAACAAACAGTAGTCACAAAAGCTCAGAGACTCAGAAAGACTAGATAGGCTTTCTGGCAAGAGCGAGAGGCAGGAAAGTTGGACGGTAGGCCCCTGTGCGCAATGGGTGCTTTGTACCACGGAACAATCAGAGATTCTCCATGCCTAAGTGACAGAAATCTTCAAACATACAGCCTTCCACGTCTCAGCAGCCCAGCAGCATTAGGGGTAACTTAGCAGCTCTCAAAGACCAAAGGAGGATCTCTCATTTTGCTTCATCAGGATTAAAGGCTAAAAAAGTTGTTTTTGTAGATTTGCTTAAGACCAGAAAGAATCATTATTAACCTCTTGAATAACCTCTGGTACACACAGGCAGATTCATTTTTCCTTTGGAAGTAGTTCTTAAAATAATTCATTGCCAGTAATATTAAAAACACTTATTTTTTTAAATAATTGAATAACTGAAGGATTTGCTGATGGGAACAGTGACAAATCACAAAGGGAGGGTTGATACAGCAGTATCACAGGAGATCAAAGGAGCCAGCCTACCGTCGTAATATACCGGGAATGGAACTCGGGAGCATCCTTCAGGAACGTCAGGCCAGGATGCGTTTCCACCACATCCTGCAAGATAAGACCAAATAAAATGAAATAGATTTTCTTCTCCCTTTAATGCTTAGAAGTTACTGGGTTTACAAACCAATACTTTTGCTTACTTTTGAAACTGTATTTGCAGCATTAACAATAAAACTGAAATGACATCTTTTTATCTATAAAGTGAACCTTCTAGAAGTATAAGTAGAATACATTTTCTGGGCAATACGCACCTGTTGGGCCATTTTGATTTACTTAAGGACAGAAAAACAAAGGAAGAGAGTTAGTGAGTAGATGACAACTCGTTTTCATTGAATGAGACAAAAAAATTAGTTAGTTGACCATGCAACTATCTCCTCTCCAAGGTCTCTTTTTTCCTCCATTCACTGAAGATATTAACATTTGTTAGAGCTAGGTGTCAAGAAATAAACATTCCTTGAAAGGTTGAGAAAGTTGCCTTTTATGTCCTCCACAACAATGAAAGATCTTGTGAGCCTCAGAATGCATACAGATATGATCAGCGTTTTTCAAAAAATTTACTTGAACTACCTGTGGAGATGCCTCTTTCTCAGGATCAGCTTTTTGTAAGTCAACACTGGCTCATGATGCCAAACCTGCCAAGAAATGCATGACCAAAAATGTGGAGAAACTGCTCGGATCCTGAATGAATCAGTTCAGATCCTGTATGAATCAATGTCTGTGTAATTTCTACATGTCTGACTCCTCTACCCTTTAAAAAAGTGCTCAAAATTTTGCTTTGTCTATGCCATGACATGGCAAAGGGATAGACCAGACACAGTGCCCTTAGGGGTGTGATATGACCAAATTTTGGCCAGTCTAACTTGATGTCTAATATGACGGTGTAATATGGTGTAATATCGCTAGTCTTTGGTTGACTGACAAACAAGATTCTACACGCCTTTGATTGCACCAGTAGCTAAAAAGCACAGCTGCAATCAATCAGGAAAGGCAGTGTGCCCAGTGGAGAAAAGATGAAAAGGAACACGAGAAAATTTACCCATCACAGTCTCAGTTTTGTTTGAGACACAGAAACATCCAGTACAGACACAAAATCTTTCCCCAAAGGAGCATCTCCACAGAGGTTTTGCATAGAGGGCAACACAGTGTGAGAAATCTAGGGATATGTGGAAAAGCTCAGCAAAATTATCAGCAGATGATCAGAGGAGCAGATGGAGCTGATTTATAGAGAAACTATAAAGAAACCCTAAACCTACCCAGAGCCTGCCTAAATGGTCACAAATAATTAAAGAATAATACTTTGCTTTGTTAAAAATATCACATGTGAATAAAAGGAAAAGAAAGTAATGAAACCAGGATGCATAGAGTTAGCCTGAATATTAGGAAAAAAATAAGTCAGCAGTGAGACTTGTGCACTAGCAGGTTTAGAGGCATATACAAAACAATTGGAACTGCAAAATTTTTTTCAAAGATTTCCACGTGATGTTGTATCTAGTAGTCTTGCTAGACAAATTCAATTATAATTGTCTTGTCAAGCAACTTTTACAACTTTTCTAATAAGCTTTTATGTTGTGCTTGAGTATCAACAGTGCCGTGCATTTTTCCCAATAACCACCTAGAGAGATGGGGCAAATTTCAGGCTGGTTATCAGGCACTGATAAACACGAATCCAGACAAGACTAAATAAAGCTTTGACAATCCTCAGCGACTTTAGCAAGATATGTAGCTGGTTGGCACTTATGCAAAATAGTCCACTTAAAATGCTTATTTCTATTTCACTCCAAAATAAACCCCACCCAGGTGCTTTTCAAACGAAAGGTCTGCATGTCCTTGATAAACACTTGAAGACATGAAAGTAAAGAAGTTACAAAGTAAACATAGTTCTCTCTCCCCATGCATTTACTGCTGAGCTGTTGCAGGTACCTGAAGCAGCGGGATGAAGTCCTCCTGTTCTAGGTAGTCACAGCTAGGCTTTGCTAAAAGATACGTGAATCTGGATGCATCATCATGGCAGTTACATAGGATTCTACAAGAGAGATGAAGAGTTACTCCAACCACTTTGTACCTCACAGGACAATCACGAACTACAGATGGATTATGAAGTGCCTTATCACATGTTACACAATACATCTACACTGTGAATTGTGCAAAATTGACCTCAGACTACCAGCACCCATTTTCTTCAATATCTTTCAGCAGCACCACAGTACTACCACCCAGTGGAGCTTTTTTCATGTTAACATTGCTATGGTAAACAAGGTTTCTTACTGAAGACTGTTCTTACTTTGATTCCACAGCATCTTAGTCAGTAACATGACTTTTCAAAATGCTGCATGCTCACTGATTTAATTTGAAGTTAATAGGATCAACCTAACGGGATGCCATAACAGACATGCTCTCCAATTTAATCCTTAACCGTATTTCAGTATTTGAGGATATTGCCAAACTACAAAGACTAAATTTTCAACCAGAAAAATCACTCCCCAGAAAGGAAAAAAGAGCATCCCTTGTTAATTATGGCACAGCTGGCTGCTGTGCACTGAAGTCACAGAGAACAGCCTAATGAAAGAATTAATAGGACTGAGTATTTAGAGAAGCATGTAAACTCATTCCTTAGGTTGACAGTTTGCATCTATGACACTGATTCTCATCTCTGCTTTCATCTAATACAAAATACTACACTGGTCAAAGGTATCACAATTACTTAATTCACTCCGAACAGAAATACTCATGAAAATGGAAACTCCATGACATTTATCAAATCACTACTGAATACCTGTAACAGAAGAGAACATTTGGATATATCAAACACTAAGTTGTTCATATAGTATAAGGGAAACAACAAATTACTCTGAAAATTACCTTGCATTCTTCAATAACTGTGAAAATACAAATGCACTGTTAATTATTTACTATGAGTGATTATTCACCCCCCTCCTCTCCTGAAAGCGTATGAACTTATTTTGAAACATAGTACTGAAACACCTGTAGTTTTCCTGCAGAGATCACACTGTAACTGGCTTGCTGCTAATTCTGGCCTCATCACTCTTTAAAAAAAACGTTTTTTTAAAATAAGCCTTCCATGAAAAAAAAAGAAAGAAAGAAAAAAAAAATTTAGTGGCTGACAAGCAATCCTGTTAGCTGCACATTCATATCATGCTAACTGTCAATTAACAGATACATTCTAAATCAGCTGTAGAAAAGAGGTGCTAATGTTTTAGCTTTTTAAAAAAATTATCAGGCACATAAAGATGAATCCCAAAGCCATGTTTTAGCAGCAAAATAAAAGATCTGATTTTCAGAAGTATTCTATACCCAGCAGTTCCTATTGACTGCAAATGAGATCAGTGAGCATGCAGCATTTTGAAAAGCCAGGTCAGCTACTAAGATGCTTGAAAGTAGGCTTCAGCAATTAAAGATAACTGTTTTAAAATTATGGCTGTGTTCAGATAGCTGTAGTCTGACTTTACCAGGAACACTACATTTATGTCTATCATGTTTCCATAAAAAAAATTTGCAACTGTCAGAGGGGAAGAGGAGGGAAAAAAAAAAATCTTTCTAACAGAGCAATTAAAGTGAGAAAAGCATACAAAACTTCGCTTGGAAATGGTGTGGTTAAAAGGATACTGAAGAGGGGCATGACCACACTCTGCAAATATCTGAAGGATGTGAAAGTCAGGAGTGAAAGTATGTGGTATCATACATGAGGGATTAATTAGGAGTAATTGGAGGAACCTAAGGAAGGAAAAAATGTTGTCTGTGTCAGGAAAAACTTACTGATCACAGTCACCCCTAACATTTTTGCTATTTTGCCAGGGTAACTAGAAGCTGTTTTGACAATATCATCGCAGGAAATACTTCGGGAACTCAGGGTTAAAGGCTACTTTAAGAATCTGAAGAGCAACCATTAAGTCAAAAATTAAAACTCTCTCTGGATATGAGATGGTGACGTTGTTCAGGTGTTTCACAAAGTAGACTAAAGCCTGAATCGCTGGAAGGAAAAATATTAGACAAGAGAGCAAGTCTGTTCCATCTCACACCTCTGACTCCGAGCACGATATATCCAGAGCTCTCAATTTCAAAAAGAAGCCTTGACAATGGTATGTGGAAGTGACTGTCAAACCCCACAGATTTATTATACTGTGTGCTTAAGGTAATAACTATTAAAGCTCCCAGAGTATCCACTTGTATGATGTTTCTTTACATTCCTTCTTCCTGTCCTATAACATGCCTCCTCTCCCCATTCCCAAATGGCACTCACCTAGTGCACTAGTGTAGCAGCAATAAGGCCTCAGATAAATATATCCAAAATCCACTGACATCTATCAGCTATCTCACGAAAGGCTGACATATTTCTAGGGAGTGTGTTAATATAATTTATATGCCAACCAGACCAAAACATCTCATCATCTATACAATTGCTTCAAAGTTTGTTGATGCAGCGTGGAAACAAGTGTTCAGGGAGTTTTGAGGAAGAAAACTTAAGCTGATAGAGATTTTTAAGCCATTTATTTAATTCTAAATAAGGGACAATGATTTGAAAAGTATTTTGTATTTGCTATACTCACTTTCTCCACATAGATACAAATGAGTGTACAGATACACATCCTGTCCTTTCTCCTCCTGATGCATTGAACATAGGTGCTTTCCAGTAGAGTGGGCAGCCACATATCTGTAATGAAACACCAGAACAAAGAGGAACACAAAAGCAGTCACAAGAAGAGCCTGCTTATTTACACACCGAATTCACCATCAAGACTTTTACATAAGGGAAATAAAGTGGTAATGGCACACAGGTTAGTCAAAAAGCTATTTACTGTATGCCAAGGTTCAGAATCCACCAATAACTTTCTACTTTGTCATATGCCTTTTTAAACAGCTGAGAAATACGTCCTGTCAGACTAGGAAAAGGATCAGAGACTACCAAGCTCTTAAGCTCTGTCTTTGAGCTGTTCAGCAAGATTCCCTGAAAAGTGAAGTGGAGAGAGACAGGCACCTCCTTCCAGAAGACCACTCAAACCAGCTACCTCACTGACCTACCTTAGAAAGGATGACCCATTCCTATATGGACTGACTTCTTCTCATTGACAGCAAGGGAACTTTAATTCTAACTACAGATAATTAATGATTAAATGCCTGAAGGTGAAATGATTCCCAATCTGTAGTTTTCAGTGCAGTGCCTTCCACCCAGAACAGCCCATTTTCCCAACACTGCTAGATCACAGCAGGATAACAAAAAATGAAAGCACAAATGGAAAGAGGCTGATTCCAGCAAAAGGACTCCCTGAACACAACTTTTTAACTAGCCTCTGCAGAGGCTGCTAGCCTTCAGAATGGTAATCAGTGAAAGCTCAAGCATTTTGTACTCTCAGTGCCTCAGAAAAGCAGGCTTGAAAATGGCTTCAAATATTCAGCTGCTGACACCCTCAAGTAACCTCCTCTTTACCACAAAGATCTTTCCAGCCACCTTCATAACTCCATCCAAGGTATCAGAACATCTGCAAAACACAGGCCTTGGAGGGAACGCAGCTGATTCAGGCCAGGCACAGGTAAGAAGGATATCACACCAAAGGGAAGGAGGAATATTTTGAAGAAGTAGTTGAGGCATCACTTCCGCTTTCCCCACAAAGCCTCTTTCACCTCTTCTATTAAGCAAGACTATCCTGCAAGTCCATTCTCAATTTTTTGTCTGGGCCTGCATGTTTCTTTGGGAACCCCAATCAGCATAAGAACTGCTTTCGGATTTAGCCATCCCTCTGTCAGGCAGCTGTACTTCTACAGGTGTTTAGCGACTCTGACTTACTTCCTGCTGTTTTCTTTGTGTAGCTGGTTCTCTCACATTTATTTCAGAGCCCCAAAACTGGTACCATTATCAATAGTCCCATGGAACAGAAGCAAGCCTTAAAACAGCTAAATGGCATGACGCACATCCACGTAGAGACAGATGCAGAGACCACACAGAAAGGCAGAGGTCTCTTCTACACCACCCTCCTGCTTTTCCCAGTTTGAACATCACAGGCCACACACAGTTGCCTGTCTTATCATAAAATCAGTTTCAAACCTTTTTTTGGTCAAAGGAAGTTTTTCTGTTTATGTTTTCAGAGATGGTTTACAAATAGTGCCACTCAATTCCTCTAAAAACAAACAAACAAAAAACCAACCTAGTCTCTCCTTTCAGAAAAATCTTCCTTCTTGGAAAACAAGTGCTCCTCTTGGGCACAACATCATTGCTCAATCTACAGTGCCAAAGATGCATTCAGGGCAAACTGAACATATGAGATGCGTCTGACAACTGCTAGTTCTGGATCAGCATTACTAAAAACCATGGCTGAAGGAGAGGAAATAGAACCACCCATCTGCATCACGCTCCCACACAAGTGCTGTGTTTTGTTCCCTGAAGCCAGGAACTCATTAGCAGACTGTAACAACTCCAAGTCTGCTGACACCTACATTATGGATATTGAACGTATGCATCTCAGTGGCTGAAGGTTGACTAAGCATTTCCCTCTTCTATGTCCACGGAGGCGTAGGTTGGAAACTGCTTTCTCAAGCAACACTGCAACAGTATACATAGATCACGCCCAGATTAGTGGGGCAGCTAGCCACAAAGAGGGCAGCTGGCACTACCTGAAGCCACAGAGGCAGACTAAGTTTCTGCTATCTTCCGAGCATAACTACGGAGGAACAGAAAAACAAAAACGCAATTTGTATCTGGTAAGAAATCTGAAAGAACCATTTTGCAAATCAAAGCAAGAAAGAGCATACACATCAGATGTGAAAAACGGAGCTCATTTTTGTTTACTGTTTTCTTAATCTAACCAAAAACATTCAGAGCAAAAGGATATTGGTTCTTTTTTCACTACAAATGAGAACAGCTGTGAGATACTTTATTATTTTTAGATTCAGTCTTTCTCTCCAAAAAATGAAAAACCTAGAGAATAGTTACCTTAGCAATTTTCCCCATTTCACAGATGTTTGCTTTCTCATCTTCAAACTCTGTAAAGGCTTCTTCAATCCTGGCAATGATTTCTTCATGATTAGTGCAGACATTCGGAAGTCCTTTAGGAAAGTAGAAACGTGGAATGTTTATCGACAAGGGGCTACTGCTGGTGGCTTTATTCACAGGCAGAAGAGTGCAAGGGCTAATAGCGGAGTTCAAAGGGACTGGGGATGAAGTTCCAGGTTTCTTCTCTTGTTTACTTTGAACCTGAAAATATAATGAGTAACAAATACTTTTTAACAGCATGGCATAACGAGCAGGAGAAAGTAGTCTGTGCTCCCAGTGACTAGGAAAAAATTTAAAAACACCAACAATTAAATTATAGCACAGGGATAAAAATGCATGTCTTAAGTAGCTAATTAAAAAAATTCTGCAATATCAGACATTGCAAATTTAGGAGATGTCACATCCTGCTTTTAAGTAGTTTCTGTGCATTTTATATATGTAGCTGTGGATTATGATATACTATTGAACCACAAGAGAACACACTCTGCAATTTGGCAATACCATAGAACAAGGACAATGCTATTTCTTCTCATGCTGGTCACTGTGTTGTCACTCTGCCCCATAAAAAGCAAAGCATCAAAATCTGGTCTTTAGTATTTCCCCTTAGAACTAGAACACCCACCCACACAAACGTCTTGCCTCATATATGAGCAAACTTACATTCCTAACATCAACATTTTCCATCCCTTGGGAACATAATTATTTTTGCCAAAGTATCGCTTCATAGATAAATTAAGAAAAGATTTGCAAGACTGTCTTCTAAATTTCAGGAAATCTTTTATTCCAAGTCCAACTTGAGCAGTCCAAGACCTGATTTTGTTTGAGGTACTATGTACTGGCAAAACAATTTTTACGTTAGGAATTATGAGCAGCCAGCAGTTTGTCATTGGGTACCCACATGATACAGCACGCAGGGTTAGTGCAAAATGCAAAAGGTCTGTTTACAACTCCAGTTGGAAGAGTCCTTTTGCGGGTGAAGCACCCAAAGGTTTCACTGAATCAGCACCTACATAATTTGCTGAAAAACAAGGAGAAAACTGGGAACTGAAACTAGGCCTTCTGCATGCCTGTTTGAAGGTGGTCTTTTCTCCTGTCACCTCTTTTTTCATTAGCTCTACCATCCTATCACTCCTCTCCTATCTGTAATAAACATATGGCTGACCTGGTGATCCCCACTAGAACACCTTTCTAATGGACCTCTGCAATCTTCTAGTTCTAGCTATACATCAATACTTTTCATAAAAGGCAGCATTTGTATTTAAGTACATAATGAGATCCTAAAAGAGGTAATTTTTCAGACATGGGAGGGAATATTTTTTAAACTTCGAAAAGTAGTTACAGTATAAGCAGCAGAATTCAGATGCTGGAATGCCAAGGGATGAATTCCCTACTCTCCCATGAATACACACTTTCTTGGGAAAAGGTGATACGCTTGCCTATTGCACAATGGTTCGAATGCAAGAGTTATTATTAATGTAACAACATATGTGATAAGAGGCTAATAAGGCAATAGTCAAGTAAATACAGCTGCAACTTTCAGTTTGTTTATTCTAACTATTTCAAAACAAAATGGGTTCAGGATAAAGTAGCCAAGTCTGAGTTCAGTAAATACAGAAGAATGTATATGATGAACTGACTAAACTCTTCGCCTTATTATTTTCCAGAAACTTAGAGCTTTTTTCTTAGCACATACTGAATACCCCAACTTGCCATTGGTTTGCTCTCAGGAAGGTGAAGAAGTGAGAATTGTAAAAGCTTCCTTAAGCCCTGTTTTTTCTGCATTTTAGAATACTTTATAACCCATTCTTCAGAGACCTGTAAAATGAGATATGGAAGGATTTTCCTCCTCTTCACTCCTCCACTTCTCTGCTCTTTCTTTAAATGGGGAGGACCTCTTCCTTCTTCCAAATGCTGTCCCATTTCAGAAGCAGGAACACATGTGTTTGCACATACACACCAGCCCAAGCATACTTTTGTACTGTAACTGCTCTGTACAGGACACAAATGAACCCAAGCTCCAGGTTAATAAGTTCTCTTCTCCCACATCTTGCAACACACGAACAGCTGAAGATCACTTTCAGCCTTCGGGTTTTCTGAGTGTATCAATACTAGTATTCAGAGTCAGTATGGTACTCAATATAGCTCTCAACCTTTGGAGAACAAGCCTGATTACCACCATCTGTTCTTCCTCTCTTCCTTGACTTTTCCTACTCTCCCACATACTGCACATCTTTGTGTCTGATCCTGAATGATGCTGGAGCTCAAAGTGGGCCAGGAAAGAGGCTCAAAGGGTCTGAGGCCTAAAATGTTACTGGGGCTGAAGAGGGCTGGAGGACAGAGTAAGCATCAGCCCTGGCTACTCCGTCCCACAGTATGGCAATGCAGGTAGGGGACCTGAAATAGTGGCACGGGTTAAGCTGGGGAGGGAAGTTGGTCACTCACTTTAGGAGCTTACTGGGTTAATAGAAGACAACCCTTCTCCTGGTTTCCTTTTTCTCTTACTCGGTAGAGTAACAAAAGCAAAACCCAGACAGGCTGAACGTGTCTGGGAAAGGAGCACATGGCTCCAGAGCGGCCACTGCTGCACGTTAGAGGTAGATGAGGATCCACCCCCCTGCCATGGCTGCCTGCTTCAGAAAGGAAGGCTAAGCAAGAGGGGTGAATGGAGCTCCCTGAGACAGGCCTTCTCAAGAAACCTTCAACTGATTGGGAAATAGCGGGTTAGTGAATTAGACCTTTGTGCATAAGTCAAGCTAGTAATTTGGCTTGGAGGAATCCTCATGCACATCACCGCTTCTGCTTCTACAATCTGCCTTCCACCCTATCTGCCCTGCCTCGCTAGTGACTTTCCCAGCCACGACTCAGCTCTACTCAGTAGTTTTCACTTTCTGGATTCCAGCAGTGGGGAAATCCCTGCTAGTCTCTCACAGCACCATATTCATACAAACAATGCAAAGCTGGAACAGACAATGAGGTGCCAACTCCAGCCATTTGACTTCTATAATAGGACTTAACATCGGTTTGTCTTGAAGACCCACTTCTCAAACAGGTTTATTGCTCATTAATCTCTTTGATGCATGCATGCACTCCTAGCTGTCAGGACCGTGAAGAACTAGAAGAAATGACTCAAATTTAACAAAAGGGTCCACAAACCAAAAGGAAGCAAACCAACATATTGTTCTCTCAAAGGACACTGACTCTTCACTTTAACAATATATCCCCTTCCCTTACAGTACAAGAGAATGATAAAATTAGATTTTTTTTTTTTCTTGGAAGGCAAAGAGGCATCCCCAAAGTAGACCACAACAACAGCACGAAGCAAACCAACATATTGTTCTCTCAAAGGACACTGACTCTTCACTTTAACAATATATCCCCTTCCCTTACAGTACAAGAGAATGATAAAATTAGATTTTTTTTTTTTCTTGGAAGGCAAAGAGGCATCCCCAAAGTAGACCACCACAACAGCACTGTGCCATTTTCCTCCTCTTCTGCATACCACATACATCCTGATATGGCACAAGACTTGAGCTGATCATCCTTTAACACAACTCATCCACTTTACCCTGGCCTCCAACTTCTGAAAAGCAGAGCAACTCATGTTTCTCCAGGTACTGCCAAAGTCAGCAATGCTTGGTACCAGCTCACATAAGCCACAAGTCAGGACCCCAGAATCTACATTAATTTCCTGATCCACAACCACAACACAAGCCAGACAGTTAGACATCTATAGGAGAAATACAGGGAATGCTGCTAAGCTTCAAAGTACGGAGCCAGTTCAGACACAGGTTTGCAGCTGACCTTCCCAGTAAGACTGAATCACTAACTCCTGCTCAGTCCAAGGCAAACAAGGTGGAAGCATTGCTCATGGATGGCTTCTTTTCAGAAGGTTCTACTTTAGGAATAGAAATAAAATTTTCATGTAAGAAATGAGCTGTCTACAACAACACAAAGAGAAAACAACAAGCAGCAACTAGCTCGTGAGGACCCTGTTCCCTAGAACAATCTTGCAAGTTAATACTCTGGGATGGATATAACCGGATGTCAACCGCTATGGAGACAGCAGGGAGTTAATTACAACTATTAGTGAAAAAATAAAGTAAGTGATATGAGGCAAATTCTGTGGGAATTCCTTGAGAAAAAAAACAGTTTCTTATTGCAAAAAGTTAACCTTAAATGCTGTTTGCTTAGTGGAACAGATTTCTCCAACAGGTACATGCATTTTCAGAAAGGACAACTAAGAAAGGAAACTACAAATACTATAATAAATCTTTTAGCTTTGTTACCAATAGCTAATAGAATTTTTTTTTTTTGCTAAAGAGGAAGGTGAGATTAAAGCCCATTTTTAAATACTACTCTATAGCATAGTGTAATTTACCTTAACTAAAATCTGTCTATCCACTCTATCACCTTTTGGCAGTCATACAATTTATTTATGGACAGACCAAAATAGTGACATCTGCATTATAAATAAACCAGACAGAACCACAGCCTCATTGTAGCTACACAAACAAAGCAGAGAGACTAAACCTCTGCCATCCAGGCCTGTCTCTCAGGCACTTGCCAGTCCCAGCAGAAAACCCCATGGAAGGAAGTAGTATCACATCAAGTGCTCAAATACTTTCTACTCCTTCCTCCTGGCCCCAATCTCCAACAGGAGCCTAGATAATAAATTTACCAGTTTCTTGTTTTTTTCCAAATGGGATTCTGTAATCCTCTTTTCTAGGGTACAGTGACTCAGCCTGGTTTCTCGCAGTCCACAGTGCTGACTTAATGTCTCCTTCCATTTTTTACAGTTCCTGTCTTACTGAAGTCTGATGGTAACTGGACACAAGCCATCCTCAAAATTCATCAGTTCTCCAGAGCTGATTTGTATCTTTCGCCCAAGACTTTCTCTTCCTTTCCTTCCCTGAAGGCCTTTCCCATCATTGTATCTTTCTGCTGCCTCTTTTTTACCCATCTTGAAGGGGAGTAAGAACAGCAAAGGTTCATCTGCACATGGCTCCCAACAGCACAAAGGAGAGGCTATGAGAAAATGCATTTCTGGAGAGAATCTTTTCTATTATAAATCGTAAACTCACCAGCAGAAACAAAGTCCAATCACAGCAAAACACAAATGAAAACAAACTCTATCTAAGCAACACAGGATCACAAAAGGATTTAGGTGGGAAGGGACACAGGGCTAACTCTAAGGCTAGATCAAGTTCCTCATGGCCTTATCCAGTTGTGTTTTGAAAACACAGTCTTCGCATGCCTCCACTGACAAATATGCCTATAGATCTTACACATGCCCTTCCTGCAACTGATACACTTCAGCCCACACTCCAAGTGCTTCCCTGAAAACTCCATGGAGAAAACAACCAGTGTGCATCCAAATTAATTTGGACAGAAGGACAACAGTGGGCATAAACCCCCACTCCTCACAGTACCCCCACTGCAATTCTCATCTCTCCTGATTTGCAGATGACACTTACCTAGGGGGAAAGCTGGCGTGATGAAAGGCAGCACCTCAGGTGTGAGACACCTTGACAAACTGTTCAACTACTTCCATGAGAAAAGGTGCCAAGTTCTCCACCTGTGCACAGCAACCCCAAGCATCAGTTCAGGCTGGGAATCCACTGGCTGAGCAACAGCCCTGCTGAAAAGGATATGGGGGAAATGGTGTGCATCAGGCTGAACATGAGCCTGCAGCGCTGGCTAATTACAAATAAGGCAAATGATGTACTAGACTGCACTAGAAGCAGGGCCAGGAGAACATGGGAAGTTATTATCTCCTCCGCCTGACACTAGTGAGGCTGCATCTGGATTACTGTGACCAATTTTGGGTCTTCACTTCAAAAGGGATGGGGAGAGACCAGACAGAGATCTACAGAAGGCAAATCAGATAGCCGGGGTCAGGAGCACGTGGCAGAAGAGACTGAGGGGCTGGGCCTGTTTAGCCAGGCAAAGAGGAAGCTAAGGGATGAGCTAATCACAGCTTACGGCTATTTGAAGCACAGTTACAGAGATGGTGGAGCCAAACTCTGTAGTGGTACATGGGATAAAAGGGGCAACAGCCATAAACTGCAGCTTGGGAGGGTTAGGCTGGACAGTAGGAGGATGAATTTAACTGAGGGTAGTACAGCCTGCAAGAGGTCACCAGAAGGGCATGGGAAGAATCCTTATCCTTGGGGAGTCTTCAAGACTTGGAGAAAGACAGCTCTGATGTGAATTAGTGTTAGGAACAGTCTTCCTACAAGTGAGATGTTGGATTAGAGACCTCCCTACCTCCCTTCCTACCAACACTGCTATGGGAAGGTCTCTGATCCTTCCATAAAAAGTCCTGCAAAAGATGAGCACAAGAACTGAAATTTACAGCTTTTAAGAGAAATATGGGTTTTACAAAAAACCTTCTCCTCCCTTGCCTTTCTGGCCAACATCTACATGTTCCACAAACTACCTATCACTCATCTCTCTGTCCCTATCGCTTTCCCTCATTACCTTTCCTCCTGCTAGCACTTTTTCTGTACTTAGTGAGTCCAGTTCCCTCTACTCTCAGGTCATCTCACACTAACACACCCATGCCACAACGTATAGCCCCCTGAGGCACAAAAATTAACATCTCACTGCTGCCAAGTGGGAGAACTTCAATCTCTGTCCTCCACTCCCAAATGTACATTGTCACTGAGTACCAAGTGCCAGCTCCAGAGCTTGCCAGACCCCTCTGTGAACCGATTTAACCCACTTGGAAAGGCAGAAAACGGACTTAGCTTTGTTGCTGGATGATATTCTACCGTGTTATGAGTTAAGCCAGCTCACAGAAAGGCCCGTGAGGCCCAGTACAAGAGAGTAATGACATGGTAAGGAGGTAGCAAGAGGGAACAAGTACTGGAAGAAAGAAAAGAGGAAGTAAGACCATCTTTTTTCAGCTGCAGTTGCCCACTGCATTAGTTCACTTGCCTTAGACCTGCAGCCCCAGAGCAGTTATTCTTGACGTATTTAGCAGTGAAGGTTGCTGCTCCTACTTCAGACCAGGCAGAGGGCTCATCTACCAAAGGCTTGTCAATTTCTCCAGTTGGTCTATCTCTCCCTGCAAACCGTACCCTGATTATGTCCTCAGATGATCAGACTAACTCTGGAGAGTAAAGTTAGCTGTGCTGCATGGTTCTTGTTAGTCTCTTCTGAATTGTTCGTGGGCCCCGCCCAAGCTATTACTACACATCATTACTTCATGCAATTCTCCTCTAGGGAGTGAAAAAACATGTTCCAGAGATTAACCTCCTATACGTACTTTAACCTGTCACCAGAAATCATGAAAACAAAACGCACTACAATATACTCTGGAGTGATTTTAATAGCTGTTTCTTAGGAAACAGCTGCACCGCTCATAATTTCAACTTTTTAACTTCCTCACTGGGTCACTGATTATTTAAATATAGATGAAGCTCAAGATGGGCTGATTTCAGCATATTGTGACCCCCTGTAAATTTGGGGTGGCTACATGCCCATTTGGTGTCCTAGCATAAATTACTCCAATCTTTTGCCAGTTGTCCCAGAAAGCGAGTACAGCAGCTGGGATTTACCAAGAAATATAGCCATGGTACAATTTCCATTTCTTTGGCTACATCTCCATGATCTTAAGGGTCTTTTCCAACCTAAATGATTTATGATTCTAGTATCTCCTTCAGCCACAGCCCAGAGACAGGAGGAAACAGCACAAAGAAGCACCTTATGATGGTAAAAATCACAAATGCAAAAGCCTGGTAGGCTGGTCTGTGCACAAATTTGTACAGTAGAGAGCACAACCCACTAAATACAGCAGAACGTTGTGGTTGTTCCACATGCAACAAGAAACATTCAGAGCAATCACATACAGAAATAGGGTTTTTCTTACAAAAAACACAGAAAAGATTTAACAGTCTTACACTACCTCTCCCTATTAAATCACTGCCCTTGCTGTTAATTTTTTCCCCTTGTTTACAAAGACATTTTAACTCTGCAATCTAAGCCTGGAAGGTTTATTTTTAAACCTGCTGATATCTAGCTGCAAATAACTTTCTGCAAATAGACATGCCTAGAGGGGACACAGTTTGATTCTCTGATCCAATAAAAAATACAAAGCAATAGAAAAAGAAAAAGAAACGCCAAGCATTCAAACCTGGGCCTGCTGGAATGACTTCAGCCTCCTCTTGAATCGAGATGGAAGAACAAAATCACAGCCCTTCGCAAGGAAAGCTAGCTCCCCTCCTAAGTCTGGGTCCCTCCGCAGAGAAAAAGAAACGCAGCATTCAAACCTGGGCCTGCTGGAATGACTTCAGCCTCCTCTTGAATCGAGATGGAAGAACAAAATCACAGCCCTTCGCAAGGAAAGCTAGCTCCCCTCCTAAGTCTGGGTCCCTCCGCAGAGAACTCTCCTTGATCATCATCCTGGTCAGCTCCTAAGCAGATATTGCCCTTTCCAGAAGGGGCACAGGGACTCTGTAGGAGACCACGTCAAGACCAGTACGTTGCTTTCTTGGTTTTGATTTTTACAGGCAAAAAATGGCAAATGGCTTCAACATACTATGTCTTCTCTCTCTTCACAAGGACAACATCTAGAGATTTTAACTTACTCCTGAAGCCAGACCTCTCTTTTTTAACTGATATTCAAAGTATCTTTCAGTACCACCAGGATCTTCTGCCTTCTTGTAATACTTTAATTGAGAAACATGATCTACAACAGAATCTATTTCCCTGCTGGCTACATGACAGACAATCTGTCCTTGGCTTGTAATAGGCCAGGGGTAATACGGGAAAGGAAGCACCCACCACCACTACCAAGAGTGCTAAAATTAGATGCACTGCAGAAGTGGCTAAATATACCATCTTCCCCAATAGTTCTTACTTTATGTGCTTTAGTGCCGAAACCTGAGGTACAAACTTGCATCAGACTCAGCTAAAGCTAAACCACATGCTCTCAGCCAAGGCCCATGCGCGTATGATGGTAGTGGTTTGAGGTCCCTGCTTCTGAGGTGATGAAGCAGAAGATCAGCATTAGTTCCCACACTAGACCAAAGGCTGTAATTTTCAAAAAACATCAATTTTTCCTTCTTGCTTGGAAAAAGCAAATCATCTAGTTTCTTTCACACCAAGCAAGCACATAAGGATGATCTTGGATAATGAGCTCAGGCATTCTAAAGCAGTTCTTAAGAAATCCGTTTCATAAAGACACCAAAATGCATCATTCTTTTTATTCACTTTTCCCATAACTCTCACAAAGCAAAGGCAAAGCAATTCTCAGTGGACAATAGTCTATTCTTTCTCTGCGCGACCTTGAGCAAGTATACTTCAAACTCTTGCTCAGACTTTGTCTAGGCTTGTTAAAAGTGTGTTCTCCCTCTCCTGTCATGACAACGGTGCTGAACAAAGGCCTAAATCCAGTTCTTACTCCACAAGATGAACAAACACTTAGTCCCATGGCCTGCTTTCCCTACTTGACTTTAGAAGTCCTAGCTACTTTGCCAGATTACATTGTAAGCTTAGTAACACAGAACAACATCCACTTTCTAGCTAGTAGAACTTGCTTTTAACAAGATACTGCATTTGAAATGAAAAGGTCTCACTGAGCCTCACCAACAGAAAACTTTTATTGGACCACATGTGCCTCTGATATCCTTCTCTTCCTGGTTTCCTGTAGAAGGCCCCAGGTTACTTCATATACAGCATCACTTAACATAACTGGACTACAGATACACACAGAAACAGCCTATCCAAAAGGATGCTCTTACCATCATAAAGTTGGTCTCATGCAGTTAAATAGGCTATTTACTAAAGGAGAGAGACCCCCAGCTGACATTCACAAAAGGAATTTTTTTAATGTCATCATAAATCTGTATCAAAACCCCCAAGATTATTTTCTTTGCTGTTGCTTCTCAATCATCAGGCCGTGGTCCCAGAACCTGGGCTGTGGAATCCAGTTCTTTATGAAAGATTTGAACAAGAATGTAGCATAGTTTTGGTTCCTTTGGGTCACTGTAGCTATGTCTAAACTGTGCAACCTGGGAGCTGAAAAAGCTCTGAAGTCCAGGTGTATATTCACAGCTACAAGTCCCAAGAATCACAAGGTTCATCAGCCCACTTTGCCACGTGCCCTGTGAATGAATATGAAGCCTAACACAGTGGTAGGATGAGGATGGGAATGAGAAAAGGAGCCCCAAAAAAGAAAAAGGCAGGCAGGAATGTTTTAACTGGAATTGCTACTAAGTGAAGGATACACAGATCCACATGCAAAAGTTTTGGAATAAATTTTGTTTTTCTGACTCTGACAATTTTTTCTGAACATTAAGGCAATGCCTAAAGAGCCCACTAGACTCCACTGTACTAGGAGTCCTGCACATCTCATATAGCAGCATGTCAGAAGGTAATTTATTTTAAATCATCTGTGGCAAGTGTAGTTACTTCATCTTCCATTGAACTCTCACTCTGCTTACAGACTGCCACCCCGTTTACAGACTGCAGAGGAAATGTAGTCCAAAGAACCTCTCATACCTACAGCTGCATCCAGACCAGCTACACTGTGCTTTAAAAGATGTATGCATGGAAGAGACATACTGATCTAGCAATCACTAGCTGTTTCTTAAAAAAAAAAACACCACACATTTTTCATTCACAAATCAACCAGTCATAAAAGATCCCAGAAGTTTGGGGTTTTTTGCACTGATAACCTGGGAAAATACAAGTAATCTGGAGACAAGGCTTGCTGCATCTGAATTCCAATTTTTTACAATATAGCAGGTTCCTGGTATGATACTTCCTATCCTCAAAGGATATCCTCAAGGTGGGTATAAATAAAAACAGAAATATACAGTACCATGAGAAATTGACAGCAAGAGACTCTTTTATCAACAGTTTCAAAGTCAACTGGACAAAACCCACAGCAGAAAAGTCTGGTATGAACAGCCTACAGATCAACTGAACAAACTGCAGTCAAATTTAGAAATTCCTCTTTGCTAGAAGTGACCCAGTTTAAAGCGTGAAGGTGAGAGATGACAAATCTAAAGAGGTGTCAGATTGCCTTTGTTAGCCATCAGAACACAGAAAGAATCTCACCTGTGCCTAAAGCTGGAGGCTTAGTCCCAAAAGATTTGGATGATTTAATCATCACAGGACTTAGCTGTACCCCAAAGCCTGGCTGGAAGCATTCAATGCACTCTGTATAGCTGAGAAGGGCACCAGCTTCAGCTGTTTTCAAAACAGATTAAACTTCTCCAGCAACAGTGTGACTTTTTCTTGGTTTTAGAGTCAATGAGGCTGAACAACTCAACATGTATCACTAGACTTTGTTTCACCTACCTTTAGATGTCTACTTCAAGATAAATCAACTTCACACAAGCAGAGACTGTATCTGCCTTGATTACAAAAGGTGCTCACATGCCATGAACATGTCCCTACGTGTTTGGTATTGGTTAATTGTTTAATTTCATCTGGTTTAATTTTTTTTTTTTCTGTGTCACCTTTGATTGAGATACTTTAAGATTCACTTACCATTTTCATTTATTCCAATAACTATTACCAAACAGAAAAAAAAAATAATGCCCCTTTTTACTATTTCGGTTTAGAAATAATGAATAATTGACATCTGAAAAGAGTACAATTGTGTGTATAGCTTAATTGATATATATTATCAATATCTGATCAAAACAATTTGTAATATATGTAGATGAAAGCTGATTTTCCAGAAAAAGCTTTCCATTATATTTTGGATGCATTTTGAGAAAATGTGATTATTTCATGACAAAGTTAAAGTCACTATGATGTTATAGAAGACACTTTTTACAGTTACTTGCCCCACACAAGATCCTTCATAAGCTTTTCATTAAATTTGCAAAATGAAGCTGCACACAGAATTATGAAGCAGCATTTTGAAGGGGCAGAATTACAAAGTTACCAGGTCAACTTTATATATGATTATGAAACAGTCTTAATTCCACTCAGAGCCATCTTCGGGCCACCTGTTTAAGCATGCAACATAGACATTTTGATACATAAAAGCAATGTGTGTGGCCTCAGGACAATGTTTTAGACCACAGTAAGTTAGGAACACTTCTGAGAGTCCCAGCAATACCCACCCCATCAGTCATTCAGGCGAGGCAGGATTAGATAGATGCTACCTAGAGCCAGCCCAGAGGAAATGTGGCAGCAGGAAATGGCCTCTGGATATTTGACTCAGGGCTCTGCCACCTGAGATATAATGTGGTTAGACAAGGTGGTCTGAGACCATTTCTCAACTCTGTAAACCCTCTACTCCCAGATCCACAGTCCCTGACCAGAGACAGTTGTACCACCCATTTGACCTCAGCGTGAGCAATTCCATTTACTAATCTGGCAGAAAACAAACCTAACTAAAAAATTTATCTTGTATACAAGCATCATAGTCATCATAAAGAAAGATTCAAAACCATGCAATAGGAAGTAGAGGCATGGGGGAGAGAGAAATGGGAAGCAGGACTGCTCTTTCTGGCTCACTACACCATGAGTAATCCTTTTGAGAAGAGATACCCTACAGAGGAAGGACAAAAAAGAGGCCTCTTTTGTATTAAACCCTGGTCCTGGTCTCTGCTCCCAAAATTATTCACAAACTTTATCCAAGAGCTCTTAAAATAAAACACATGAGCAGGACTTGGAGCAGAGCCCTGAACTACTCAAACTTGTTTCTGAAAACAGAATGAGTAAATTTCTTACAGACTTTTCTAGGGTACTTTCACTAGAGTACCAAGTAGTCTGCAAGTGCTAACTGAATTTAAATACTCTGTCATCCTGTACAGGTGGTAGACGAATGGCACAGAGGTTAAGGTCAAAAACATCCACCGCTGACTTTTCCAAGGACTTTGCATAAGATGACATCTTACTCAAAAGGTAGCACCCTTTACCTTCCAAAAAAACCCCCTGACACTCAGCACTTCCACAGATCAGGTCAGAGAATCCCAACAGCCCCATCTCCACCCTGTTCACTACTCACTGGTTCTAGTTTCCCTCATTTCCATCACACCTGCCAGACCACTCAGGCTTCACTCCTTATTGCCCTCCTATCTGGAGACAAAATATAGATAAATATTTGGGGTTTCTGCTAGCCTCTATACAGACAACTGAACTGTTTTCACTGAACTATTTCTTTCAAAAACAACGTATTAAAAAAAATCAGCTTAAGACAGGCACACAGAACAGGAAATTTTAAAACAAATAGTTGGAGGTTTAGAGATAAGCAATGGAAAACTGGATCTCAGAATGGGAAATGTCGGACAGTCTAAAAGTATGCAATGCTTCCTGGCCTGCCTGAAAGAAGCATGATGCGCTCATTATGTGCTCTGTAAAATTGATGGACTTCTTGAGTATTCATGCCCTAGTTTCTAAATATTTTGGTTTTGGAAATGAAGAGGCAAGTAATTCTATTGTTCTCTGTGGAGAATCATAATTGGTTTTACGATAAAGGGAAAAGTCTGTTGCTGATATAAGTTAGCACAGATTTCAACACAGATAGGCCATCAGTGCCAGCAAACAGTCTGGTCTGAAGTGGCTCTCCCTTTCCTTTTTCATTGTTTAGGATTTGAGGGATATTAAAACTGTCACAACCTTCATAAATGAAAGCTGCACTGTGTTTTCATCGATATTAGATCTCTGGGTTTTTTGTGTGTGTGCGCAACTATTTGATAACAGTTTTATGAGCGTTAAGAAAATATAACAAATACTTTACATATTATTCATTCAGGCACACATGTGCAATACTGAATCAGAATCCACATGGAGCTCCAGCCAGATCCAGAGTCATCCAGGAACATGGATGTGTTCCCTAGATGCTATACCCAGAGAGGGCCTTGTGTCCACAGCCAAGTGTGTGGCCACATCTATACTATAAATGACAGCAAACCTCAGAGTAAGTGTAGAGGCAGCAGTTCAGATGACTTTTGCCCACTCTGCTAAGGGCTAACTCCTTCTGAAGGGTACCAGCTGCATCCATGCTGCGCAGTGCTCAGCCCAGGCCCCCTCCAGCTCCTCTGGGTCCCCAAGGCAGATATTCTCTCTCATGATCTTTGGTTCTAGGCATCTACACACAGCAAGGGTTGTGCTGCTGCATGGAAGAGAAGCGCTCTTGTAGTATGCGTGCATGTTATATGTCCATAGAAGGCAGGCTGGGAGCAAACTAACATACAGGCTAGGTGGGTGACTAGGGAAACAGAAGCTGGTAAGGGACCAGACTGATAAGCTATTTGACAGTATAAATGCATCCAATTTTCAAGTATTATAGAAAAACTGCCACAAAGTCAGTGCCACACTTTATCAAACACATTTTTGTTTGAAGTTCACAAGTTGGTAAATTTTGTAAATTAATATACAAGGCAAGAATAGCTATTATAAGAGATCACTTTAGAGCTTTTAGAACTGCTTAATTCTATACTCTTCGAAGAAAAAGACTCTTTCCCTTCCTGGAGATACCAGACAAGGTTATGCTCACCATTTGCTGTAAGCAAAGATGCCCAGAGAAACATCAGAAACATATGGAGAGCCTAGTCTAAAAAGATCTCAGCACTGTCATATAGGGTCAGACACACCCCACCCACCTCCTTTCAGAATTGCACCAAATACCTGTATTTTCAGGAAAGTGGACAGTTTTGAAGACATGCACATTATGCTCTAACTGGAAGAAGCTGTGAAAGTTCACTTACAATCTGGGCACTTTTTAAGTGCCTACATGGAAGGCAGATTTTGGAAGTGAAGCCCTCCCTATATTTTCTGTGCACTTGGAAGTTTGGCACCAAGTTGTCTTGAAAATTTGGCACTTGTTATCAAATGAAAAGCATTGAGGGCTGGACAGCCAGCCTTGGCTTCCCTCTAAAGCAGGCTCCCATCAAGACTCTTTTTCCTAGGAAAACCTACTTCTCATTTGAGAGATACAAGCAATGCAGACTCCGCAATGACTTTATGCACTGGGGACAGGGAAAAGAAAATAAATCTTCCTAGATTCTGACCTTTGTTCTGTGGAGGATCTCTCTCTTTAGGAACTAGTGATGAGGCAGACAACAAAGGCTATTGGAGTCTGCTTGAAGATGGGAAAGGGAGAGGTGGAATATTCATTTCTCATTGAACTGGTGAGAGACAGTCCAATACCCGCTCCCAGGAATAAAGTAGTTAGCTGAAAAATTGTTTCTACCCTCTATTATATAGGACCCATTTAAACCACAAGCAAACAGCCTGCAGGAGCACCAGCACGAAAGGAACAAGCGCAAAGGTGAAACTGCATGTCAGGGCATATTTTGTTTGCTTAGGGGTTTTAGTTTCCTTTTTTTGTTTGCATTTAAATAAACACTACATTTCTGCCAGGTTGAGCATGTTATTCCACACTGCAGCATCCAAAGCACAATGAATCACTTAACAGATGTTTATTGTGTGGGGTTTTGCCTCCCCCCTTCCCATGTTTGTTTTACTCACTATCCCATCAAAGATTTGGTTCTCTTACCTTAATCACTTCTGGGGCCTGCTGAATTGAAGCTGGAACGGAGTCTCTGGATACAGCCCCAGCATAGCTTTTTTGCCCTGCAAGGAGGGACTGTGAAGGAGGAGTTAAAGTTTCCTGAAGAATCTGCATCACTTCCCTCTCCTTGGACAAGCTTCCCTTGCCTGTCTGGAATTCCACCAGTTCCTGGGCAAAGTCCTCAATGCTTTCCAGGATACGCAGTAAAAGGGCTTTGTCATCCTCTTCCATTTTATGACCATTGGTTTCCATGATTTTCGACAAAGGGGAAGTGGGGTCAACGGGTTTACTTTTGGGTTCAAGAGTCAGAGGTAGTACCTGCCTACCCTGCCAGCCAAACACCTGCAAACAGGCAGGTTCACTCTCCTTTAGAGAGGGTTCCCTCAAAGTACTCTCCATTTTCTGTGAGAAGCACTCTAAGTCCAGCAGCAGTTTGTCTATCTCATCATTGTCTATCTTACTGCACATCTGTTCTCCTTTGGAGACATCAGCTTGGGAACCACGCAATACAGAATCTGAAACTTGTTTTAAAGGAATAATTTTCTCAGAAGCGTGGGAGAGCTCAACATCTCCCACTCTGGAACGTTCTGCTTTAGCATTGGCAGCTAGATCTGAACAACCAGCTAGCTGGTAACTGCGCTCTAAACTCTCCCAGCCCCGCTTCTGCTCTGCCTTCTTTATTTTCCCTAACGCTCTTTCCCCATCAGACTCCTCCTCAATGTACAGAGCCTCTGTGGAAGATGTGCAGTCAGAAGGGCTTGTGGCTGATAACTGAGGTAGAGCACAAGCATCTTTCACAGCTCTCTCACTGTTCTCCTGTGGGATGCTGTGAAGGGAGTTTGAGGTAAAGCTCACAGTACTTGTTTGGATGGACTGAGAGGCGCTTGTCACCTCACACTGATCACCTGGTAGTCCAAGAGGAACTGCACTTGATGATGGCAGCTGAATAATATCTTCATACCTAGGTGGCTGCTCATCTCCAAATACTGGGGGAAAGGGAGTTTGCTGCAAACCATGAAAACAATTAACTAGTTCTGCCAAGTCACTAGCTTCCTTATGTCCTTGTGGCTTGAGCTCAAAGGGTAGCTTTTTCAGGTATGAAGAAAATCTTGTCATCAGATTCATATATATCATTTCTGAATTAGCCAGGGGATCACTGCTGTTCCCTCCACTAATGCTGTCTGCAGACTTCTTTTTGATGCAATGTTTTATTATGTCTGTGCACTTTTTCAGATCCTCTGAGCACTTGAGCAAGATGTCTAAGCACACCTTAATATCTCCACCAGAAGAACCATCTAGCTTATGTTTTTCCAAAATCTGAGTAATGAGGTTTTCTTCAGAGAAGGAATGAGGGGAGAAGGGAACCATGGGATTCATGGTGACTTCTGGAGCATCATTGCTCTCCTGCCATTTCTCCACAGGTGAGGGACTCTGCAAAAAGCCACATGGAGGGCAGTTCTCATCATTGTTGAAGTGCCCATAAATCAAGTCAAAATCAAATGATCGTCTACTGAATGATTCTGACCGAACTTTCCTTCCCTTTCTGTAGGCCACATGACTGGAAGAGTTTTTGAGCTTTTCAAAGGAGAATTCCTTTATTTTACCACTGGCAAGGTTTATCGCCTCACCAGTAATGTCTTTTAAACTGCTGGAGGCTTGCACTGAAGAGCCCTTTTTGATTCTTGGATTATTTGGGAGGATTTGGTGATAGTCCTCATTCCCAGGCAAGGCAAGTCCATTTTCAGGAACAGGAATTTTATGGTCTAGGTTGGCATCTTGGACACTGAGCTCTGCGCAGACACTGTGGTGGGCAACTATGCATGTAACTCCTTGCTTAAACACTTGGCAAGTCCCTGTGCAGTAATGCACGGTGTGCTGAAAGTGCTGGTCTATCACCACACTGCTGTAGCAGTTCACAGAAGTGACAATAAGCCTGTAGGTTGCTGCCATAGCACAGATCACGCTTGGAAGTGCGGCTTCAAAATTCACCATGAACTTAAGAGGAAAAAGTTCACCCCACACACACTTTTCACAGCCACACCAGATATAATAAAAACATTCAAATGTCAGTTGAAAACATTCAAACTACATGAGAAACTACTGCCTCGGAAAGCCCTAGTGAAGTCTGGAGTGGTATCAGCAGTACCATTACAACAATTAGTGCAACTTGCATATGGTTTAACTTAAGCCAACTTGATTCTTGTACTCCATGCAGAAAGCTTTGCTGATCAGAGATGTAGCATGAGCTGCTCCATTTCTAATGGTCCTGGTAGCTTCTCCAGCAGGTGTCAAAATTCAGCCAGTTCTTAGACAGAAGTGACAAGACAATGATTTGTCTTTTGGGTGGGTCAGTAAAGATAGACAATCAAGTAGCAGGTACAGACTAAAAATCCACAGTATGCTTGTAAGATTCCCCTCTCACACTGGTAAGGTAGGTCCCTGCAACAGGAAAAAAAGGTGAGTCATTATAATTTCCATGTATTATGCAGTCTTGTCTACTACCAAACATATGGCACCAGACTGTAACAACCAACACACAGGCTTGTACAGAATAAGAGTAGGCTGATATTTTTCCTTCACTCAGATCTACCATATAAGAGCACTGCTGAGGAGCTAGCCTATATTTATACACAGGCTGTCTGTGTGTTGCCATTTTAACAGCTCTATTTTAACCGCTCATTAATTTTTTTCAGACTTGCTTTTTTTCCTCCCCAGACTGAGCAAAACATTACCTTTAATTCCAATGGAGCAAAACATTTAGATCACGTTGTAAATTTCTGACTTTCATTTTCCAAGACTCTAAAGATAAGGCAAAGAGCAGTAGAGAAAAGCACTTTCAGGATTTCCAAGCTCTCTGGATTATAAAAAGCTGCAAACAGCCTGGAGCAAAGTAGATGAATGCCTCTGAGAATGCATGGCCTTTAGTAAAGGCCACATTGGCTTCCATTAGCCTTCCACCAAGGTCTCTGGGACCATGGCAAAATATTTTAAGGAGGAATAACTGTTTTTCATTCTCGTACAACCCATAAATAGCAGCATATTTTATTAAATAAATCTGCTGGTGTAGACATCAAGAGCAGAAAGTAACATTTGTATAACGGCTAAGGTTAAGCTTGTGAAAACTAGGAATTGAGTGTTTTACACTTAGCATAGCCATTTCCAGCTGCATTTGCTATCATCATGGTCAGAATTGCACCAGAAAAAAGAAAGGCTGCTTAACTTTGTTATGAAAAGATAGGAAGTCCCAGATTTAAGGGTCTTAAATTTTAGACATTGCTTCATCTTTCTTGAATACTTCAATAATCAAATTAAAACACCCCAATGAAATTCTAAGCACCCTCTATTCCTGTACAAATAGAAATTCATTTCATAAAACATGATTAAATCACAGCTAAGTCACACTGCAGCATGGGTTTCTTTTGTTTTCAGAGGTAAATATCTAGCACTATGTGAAAGGCCAGACATGCATCTGATGAAAGGACTGCCCTCCATGCACGTTAAATCCCACCTATCTTAGCTCATAAGCCCGTACAGATGTCTCACACAAAAGGAAAGTACCTTAGAGTTTGGTGCTGTTGTAATTAAGGACTGGGGATAGCACAAGACTACTGAACATTCACATTTTACATATTTTAAAGCCTTAATCTGAAATTGAGAAGCACTGATTGAAGAGTATTCGATGGAATTTGTTATGTGCCATGTCTGTTCATTGCAATTATGTAGAATTGCACACTGTAAAGAAATCTTCCTGATTTGTTCTTTGGATTATATAAAGCATTGAAATGATTGCATTCAAGATGAAGAACTAACTGCTCCAACTACCGTGCTGGTATCTGTAACAGGCTGCCACCTGCCTATCAAACACCGCAGGCCAAGTTGCATGTTGTACCAGAGCCAGCTTCACAGTACACTTCTGTGCCTGTCCTGCTCCCCTCTACACCCACTGGCACTGCCCCAAAGCCCCATAGGCATGGGAGGGCCTTCCAGAGGGATGATCAGAGGTATGAGGTGTGCCCCAGCCACAGCAGTGAGTCAGGGTGTGAGGGGATAAAGGGCGTAAACAGAACCATTTTTAAACCCCAGGGTGCTTATACCATCAGGCATAAACCTAGGTAATAAGACTGCACACCCTCCAGTCACTGACTCTCAGGCTTCACTATCAGGTGTGCTAAATGCTCTGCTGAATCAGAGCCACGGTTAAAAAAAAAGTACTATTGGCTCCCCAACAGCCTCATCTTATAGGACTTAATGAGCTTTGTTCAGACAGGAAAATCCATGCTTCTATGCTTCCAAAAAGTCTAATCATCCATGGACTCCCTGAGAGTGCCTTCTGTCTAACACATCCAGGGCAAGAAGTCTGCTGCTTTTCCTTTTCTAAGCCTCCATCAACTACAAACAAGCTTTCTGGCATTTTCTGAAATAAAAGTTAGATAATATTCAGAGAAAATAGAAATCTTCAGGGCAACAGATTTGATGAAGGATTAATATTGCTTCTGAAAAAGCATGGGACTTACTTTCTCAGAGTTCCTTCCTCCCTCTGTGTTATATACAGCAAGGAGAGACTGGTCTTCTTTTTACCACCAAAGAATAGTCTGGGTTTATACCTAATTTAGGAAATAGTTACATCTTGATTAAGTTATTCCTTAATTAGAGAAATAATGTATTAGACTCACTATCGTCTCCTCCTGTATGACTCCAAGGGTAATTTCCTCCCTACGAATGTACCCCTTCCACCAGGACTAAGTCAGTTTCTCCAATCCTTTAAGCCACCTTCAAACAACAAAGCTTTCAGTAGCTGTAAGATGATTCCACAACGAGTTCTTCGATGAAAAGGTCTCCCAGATTCCCAACCTAAACTGACTCTTTTTTAGTTCAACTTTGTATTTCCAGCTATACACAATAACAACGCTCTTCCCACCATCTCCACTTCATACTTCCCAAATAATTTTAGGTGCTCATGCCCTAAACCATTGCTCAGCCATGTTACAAAGTCAGCCCCTTCTGCTTTAGTATAAGGCAGGCCCTCAAGCCAGGTTTGCTGCATTCTCTATTCTCTTTCCAATTTGTCTGTATTTCTTTGGTACTATCACACCCAGGAATCAACATAATCCAGACACAAACTTTTCAAGGCTAACACAAGATTGCTACCTCCTGCCTCTGTTGTCAGCACCTTTTACTGCTATGTCAGGGAAGGAAGTAATCAATGAATCAATATAAAAACCTGATATCCTCTTCTGAACCATGAATGTCTTCTCAGTGATTATTTACCACTTGCCTTACTATCACTGTCTGTAAAAACATGCTAAGGTTATTCAAGGTGCTGGAGTACTTGATTCCAGTTATGCAAGACAAAAAAAAAAGAAAATAAGATTGTATAGGCAGCACAAATGCACATAGATGCAGAGTAGAAACTATTTTTCTCATTTCTTCACTGGCTTGACCAAGGCAGCACATGCTCAGCTTGCAGCTTTATTTTACAGTGATTCATCAAACACGATCCAGCATGTAAACCTAATCAAGACAAAACCTAGGAGAAGAGTATTCCTGTTATCAGATCTGGGAACCTGATCTCAAGTTTAGCTTGAATGGGCTTTTGTTGTGACTTTCTTTTGGTTGGTGACTAAAACCTACTATTTATGAACAGCAACAATGGAAAGACTGGATGTGTTAAGAAACATTCATACTTCGTTCTTTTCAGCCTGCCATTTCATTCCAGTTGTGACTCTAGAACAGCCCCCAGTTCAGATATACTGCAAAGATTCTGTAATTAGGACTGCTGCCATGAAACCAACTCCAACCCTGAGGATACAGGATTGGCTTCACAATATAAACTATGAATGAATAGGGTTTCTTGTGTGATCGTAGAATAATGCTTTATGTCTCTCCTATCTGCAAGATGACATGAATCACTTTCCAAAGGAAAAAATTATTGCAGATACTAGTGATATAAAAGGTTATTCTATAAGACACACAAGAAATTCTATTCATGCAAAGATTATGCTGGAGTTAAATAACTGAACAATGACAATCTGTTAAGATGGGGACTGTCAGCCAGCGCTTGACTTACTTGCAAACTGAAGTCTAGAAAGCTACGGGACAGGCCTCTACTGCCTCTGAAAATCTCAAATTAGGCAAAAATCTTCTTGAACTCCTATCTCCAGCACTAGCAAAAACATTATTAGTGATCACAAGTTAGAAACCACCATAACATAGCAGTATGGAGAAAACTAGCCCTTGCTGCACCAGCACACAGCATGGGTGTCACTGTGCAACTGTGCTTGTTCTAGTGGAAGAGGTGGTAGGATAAACTCTCAAGTTTGGTATTCTTGCAAAAGACAGACAGAAAGACAGGCAGAACAATAGTTTCGCCATTTGGACAGTCATCAATATAGTTTCAGAAGTATCATCCTAGCTATGTAATCAGATGTCAGGTCTTACCCCCTTAGAGGAGCTTGTGGTGCCAAAAAGCAGCATATAACTGTCTCCTCTTATTTAGAAGTGCTTGATTTTTATTTATAGTTTACTGAACAAAGCAGATTTGGGAGCAAACTATATTGATTATAGAAGACAAAAAGCAGGCAAACAACAAAGCAATGTTTTCCTGCAAAGCACAACTTTCAGCCAATCTTTGGTACTTTGTCAAATAATAAGAAAAAAAAAGAGTATTAATCTTCTACTCTTAAATTCTTTAATTTTAAAACACACTACAGAATGGTACCGGACCCTGAGATGTATCATTACTTTTCTTACTACCTGGTCAAGTCAGAACACGGTAAACTTTAAGAATCAAAAGCACACTCTGAGGATGGAGATCAGAATAGATGAGGTGACTCACTCGAGAGCTGTTCTGCAGCTCTGTCCTGGTTTTGGTTGGGATAGAGTTAATTTTCTTCCTAGTAGCTGGTACAGTGCTGTGTTTTGGATTTAGGATGAGAATAATTTAGTATGAGAATAATGTTGATAACACACCGATGTTTAGTTGTTGCTAGGTAATGCTTACACTAGTCAAGGACTTTTCAGCTTTCCGTGTTCTACCAACTGAGAAGGCTGGAGGTGCACAAGAAGCTGGGAGGGGGCACAGCCAGGACAGCTGACCCAAACTGGCCAAAGGGACATTCCATACCATGTGATGTCAGGCTCAGTATGTAAACTGGGGGAAAGCTGGCCGGGGGGGCCACTGCTCGGGGACTGGCTGGGCGTCGGGTGCCCAGTGAGTAGTGAGCAATTGCATTGTGCATCACTTGCTTTGTATATAATTATTATTACTAGTAGTAGTAGTAGTAGTTTTTTATTTTATTTCAGTTATTAAACTGTTTTTATCTCAACCCATGAGTTTT
>NW_008795924.1:359185-367820 GCF_000699145.1 Aptenodytes forsteri
GACTGAGAAGGCTGGAGGTGCACAAGAAGCTGGGAGGGGGCACAGCCAGGACAGCTGACCCAAACTGGCCAAAGGGACATTCCATACCACGTGACGTCATGCTCAGCACATAAACTGGGGAAAGCTGGCCGGGGGGGGCGCTGCTCAGGGCCTGGCTGGGCATCCATTAGCAGGTGGTGAGCAATTGCATTGTGCATCACTTGCTTTCTATATTCTTATTATTATTAGGATTTTATTCTATTTCAATTATTAAACTGTTTTTATCTCAACCCACGAGTTCTCTCACTTTTACTCTTCCGATTCTCTCCCCCATCCCACCAGGGGAGGGGAGAGTGAGTGAGCAGCTGTGTGGTGCTCAGTTGCCGACTGAGGTTAAACCACGACAGACAAGCTCGTAAAGGAGCTGACACTGAGCCACACTCCACGAAATCCAAAGGGTCTCTGATCACACAGCTAAGTGGTCACTGCTCCAATGGCCCAGTCAACCATTGCCAGAATCGACAGGGTTCACACGACTACTAGTAATGTTATACAGCATTCTATACAGTCACTGAAAAATCACCAGATGCTCCATCTATGATAGAATCACACCAGCAATAGCTGTGGTAAGAAATTTTTGTAACAAATCCACTGCTGAATTCAGCAGAAATGTTACAAAGAGCCATTTACATAAATTATTTTGAACCCTATCACAAAGGAACTTATTTATAATTGGCTATCACTTGCATAATTTACCTTCCAAAATAGTTTGAACAGGAGACTAAAGAGTAACTTTTTCTTCTATACTAAAGAAGTTCAGAAGAAAAAAAATCTAACCATCCGAGTTGCTCCTTTGTGTTGTATTTCTTATATATTTACCGCTTATAAAATTTTAATGTCCTTAATGGCAGCATGTATAGTTAATCCAAAAGGACTTTTTTGTACATAGGACTTAGATGGGAACTACAGCTATGATAACTTTTCAATCCTTATGACCAGTGGGAATTTGACACACATGCATACATTTCAGCTATAGTAAAAGAAACCATTTACAATTGCACCTGTAAAGTTTTTGGATTAGAAGTGTTGTACCACTTACACTGGCAAGGCATCCTGAGTTCAGTTTTAAGAGGTTTTAGTACCAAGATATTTCATGCTTTAGAGACTGCAATGGATTGTGATGGCTACAAATCCTGACTTCCCTCGTAATCCAGGTCAGAGGATGTGACCTAGTCAAACTGAGAACTCCTATTTGAACCAAAGGACATTTCTTCATATGCTTAAATGCTTCAATATTTTATTACATGCACTATAGAAAAGGGGTCATTATTTCCGATTTGAGTCTGTTCAACATCAAGTTCCAGCAAACAGGTATCAGGCTTTCTTAAGCTAACTTAAAAAAGCTCTCAGGAAGATATATTTCCACACCTGCAAGTACTGACACACTATAATCAAACCACCTCTTAGTCTTTTCCAGGATTGCCAGAGAGAGTCTGGAAGAGAGATGTCTTCAAAGTCATTGCTATAGTCCTTTTATGAATTCGGTCTGTAATTTGTTATTGTTCTTACAAAAACCTAAGAGAGGTGGGATTCATCTAATTTAAGATAGCTACCTAGAAATTAAGTGTTAGGTACTCTCTGTAGGCAATGCAGAGAGGCAGGCACCTCAAAGAAAATCACCCCACTGAGCTTAAAAAACAATCTAATTTTGAGATTACAAGTTACATTAGATGAATCCCATCCTTCAGGATTAAACAAGAACACAGGAACAACTGTATCTGTCTCCAACAGTGGCTATATGCCAATGCTCAAGGAATAGTATTAGAAAAAGATATATGGTATCTCCTAGGAGTACTCTCCTGGCCTCCAACTATTTTCAGCTCATGAGAACTGTGAAGCTGGATGTGGTTTCTGTGTACTTAGTAACCTTCAAAGGATTTCCCTCCCGTGTGCTTGGGCATCCCCCAGATTCCACAGAAACTCTGCATCCAGAGCATCTTTTGACAAGACATTCCACCACCTACCACCCCTTTCAAATCTGTCACTCACCAGTTTCAATATGTAAAGATCTTGTACCGAAACAGAGCACAAACACTAGCCCTGTATACACGCTGTTCACAGCATTCCTGAGTTTACAGAATTCCATGTCATCCCTCTGCCTTCTCTTTTCCAGGATTATTAGTCCTCACTTAACTCAGTTGTTCTTGTACAGAAAGCCATTTTGCACCTTTGATTATTTCTACTGCCCCTCGTAAGCTCTTCTGGTTCAACTACACACTTTAAGATGCAGGAACCCAAACTGTGGACAATATCCAGAACAGATGAGAACCACATTCAGAAATGAATTTTTGAACTGCCTTTCAAAAACTAGTATTATCACTGTATAGTGCTTTCCCCTTCCAAGCCTCACTATTTTCAGATAATACATTCTCAAGTGTCTGTTCTCATAACCACCTGGGTTAATTCATACCTTCTGTCCCTCTTGCTACCTATCTTTCAAGAAGAAACAATGATACTATTGTCCTTTGTAAAACGTGCAGGGATCTACTGATGGAATGCTCTATGCAAGAGGAAGGTATTCACTCTTAGAGACCAAAATTTTCATACAGTCTGAGAAGAAAGGTTAGGAGATGGGCAACAAGAATGATCCAAAGGTCTTGACAGCTTGTCTGTGAGGAATGACTCAGCAGGACCAGGCATTTCAGACTGGAAGAGAGGTGACTTTGGAATAATATGATAATCTACAAAATCATGAATGGCATAGAAAGGGTAGATAGGGTCTGAATGCTCACCTTAAACATTGGAACAGGCTGCCCAGGGAAGTGGTGGAGTCCCCATCCCTGGAGGTATTTAAAAGACGAGTAGATGAGGCACTTAGGGACATGGTTTAGTGGACATGGTGGTGTTGGGTCAACGGTTGGACTCGATGATCTTAGAGGTCTTTTCCAACCTCAACGATTCTATGATTTTCCTCCAACACAAGAACTAGGTGCGATCAAGCAATGCTACAGGAAGCAGGTTAAAACAAGCACACATGCAGCAAACCTGTGAATCTTCTCATCAAAGGATGCCATGGACCCAGAAAGGTTCTGGGGAATCAAGGGGTCATATTTTAATACTTCCACTGTTAAAAGTTAGCACCTTTTGCTTGGGCACCACTTGATGCCCTTTCATTCTTGCCATGTTCAGGTGACAAAATAAACAGGGAACAATTGTTTCATATTCCCATGGCTGCAGATTGCTATCATAATCCCTCCTCTTATCCATCCTACTTCCAATCGTGTATTTTCCAGGCTAAGCCCCAGTTTATTTGGTTACTCTTTTTATAAAAGCTGCTTCAATTATGCTCTTCTGTGTTTTTCCCTAATCTTTGGAGAGGGGAGAATGTCTGCCCCTAACTTTCAGGGGGGTATGTTATTCATTACAAAAACATACCATGGCTTTATAACATGGCATTCTGTTTTGCTCCCTCTCCCTTTCCTAGAGACCTCTGTCATTTCTATTTGCCTTTTTTTTTTTTTTGACTGCTGCTGAGAGAGTTTCACAGAGTTTTGTCCGCGTTACTTAAAAGATCTTCCCTGAATGGCATAGATTCTTAAAAGCTCATCACTGCATAGACACAGTTAGTTGTTTCTCCCTGTGCACACTATTTTATATCTACCAGCATCAAGTACGGCTTGCCTACAACCAAGTACTGTGAGAACCTTCTGCAACTCGTCACCTTTTGTTCCTGCTACCCTAATTTTGTGATTCTCAGCATATACTGTCACTTCGTTACTCAGCCTCTCTTCCAGATCATTTATAACTATGTTGAGCAACACAAGCCTGAACACAGATCCCCCTGGGATTCCACTGATTACTCTTCACTAGAAAAACTGACAGTTCTTCCTACACTTTTAACCAGGTATAACTGAAAAAGCTACACTCCTGCTCCATGGCAGTTCATTTCCTTTAAGAAGTATTAGTAAAGAACTTTGTTAAACTCCCTCTGAAAATCCAGAAACAGAATACTCGCTTGTTTGTCTCTTGTGCCTTCTTGCTGAATAGCTTCAGACCGTCTAACTTTACCAGCTGAAGATGGACTTCAGCATTCTTGCAGTGAACCATGAAGGTCACTGCAATGGGAGCACTTACCAAGGCAGGCTTCCAAGTAGACATGACCTTGAGAATCACCTTCCGTGACAGGATGATAAATACTGCTTTGCAGTCAGTATGGATTTGGAGAAGTAAATTTTTACATTAGGAAATCTGTTTCAGTAGATTTACCCTAAAAAAAAAATAATCCTCCAACACTAACTTAAATACAACCTCCCCACATTTACAGCAGCAACGTAAAGCAAACCCAACACGCAAAAAGATTTGGGCTAGTATCAATAACAATAGTCTACACTGCTTTTTAAAAACAAACCTGGCACTAGACTCTAAACTATTGTTCTAAAATACTGACTTGCAGTTAGTGAATACAGTATTATTCAGTGAAATTCTTCAGGTTAAGTCACAGTGTTATCTAATATTCTAGTGCAGCTATGCCCTTCACAAACAGCAGTATACAGGGTCTTTGAACACAAGTATACTATAAACTCTGTTGTAGAGAACCAATATTATGGGCCCTGCAAAGCTTGTCATTATGGGTATCAGCTGGGGAGGAGGATAGTCAATAATATCAAGACAGTTTTCATCCCTTTCAGCTTTTCTGAAATACCCTTCTTCAACTTTCCTTTGCACAGAGACTTGGAACTAAAACTGACCAGACAGGAATTTGTGTCCCATGAGACTGGTTTCCAGTTATACAGATGAGACAGCAAGAGAGTAAAAGCTCACACAATTTTTCCACATAACACCAATCTGTTAAGTATAAATAATTTGCCAACTAATTATTGTTCCAGTCCCATGTCTGTATAGAACTACAGAATTTAACCTTAGCTCATTTAGCAGGCCCCCAATACATTAACATACATGTTGAAGCTTAGAAAGGCACAAGTTAAAAAAAAATTGTAGTAAGAATAAGCCTGACTGAGCTTTGTCATGCTAACAGAAAATAAGGTGACCAACCAGAAAACACTGGAGGTGAACAAGATTCAAAAGCACATAATTAACAAGGCTCAGGGCAGAGGTCAGAAAGAACTTAAGTAATGTGTCTCTTGGCTGTTTATAACCTTATATGGAAAAAGATAATTTCATATTAGCAAGATACATTTATTTTCCCTGGAATTGGTTAATTTAGTATTAACAGTATCCAATTACTTTACACAAATTAAAGTGATTTTATTAAAGTGTTAAGATAACAAAGGAAGAGTTGTGTCCAAGATGGCATTCCCTCAGTCATTAACTTTTATTGATACTGAGATTACAATCTACAGATTCCCTGAAACCATCTTGGAAACTTACTTGCAAGTTAGGTAAAATTTCTCCTGTAGCAGACTAGCTGTCTGCTAGTGATCTGCAAGGTAAAATAGGTTTTTAATTTAATAACAAATAAAGAAAAATATTTTTTTTCTTTCATTACCCATCTATTCAGAGCTCATACATTTCTCACTGCTGTCCTATCTGACTTCTTCATGTCTTATCTGTATCACACTACTCTTTATTCACTTATTTCCTCATGGATTCAAGATTCTTAGTAAAGTTCTCTTTGTCTAAGGTGACAGTCCATTTCTCCAGGGTAGTCTCAGTTCCCAGCCCATACCTGGCCCCAGCTGGAGTACTATAGCTCTTACATAGGTCAGCGATGAGAACAGTGAAATGCCAAGCTGGGGAGAAATGCTTCAATTCTATGCTGCATGCCCATCCTCTCGTCTGAGGCACAATCACAGGAGTAAAAAGCAAGCAGTCATTTCCACCAGTCATACCTTCCACAAGCCCATTCCTGCCAGCCTCCATCTCACACTGAAAAGGAGCAGCTGTTGAAACGTAACAAATTACACCAAAAGGTGCAGCATGTCCTAGCATTCAAGAAGTTTGGCACTGCTACAGTTTTTACTGCTTATGACTTTGATAAGCCACACCAGAGGTACGGATCAGTGTGATCAAAGCAACATGTAATTTAAGGGAGCATAACTTTTCTATCCCCTTTCCTCTACCACAGAAAATTAAGGGTGACATCCCAGTAAGACAGAGGAAGTAATTTCCCCAGTATCTTTACTAACCCAGGGAGCTTTACAAAACAAAAAAAGAACTTGCATTCATTTCTTTTTCCTTTGTGTATTTAAACAGAAGCAGATTAAAAAGACAAGTGATACACACAAGAAACAGAAAAGCAGAAAAATGTAAAGATTCCCTCATTCTAATTTGAGTGAACAGCAGTGTTCACATTCAGGAATCTGAATATTCATTAAAATGAATAGTCATTTTTAACAAGCTTGCTTGTTACATATGTGACCTCAGGTATTGCTTACTGCATCCTATTCATACACTATTCTGCAATCAGAATTATTAATTTCTCCATCAGTATAGTATTCACATGCTACTTAAACATTAACTTATTTTCCAGTATTACCCTCATTTTACCCTGCAAGAACTGTGGCAAAGAGAATACATCTGGTTTTGGTGCTCAAGGCCTGATTTTTCCAAAGCATGTGACATTATAGAGTATTTCATATGGTCAAAGCACAGCACCTGCTCAGCTGCAACTGCCCTTACAGTTGTACATCAGAAATTCTGCAAATCAGATCCAGGGACACAAGCAGAAGAGGAAATAAAACAGTGAGGTCTGGTGGAAGAAGCTTGTCCTGTAACACACATGAAACCAGGTCTTTAAGACAGCACTTAACTACCTTAATTATGAATGAGAAAATTCCCTTCCTCCCACAGTTCTACTTTGCTGTCCAGTTTCTGCCAGAATTGGAGCACAAGATCCAAGCTCTAATTCAGTCTTCAGAAAAGTTCAGTTCTGTGTAACAGGAGACAACCTAGTCTTACGGGGGAAGAACAGCATGCAATCATTTAAGTAAAAACAGTATTGGAAAACATTTATACAAAGGAAGTGAAGCAAGACTGCACAGCAACCTCTGTACTGGACCAAGATATACCAAGTTCAGAGTTACTGTTTAAAGTCATGTTTTCTGTGTAATTCAAAGGGGGAGAGGTGTCCGCAGGAAGGATAGAGAAAGGTCCTTACCAAAAAAAAAAAAGTGTTAGACCACAGGGCTCTGTGGTAGTGTACAGACACACTAGTGAGTGTTAGACCACAGGGCTCCACTACAGAGACTTCTGAACTGCCTGAGCCACAATATTCATCACCTGCTCCACAGGCTGCAGCTGAAGGGGATGAAATAGATGCTTTACCAGTGAAACTCTGCAGTATTTGGTAGTCACACATTGGTCAACTTTAACTTGAGGCACTTTGCCCATAGCTACCTTTAACACTGCACCTCTGAAATTATGAGTGCAAAATAATATGACGCATGACAGTGATTGCAAAGGTCTAGGTAGTGGAAACTGGCTGTCTGCCATCAGGGAACTTTTTATTTTACATGAAGTCAAATGTAAATCAGTCTCATCTGATACACAATGTTACCGTTTCAGATACGTAAATACTGAAAAAAAACCCAAACCACTGTCTCTTGCTTCAACTTCTCAAAATCCAGCAGACATTAAATACATAATTTTACAAAACTGAGAGAAGTCTAATAGTACTGACAATCTCAAAGTTCTCACAAAAATAACTTCCCCCTACATAACCTGTGAGAACAGATCTACCAAGCTCGAGAGATTCACAAGAAATAATTAAGAGGCAGCTATTTTAAGGAAATGCCTGGAGAATTTATTTCCTGAAGCGGGCATCAGATCATGTGAGGTAAAGCCTTGAGACCACCACTAAGAAAAAAGTACTCAGCCTTTCAGGCAGCACTTCAACAGCAAACAGCTTGGGGACTACCTGCCTGCCTCTTCTCTTGAATTCTTCCCTTTGCACTGCTAGCCTGCCTTTGCAGGAAAGATGGGGACACAGAACAGCACATCTTCCAGGGCTTCCTTCTTTAGTGTGAAGAACAGAGGTAATAAAATTAGTCCCAGGCTTAAAAATATTTACATTACTTGAGACCAGCGCAGTCTGATGACCTTCAGAGAGAATTACTCCAGAAGGAACACGTCCTTCAGTAAATCATTCCAATAGTTATTCAATCTCAATTCTACAAGTTTACGTCCAACTTAATCTTGGATTTGTCTGTCCATTAACCAAGGAGTCTTGCAGCCACAGCTGTTCCCTTTCTTGATCATGAAGAAATACTTCGGAAAAAAATTAAAATCTTACTTTCATGACCATATATGAACAGCCGCATTGAAGAAGATCAAAGGTCCAGCTACCCAGGGTCCTGGGGCAAGTGGGAAGCGTTCACAAAAAAAGAACAGCCCAAGTAAAGGTGATCCTTCACCGGTGTTAACCTCCCACTTTACAACAACTAACAGCTTCGGGCCATCCTGAACTGGAAACTACATCCAGATCACTGTGCTTAAAAGCCGTTACGCCTCTCAGCACTCTGTCAAAACTCTTTTGAGACAATTTATAGTCTCGGCCTCCGCAACACCAGTAGCAGTGGTTTTCACAACTTAAACGCGTGCGATGTGAGAAGTATTTCCTCCTTCTCCACCCTGTGTGTTACCTGGTAACTCCATTCAATCACTGCTTCGCCATCCTCCCCGAAACACCCCCCCGCCA
>NW_008795924.1:368561-371960 GCF_000699145.1 Aptenodytes forsteri
CGCCCGCCGGGTCCCGCCGTGAGAAGACGGCGGGCCCCTCGCCTCAGCGCTGTGTCCCTCGCGGCCCTCACCGCCGGTCGGCCCGGCCCGGGCCTGCGGTTCACCAGGACGCAGCGTCCCGGGCGGTGGTTTTTGTTCGCCCTCAGCCACTCGAGAAATCCAGCAACGCGGTTGCTTCATGTCTTGGCTTCAGAGGGTTTTCAGCCCTCTTTGGCTCGAGGCCATTAGTAGTGCCCTCCAGCAAAACAGCATGATGGGTGCCTCCGAGAAAAGGAAAAAATGAAGAGGAAAAAGAGCCAAAGTGCAACTGGAAGGGGAAGGCAACCGCCGTGCTTCAGTGACTAGGCCTGCAGTGAGCCTTGCATTGGCAGTGTGTTTTGCTGCAATTATCAGACACAATACTGGGGGAGGAGGTGCCCAAAGACACCAAAACATTGTTGCAGGTAAGCCTTGTGATATTTAGGCTAACCACATGGGGTCTTTTTCTAAGGTGGTTGCAGCAGTGTCTTCCTTCTGTCACACACATGCACACCAACCTGCAACCCCATGCTCTCTCATGGCTTACAGGGACATCTCAAAATCTCAGCTGGAACACATCAGATTTGTCTCTCACACCTCCAGTTTACCTCCCTCTCCTTCACAAACACATACACTGTCTCCCACCACTTCTCCCTTGTACGTCCCTTCTCAGCCACGCTATCCTGCCCCAAAAGTCAGCTACACGTGCCTCCCTTTTGCTGTTCCTCTTCATTTTAGTACCTTCTAAATGTGCTAGAAATCTTTCAGTATCTTCTTTATTGAAAGAGTGGTTAAACATTGGAACAGGCTGCCCAGGGAAGTGGTTGAGTCACGATCCCTGGAAGTATTTAAAAGACGAGTAGATGAGGCGCTTAGGGACATGGTTTAGTGGGCATGGTGGTGTTGGGTTGACGGTTGGACTTGATGATCTTAGAGGTCTTTTCCAACCTTAATGATTCTATGATTCTATGATTCTAAAAGCACTAGAAAGCACTTGGCAGGAAAGTGTCCCTCTCATTCTGTTTTCAGAGATGAGGGAAGCAACCCTGTTATCCGCAGCCCCTTAGGATGCCTTTCATTCGTCCTCATTTCTCTGGAGAGGAAAACTGAACTACTTCCATGGCTCTAAACTACCATAGTTAGCTCAGGAAAAAAAAAAACATTACTGGTCAGTGCAGGCAGGCAACAGCCAGAAAGGCAAATACCTCCCACCCAAACAATCCACTGATCTGAGCCTGTTTCTCGGGACTCTCCCTTCTTGGCCTCACAGTTCCTTCTCCTGTCACACAGGACAGGATGTGCATTCAGTCACTTCAGACAAATGCAGGTCCTCTCTTGTGGGACTGGACATCCAGACACGAGAGACATGCACAAGTGCATCAGGGCAAGGGACTGTGCCTGCAAAGCCCAGTCCATAGCCAAACGTGTTAGTCATGTGGTGGAAGAGAGCTGCACCTCAGTCACATGTTTTTTTAAACAGTCTTGAAGGATTGAACAAAATTACAATAACACAGTTAGGCATTAACTTGCTACTACTTACCCTGTAAATAGTAGCATGGCTGCTTCCCTTTGTGGTCTGACTGCTGTGGAAAGTTCAGAGCAGTTTTGTGCAGTGAACACCCAGTGTTAAATGAGGGATGCTGAGATGCATAATGAATAGTGTACAAATACTAAAATGCTACAACGTAAAAAAACCTTATCGACTTTACTGTGCAGCAGTTCACCTGGGGTAAGTGGCACATGGAGCATGAGAAATGAGCCCGAGCTAATGAACCCAGGAATTACAGTATCAGCTTACCTTGACTGACTGGGGATGAATTTGGGTAGGCAGGAGAAGCATCTGCTGGCAGTCTGAGGAAGCCCCCCAAGATGGTGTGTCTTGGGTAAGGTGGTATATTCCAGAGACTTATGGACCTTTTCTGTCTTTCACCCGCCTCCTTTCAGGAAGTCTGAGACGTGGCAAATGTGAGGGGCTGCTGTTCTTTCCCAGAGAAGCTGGAAAGCCTTCCTGGGAGATGCGTTGGACTGACCGAGTTCTCACACTACGCCCAGGTAAGTCTCAGCAAAGTTAGTGAAAGAGCTAAGTACACCTAGGAACACTTCTGTGTGCGCTTTTACTCTGAAGACCTGTGGGGATTGAAAGCCAGAGGAACTTTTCCCTTCTCTTCAGCTGGGCTTGGATGAGAGCCCCAAAAAACACACAGTAACCCAACATTGTGAAATTATGAAATGTGTTAGGGAACACTCATATTTTCTTAGTATCAAAAGAGAGGCCATTATGTAATAGTTGCCACTGTAGGGGAACAGGAATGTCTGCTTGGTTCCATGATTACAGGGTAAGTAGTAGCAAGTTAATGCTTAACTACGTTACTGTAATTTCGTTCAATCCCTCAAGACTGTTAAAAAAAAAACTCAAACAGTGGAAAAAGTCTGGAGCGGTTTTATTACGTGACACACAAATACCACCCTTTGATCCAATTCACTGCCCTTCCAAAGGAGGAAATCGGTGCTCTCCGAAAGAGGGAGCCTGATGGTCTGTAAGTAAAGGGAGAGACGCCCGATTTCTCACCCTGCCTTGTACGCCGTTGCCCTGGTAAAGTCACTGACTGTTCCTGTCCTTGCGTGTTAAGGAGTTACAAGAAGCCAGTGCTTAACTATGCTAAAAATGTGCTTGCCTGATGCTGGACTGGCAGGACAAAAGCACTGCAGGGATGGTACGTCCTTTGCAAACCCAAAGCTGGTTTTTTATTGGCACAAATGTCAGGCAAAAGCATGCACAGCTACTGCTTGCTCTGCTCTGCCACCACTGCTCCACCACCACTCTGCTTGTGGTCTTTGTGCCACGCAATGAGAAACAAGTAAAGGTTTTGCTGCTTCCCTGCAAGGCTGGCAGAAGAGGTGTGGGCTGTACTCCACTGGCTCTGGCTGTGGAGAGAAGTGCCTGGTGGTTTCTGTAGTGTAGGGGGGAGTTGAGCAGCGTCTCCTCAAGCAGCTTGCGTACCTGCTGCAGGGCCTCCTGCCCCACTGCAAAAGGCACCGAAAGTTTCTAAAACTCCGCTCTGTGTGTGGCACGCGCCTTTTACATTTATTACGAGCCGTTGTGCTAATCGCCGTGACAGTTCCCCCCCCCCAAGAGCGAAGCGGAGCCCTTGGGCAGGTCCCACCTGCCAGTGGCGTGACTCATCCCCACGCGTGTTGGGGAGAGAGATGGGGAGGGCAGCAGCACCCCCTGGGCCAATCTGGCAGCAGGTGATCTCGGAGCGGCCTCGGCTGGCCCAGGCACGCGTGGCCGTGACCGCGCCAGTGCGTGAGGTGCGCCCCGGGTCGCTGTCTGCCGGCGAGACGGGCCGGGGCGTAGCGGCCTCCCGCGGTCGGCGGCTG
>NW_008795924.1:372274-383990 GCF_000699145.1 Aptenodytes forsteri
TACAGCAGCTGTCGTGTCTCCGCAGGTACTACTCCGGCGAGAAGAAGGCCCCGGTCCTCACGGTGTTCATCGGTGGGAACCATGAGGCGTCCAACCACCTGCAGGAGCTGCCCTACGGCGGGTGGGTGGCGCCCAACATCTACTACCTCGGTAGGGTCCCCCGCCGGCTCCCGGCGGCGTTTTCCCCTCCAGCCCCTTGCCCTGCCCCGGCCGCGCCGTGACGAGCCGCGCTTCTGTTTACCCTAGGTTACGCGGGCGTGGTGCGGTTCCGCGGCGTGAGGATCGGCGGCATCTCGGGCATCTTCAAGTCTCACGACTACCGGAAAGGTATTGGTGGGACAGAGCAGGCGCGGCTGGATGGGCCGGGGAGGGGAGCACGGGGCCCGAGCCGTCGCGGGAGGATCTGGCTGTTCCTCCTCTTCTCTGAACCGACTCTTATGCTGGAAACCTCTCTTGGCTCAACACGTGGATTTTTCTGGAGGCGGTAGATGAGTCGGTAGCTGCCTGGCTAACACAGGAGGAAGCAGTGCGCCTTTTGAATGTTGTTGTTGGAACAGTCTTGATTTTTCCATGGCAGTGTCCTTTTAGCATGTGATGCGAGACTGTTTAGTTTTCCTTGTGTGAAACAGACAATTTATAAGTGTGATATTGTACAAATGTACTGTCCTGAGCTGAGGCTTAGTGTCAGTACATCTTGCAATTGGTTCCTTCTGGTTATATGTATGTGTATTCAAGAGTTCTTCCTTGGAAGGGTCTCCATCAGTGGACAGAAATCTTATCACAGATGATACCTAGTGTCAGCAAATAGAAGATAGTTTAGTCTTTCTGATCTCCTCAACACATGAAATAGTGGTCTCTTACTTGCGATTACTGTACAGTAATATTATCTTTAATAACATACTGCTTCAGAGAAGCTTTGCAGATGGCTTTCAAGCTGCAAAGTACTGAACTAGTTTTCTAGAACACCTGATTCTATCTAATACCTATCAGTGCTAATTAAATTTGTTGTTATCAAGCATACAGTTTGTATGCCTGAATATTGCATGTGGGAGATAAGACTTTTTTGACAATAATGCTAACTACTAAAAAAGTAATTTTTCTGTTCATTCTTAAGAATACATAGGAGCTCTGCTAGGCATTGAGGTTTTGTGTCCCCAGGCAAAGTTGGAGACTGCGTCCCTTTTGACAGGGTACATGTTTGCGCTTCCAGAGTCTGTGGTGCCTGTGGGCAGTTACAGGCATGTTTAAGCTGCTGCCAAATCTGTTAAGCTGTAGTTTCATGGTTGGTGGCAGCACTCTTACAGAAACACAAAAAGTCACAGCCTCAGTGGCCTGAGTCAGGAGTCAGATCTCATGCAGTGCTTTGTGATCTTTTAGTTTATACCTCTTTCTGAGTTGTTACGCCCTAACTTATGTTCTGATCACTGACCACTCATAGAGGCTTGCTCTGTGCTCTCACTATGTCAATGCCCAACTTTTGCTTGTTCCTGTCTGCCTTATGTTCTTTGGCTGTGCCAGCATGTTTGCATGTGTAGCCGTGGTATTAGTAGATACATATGTTTCGTGGCTGTGCAGTGAACAGCTCTCTATATATGTGATTGCACATGGCTATGCAGCGTAACTGTGGAGGTAAGGGGTGTGGGGAAGTAATGAGGGGTGTTATCTCACCAGAGAGGTACAAAATCTCATTCAGGAATTAAGCACATAAATCTTTCTGCCAAAAGTTTCTTGTTTCAGACAGGTCCTGAGTTGTATTGGCGTCAAACTCCCATTTTTTGTTTCCACAACTGAATTACTTTATTCTCTATATTTATGAAAATAAGACACAGAATGGAAGAAATGCTCATTGTTGTACACACATTTTTACAACATATTTGCCTCACATATGAAAAGTGAGCAGCCTGTTGGTTTAAGCCTCATGTAAAGGAAATACAGTATCTCCTTTGATTATTGGCAGCCTTGTATTTGGGATTGCTCTAGGTGTCTATATGACCCCAGGAAGCTAGCTTGCAAACAGCGTTAGGAGGGAACTATTGATTCAGGCAACTAGTCTTTTTTTCCAATGTTTCAGGCCACTTTGAGTGTCCACCATACAACCAGCAAACAATTAGAAGCGCTTACCATGTGAGGAATATTGAAGTCTTCAAACTCAAGCAGGTTAGTGAAAAATCTATTTTTTTAAACAGCGGTAAATAGTTTTCATTAATTTAGAAGTAAGGTGTTAAAGCTACTTTGCAGAAGTATGCTATTGGATAGCAAATCTTACCAACAGCTCCCAGCTAATCTGGACAGGCCATTTTATGCTGGGTGTTATTCCACTGTTGTTCCTGCTGAGTATCTCCTCCAACGCTTTGTGTAGCAGTGCAGATTTGATCTGAGTCAGACACAGGCAGGAAGGGTTTTTTTGGTGTGGTTTTTTTTTTTAATTCGATAAAATTCACAGAATGGAAGGTACTCCAGCTATACACCTCTGTTCCAGCTTTATGTTAGCTTTAGGAAGATGGATGCTACCTTGTCTAACATGCAAGCTGGTTGGTACAAAGTTAACCAATCAAAATTAAACGAGCTGAATAAGCTGATCCCAAATTTTTGTGGTTGCAGTATTTTTGACTCCAGGGCGAGAAATTCAAAGGACAGATTAGCTTTATTTTTGAGCTATTACCTACTCCCTGCGTTGTCACAAGGGCTACTCCGTTTGACTGAGGTTGTGGTATGAATACGCGTATCTATAAGCATCTTGTGAATGATTATTCAGGTTGCAGTTGCACACTTAACTGTTCAGTAGATACAGGGATGCTGAAGATAGGGCAAAGGTTTGCTGTCATTGTAAAGAGTTTGATGCATTTCACTGTAAGTTTCTTATTAGTTGGACTTGGGTTTCATCTAGAAGTGTGTTCTGATACAGCTGATGAAAATATGCTGAATGTTGAACCAAGACATGCTTAAGACATTGATTAGACTTCTGAGGGGTGCTTCCTTTGAGGAGGGACATCGTGCTTAGCCATTATCCCTTTTAAACAAAGCTTTTAAAAATTTAATGAGGAAGAAGATGCCTTTGATTGTGGGTAGAGAACTTGCTCTATAGCTGTAATTTTTAAGTCGTCTTCTGAGTGCCTCACACTTACTGTGATGATATGATCTCTTTTATAAGGCAGTTTATGTAAAACACAGCTGACTGTCCCAAGAAGGTGTAGTACAAACCGTGGAGACTAGAGTCCCTTAACAACTTCAAAGGCCACCTGAAAGATGGGGCTCAGTGGTATACTTACTTGGTTTGAAAGTGAGGCTATTGGTCACAGCTAACTCTGTATTGATCTGAGGTAGAACATGTTACACGTGTTCCATCTTGTGCTGTGTAATTTCAAAACTTCTTTATCATATGTGTTTTATTTATACTGTATGCATTTTGGCTTGACAGTTAAAGCGTCCAATTGATATATTTATGTCACATGACTGGCCAAGGAGCATATATCACTATGGAAACAAGAAACAGCTTCTTAAAATGAAATCCTTCTTCCGTCAAGAAGTGGAGAGCAACACATTAGGAAGCCCTGCTGCTTCAGAGCTTCTGCAGCATCTGAAACCCACCTACTGGTTCTCAGCACATCTTCATGTTAAATTTGCAGCTTTCATGCAACACCAGGTAAAAGGGGAAAAAAAAATCAAGAATATATGTGTCCCAAGCACATTTTAGAATTCCAATGCAGGTAATCATGTCTGGAAAAGCAGCTTCTTAATGTTTTTGCTCAGTTATTAAAACTCAGCTTAAGCTGCAAAACATTAAGTGGTGTTAAGACTACTAGCTTATGTAAGTTAAATAGATGTTATAAATCAGTGGTCTAACTACCTAATCTTCTTCAGGGACAGTGTGAAATAGCTAATATTACTGCACTTGAAACTTCTTAATCTAAGTTTATAGAAAAGCACTCTCTTTCCCACTTCACTGGGGAAGGAGACAACTTCAAAGCAAGGTGATAGAGAAGTGACTGAAAAGAAGGTAGTGGTTAACCGGGGATGGGAGGATGCCTGTAGTAAGCCTTGACAGATGAAGTTGTCTGGTGGCCTGGGTAAAGCCAAAACCAGCCCCTGTGGGTTGAAATGTCTCTTGGTTTGAGTTATTCCTGAAAGTGGTGTGATGTGCTATTGCCATTTGCAAGTTATTTAGCTGTAAAAATGTAACTAGACCTTCTAGACTCAACCAGTCTGTTTCCAATTATGTTCAAGTTTTTTCTTTTTGCTTTAAGGCTAGGTGTGCTGAGCTGCCTTGGTTAAGAATGAAGTGTGGCTCTTGCTTTATCTTGCTGTCATCTGCATCCAGCTTCCTGTTAGACTTCCAGTGAAGTCTGTCTTTCTCTTTGTCCCTCTGTCCCTTTCTTATAATCCCATGCTGATTTTCTATTTCAGAAAGTCTTTTTTCTGTATAAATTATGCCTTTAAATCTCTCTATATAACTTGTCTAGTATGGTCAAATATCATAGAAATGCTAATGACTGTGTTAACACCATTTGTTTCCTAGACAAACTCTCTGTCTTTCTTTGTCCCTCTGTCCCTTTCTTATAATCCCATGCTGATTTTTCTATTTCAGAAAGTCTTTTTTCTGTATAAATTATGCCTTTAAATCTCTCTATATAACTTGTCTAGTATGGTCAAATATCATAGAAATGCTAATGACTGTGTTAACACCATTTGTTTCCTAGACAAACTCCAAAGAAGAGCTACCAAAAGCAACAAAGTTTTTGGCTCTGGATAAATGCCTGCCGCACAGAGACTTTCTGCAGGTGATGACCACGTGCAGTGGGTTTTCGCTTTTTAAGTACTTCACTTGTCTGGACTGCTAAGTGCTGTGCTTAGCTATAAGCTGAAGAATAGTTCTGATAAATGGAGGATTTGGAAAGAAACTAGGAATGGTGCATGTGTGGAATGGTCTTTGTATAATAGTGTCTTGAAATAAGCAGACCTTGCGTCCTGTCATGCAGGCACAGTGCTTATTCCTACCATTTCCTTCCACCTTAGAACAAGTACTTGACTTAATTGGAGGAGTAGCTCTACTTTAACCTGAATTGAATCTCCTCTTGCGGTTTTTTGACAAATGTCAAACCTAAGAAGAAAGCCCATCTTGAGGCTCTTCTTCTTTCACAGTTTAGTTTGGGTCAGCTAGTGCCTCTTTATTCAGAACTGGATTAATGAGTTCAGACAGGATTGAGTCTCAGTTTAAGTACTGTAATTTCCTTTAGTATTGTGAATTCCAGCAGGAACTGGTGTGACTTCCTGGGAGAATGGCTCTGCTTCTTCTTGTTTGGTTCTGATATTTTCTGATACCTTGGCTACAAAGGGCAGTGGACAAGTAGGAGGTCTAGGTTGTGGGAATTTTCAATATGAGTGCCAAACTGATTTACCAAGAGCAAAACAACGTTCCTGTGTGTGCTGCCTGCAGTGCCATCTGTAAAAACTCAAATGGATGAATCTAAAATCCTTTGCTATGAGAGGGAGCTGCTGACAGCATGTTCTTCAAATGCAGTCAAGTGTTTTAGTAGTCTTACTTTAAAGTAGCTTTTATTTGTCAACGTAATGGGAAGAGGGTTCAGATAATGAACGTCCTTTGGATGTGTGGTGGGATCCATTTGCCCTAGTAGCTACTTTTGAAGATGGGAGAGAGTGTGAGGAGGGGCTTTTGCTATGCAAAGGTACACTGGGGGTGCTAGTCCAGACTTAAAATCCTGTAGCAAAACTGATCTGGAGTAGTACTACCTCCAGCAGCGTGGTGATGCACCTGTGCGTAGCTCTGGTTTAAAGTGTATCCTTCCCCCCCCTCCCCCCAAAGCTATCTTAAAAGGTTGAATTACTTTATGGATTATTTAAAATCAGGGCCTGACTAGTGCAGTTTGGCTAAACCAAATGATTTGATTCGAGTTAATGTCGCTGAAGACAAAGTGGTTTGGATTTCAATTTGTCAGCTGTTGAAGGAGTTTAAAAACATTTCACGTTAATTTCATTGCTATGCTAAGAGTGTGTGTTTATACAGCAGAATAACTGTTGCTATCAATTCTTGATGTATTTCTGCTTAGAAGGTGGCATGAAAGAGTAGGCAAATTCTGGTTTCTAAGTTGCATTAACTGTCCAGTAGCTGGCAGTAGGGAGGAGGGTGTTCTGCTTTGTAATTGCTGGAAGCTAAAATACAGAAATGCCTTTTTTACCTTTGTTGATTGTCCTTTCTTACTCCCTTATTGCTATAAACTTTTATGTAGGGCTAACTTGAGAGGACTTATTTGAGACCGCTAGCTCAGCGTCCTTGAAACAATTAAAACTGTACCACACAAGTAACACTTCAAACTTTTAATCAGTTTCTGGTGTCAAGAGAAATAACTCACCTCATCTGTTTTCTGGTTTTTTAAACAGATAATAGACATAGAGCATGATCCTAGTGCAGGTGACTCGCTGGAGTATGATGCTGAGTGGATTGCAGTCCTCAAGGCCACCAACAGTCTTGTTAATGTGACTCAGAGCTCATGGAATATGCCTGAGAAGAATGGCCTCCATGCAAAGTAAGTTGCATGCAAAGTAGAGGAAAGCGTGATTTTGCTGGACTGGAAGTAAACTTGTCTTAGAGTTGTATTTCTCTGTTCTGCAGCCTATAATGTCTGTAGGACTTGCTAAATGCCTTGGAAAACAAAGGGAATGGTGGCAAGAGCTGTACTCTACAGTATACAACTTCTTTACTGCTCTACATGGGTAGTTAGTTTTGTTTCACAAACTTAAATACCACCATTTGAGGTGCAAAAAACCCATGGTGTCTGATCATCTTGCCAGTTACACGGTGAGACGGAAAATCAGGCTGGATATAGGGGTGGGCAGGTGAATGCTTATTGAGTGGGTTGACATAATACACAAATACTTGGTGGAGGGAGAGGGGAATCTCGGTATTGACCAAAGGCAGTATACTTTCCTGAAAAATCATTTGAGAAATTAGGTGTCTGTTGTAAGATGAATTTATTATCCATCTTTAAAAGTTTCTCTTTACAGTGGGAACAGGAAATACCTTTTGACTAACTGCACTTGTTTTAATTTTATACGCTTATTTAGGTGGGATTACAGTGCGACAGAAGAAGCCATCAAAGAAGTGTTAGAAGAATTGAATCATAACCTCAAAATTCCTTGTAACTTCACGTTGACAGCTGCTTGTTATGATCCCAGCAAGCCCCAAAAACACGTGGAACCTGTTCATACCATCAATCCACAGACCACTGAGTTTTGTGCCCAGTTTGGCCTCACTGACATCAATGACAGGATCCAGCAAGCTAAAGAAGAGGGCTCAGTACGAGGAGAATATGAAGAGGAGGAGGAGGAAGAGGAGATGGACAGTACTGGGTCAGCAGAGGAACCCAGTGAATATAATACAGATAATTCTGGACTTTCATCCATTAATCCAGATGAAATAATGCTGGATGAAGAAGGTGGCGATGAAGACTTGAGTACATGTTCTGTAGATCCTTCCCCTGATCATCCTCCTGACTTTTCTGCAAGTTTTTCTGACATCCGGATCATGCCAGATTCCATGGCGGTATCATCTGATGATGCTATGGATTCTACTAATGAGGAACTGGAGAAATCTGGTGTGAGTAAGCAGGTGGAAGAGAAGAGCTTAAATGAGAGACCATTAAAGCGTATTGGTGGTAATGAAAATGGAAACAGTGGCATTAAAAAAATTAAGAGAAGGAATCAAGCTATCTATGCTGCAGAGGATGAAGATAAAACAGAATAATACTTCATATGATGTATAAATAAGTTCTCTCCGTACCTTTTTATGGGAAGGTGGTGAGACCTGTCGTGGACTACTCATGCTTTTAATGTTTCTTGATCTCATTCATGTTACTTTCTTAAGCTGAAGAGGCTGTAGGAACCTCTTGCAGGGAAGATGATTTATCTGGATTAAACATCGAAGTCAGAAGCAGACTCTTCCAACAGCGCTTTGTCAGAGGATTTAAAGCTCATGTATAATCAGTTGATTTTGCTTCAGTTCTTGGTTATTAGTGTATACTATGTATCTTCAGCTGTACTGCTATACAAGATTCACCATGCTTGTTTAACAAGAAAAGAACTCTTAAACTGTAACTCAAGTCAAAGTGACAGGATGTCTCACTTACAAGACTGAATGATTTGATTTTATTGCTTTTGTCTTGTTTTATACTGACCTTTTAATACAAAGTAGCATATGCAATAACTCCGTGAACTAAATTTGAAAATAGAATTCCCATGATAACAAAACAGCAATAGAAGAGTGAAGATTTTTGTTTCTGGTGATATTCATGCCATAGAAAAACTTAATGGTCATAAACAAAACAATGTGTACTGGCTTTTAATTACAGTTTTGATAGGGAACCAAGTCTCTTCATTTGAAGCATGACAGTTTTATAGGGACCATGGAAGAGTGCATGTCTCTGTTCTTAAAAACTCACTTGTGTGCTGTTTCTTAAAACTTGAGAACCACGTCTTAAAGTTAAAATGCAAGTAGTTAGGATGAACAGCTTCCTAAATGTGGACATCATCACCGTCTCAAGTCTTAGTAGTTAAGGCTGTGTTATATTTTCATATAAGGTGGTTGATGTTTATAAGTTGCTTAAAACATTATCATTAGCCTAAGTTTTCACTTGTCACTTCCTTTCAGTAGTGTGTAACTTGCCAAATTATTACAACTGGATTTAGAATCTTCCAAAGTACCTTCATAAACTTCAGCTGAGGGAGAACAGGAGCTGCCAGAATACAGATCCTCTTGGAAGTTTTCTTTTTACTGTTCTAGTTTGCCCTGAATTATTAGCAAGCAAATTACACTCCTTTGGCTTAAAAGGCTGTGAGGATAACAAAACTTCCTGAAGTCATGAAAATGACGGTGTTTTCAAGAACTGTAGCATATGTCATTAGACTCATTAGTTTTACCGTGAAGTTCTGCTGGCTTTCTGTGCTGAGCTTTCAGAGTCCAGAGCGAGCAGGACTTCCTCATGACTCTGCTGCCCTTGAGAGCAGAGGTAGCTCCCATGTGCTTTTACTCCTCTAAGGCACAGGCACTGTGGAGAAGAAAGCGTCCTGACAGGAAGAGGGAACTGGACAGGGAGCCATGAGTAAAATGGATTGGTGAGTGTGAGTTATGTAGCAGGGAAACACTTCAAGGTCAAGACTTCCATCTTTAAAATCACTTCCACATTCTGGAATTCATCTTGGTTCCTCTCCTGTCAGCAGTTCACTATGAAAATTAAATGCGTATAAGTATTCAAGAGCTAGAAAATGGCAAAATTTATGCTCTCCACAGTTTGTTTAACAGCTTTATACTGGTGGGTTGATGCCATTAACATCCTGGTTTTTTTCCAGAGGACACTATCTTGTTTACTAAGTGATTAGTTGGGCCCTCTTAATACTGCTCCTCTATCTCTCTATGCCTGCTCATCTGTTAGAACACCCACCAAAGAGAACTGTGGTAAGATGTAATGAAAAATTGGAAGTGTTTGGTGTGTAACCCTCAGGTTATCTAAAGTAGCTGTGAACTATCAGCTAGATTACTCAAGATAGTTGAGTATCTTTAAGGGTCCTGGATCTGCAATGCTAAAATCTTAAGCATGCCTCATGATCTGAAGACTATAATGGAAATAAAGTATTTTAAGTATAAATTGTGTTATGAACTTGAAAAGTCTCCTAAGAAATCTGAGCATGGTATTCAGCTGTCAAATTTTACATGAACTGGAGTGGAAGATGTATGTTACACGTAATAGACTTTTTAGTCTGATTTCATATGTTTTTAAAGCAAATTATTCTGTCGTGTGTCGTCCCCCGTCCTCCCCTTTCTGCTAAATGTGTTTTGGCTTTCTGGAAAGCAGGAGACTTTGACAAGATAGAATACTGATTTATTTATTTATTTATTTTAAATCTTTAAAGATTTTTTCTTTTATAAAGTATTTCAGCATTCATTGAGCAGAGTGCAGCTGGTAAATATAGTTAACAAAATTTTTTTGAGTACGAATCATGTCTGATCTATATAGAGTTACTGTGCCCTTTCTTGCAGTTGTTCACACCCTCTTTGCAGTTTGAAGTGTCCAGCTCTACTGTGCTCTTGTCCGTTATGGATTTTCCATGTCAGCAAGATCCTCTGCTGCACGTAGAATTCAGTTGAAGCTCTGAGCTTGAAGCTTCCCCATTAAAGATGACCAAATACTCCAAAAAGTAAGCAAAACACTAGGGAAGGCTGACAAAGTTTAATCAGTTCTTAAGACCCAGAGTCTTCAGTCCTCTTTAAAAGGAAGCTTTAAAGTCTTTCTGAAAACACTTGACTTCTTAAATTTTGGTGAGAAACAGCTGGAAAATGTTTCTCTGTCAGACTCTCATACAAGTTATAATCACAGGTTTTTCAGTATGAGACTTGCACTTAGTCTAAAAATGTTTTTGCTGTTACCTATAAAGTGCTTGAGAAAAGTGTTCACCTGTTTCATTCCAGGCCAGCACACAGGTATTTTGTTCAAAGCATGTTATTAATCTACTTGGAGAAAAACAAAGAAAAGGAGTATTGCTTTTTTTCATGAGAAGTGGAGTATTTTTTTTTAATTAAAGCTATTAAAGTCAACTTGTGGCAGCATCCCAAAGTATGTTTATTGTGCTCCCATTATCCTCTGCAATCTCTAACAGCTGGCAAACCTGCATTTACCTCACAGTAGCAAAAGTTGACAGTGTGAACCCTGATGTGATGTTTTTACTACCCTCCCTACCCCGTTTAATTCTGTCTTCAGGAGCAATGAGTTCATAGAATTAGTATCCCCGTGCCTCAAGATGTAAAATACAGGGGGGCTAATACCAAAATATCAGATCTTACAGAAGTCTGTAGCAAAACTGAGTGAAGTCCTGGGTTTTTGGGGGTGTTTTCTGCAAAAACCCAACCCAAAACCAAACAAATTCACGAGAGCAACAAAAACAATGACAAAAAAGGAACCCAAACCGTCTATTCTATGTGCAGCAAGGCTGAGGATGGGAAGTGGTATGCCATGCCTGTGTCCCAGATGAAGATTGTGCCCAAGGAGATGGTTCTCAACAACTCTAGCTCTCCATATACTTGGTGTGAATGAATCGCCAACCTATGCCCCACTCAGGCTGTCTTCATTATGTTCCAGGAACTCCACAGACAGGGGCAAGACCCAGGATGAGGATGTGTCAGAAGAACCCGCAAAACTCCATGATTTCCACTAGTCAGAATATAAGGTAGTCAAAGCTAAACCTGGTTGCTTGTAACAAAAGAAGGTCAGGCTGTTGTTGGACAGCTGAGGGGCTGCCCTGAAAACCGTGCTAGTGTCCCTGTCCCACAGGGTGCAGAAGGGGGACTAGGAAAACAGCAGTGGGGGGGTGGCTGTTACGGTGCTGTGTGGGAAGCCTGTGGTAAGGTCAGCCTCCCCCTGCCTCAGTGTCAAGGCTTCAGTCAGATGAAGCCAGTCACCCAGCCCCACGTTCGCCGTCTTCCTGGAGGGCTGGTGGGGTAAGCTCTGCAGTGGGGCTGAGAGAACTGAGGTGGGAGAGCTGAGTAAAATAACAAGGGCTGAGTCAGTCCCCTGAGCTGTCTGCGCCTCCGCAGGCAGCTTCATCGGTCCCAGCTCCCCGAGGCCCGCGGGCATGGCGGAGGCAGCGTTTTCCGCCCCAAAGGGGAGCGCTCCGACTCCGGACAGGTTCGCACCTGCCGGGGCCGCCAGCA
>NW_008795924.1:384830-477810 GCF_000699145.1 Aptenodytes forsteri
CGGGCGGGTGGGCCCTGGGGCTGGGAGTGGGCCGGGCGGGCTGTGGTGGGCCGCAGGGGTGACACAGGCGTCGGTAGGGCGCTCATTCCCTTGTGCCTCCGCCGTCGCAACAACTTCCCGGAGGGGGTTTTTCTCTTCAGAACGGCATTCCCCCCTTTTCTGAGGAGTCTGTTCCCATTTTTGTTAGAGGTACTGGCTCTTCTGAATGTATTTTTACCTCATGACATGACTTACGCTCTTTAGCTGCGCTCCTCTAAATGTTTTTGGTCCCTCCGAAACTCTTGTTCAGCAAAAAGAGGGTTCGTTGACATTATTTTGAGCTGTAATAACCAAGCTGCTGCAGAGGAGAGTAGGGTCTCTCTCTCTCAGAAGCGTACCGGGCTGGTTGTGGCTGGGGGGGCTCTGCCAGCCTTTGCTAGCAAGTGGGTGGTGTTTTGGTGGCGAAACGCTGATCTTCTCATAATAGCTCTTCGGGATCTCACGATACAGCCTCGTTGGCTTTTGCTGCAGGGAGGAGGCTGATGTGTTGCATCTGTGGGCAGGGCGCTGGTCTTGCGGAAGGGGGTCTGACAGCTACCACTAGTTTCCTTTCCTTGGGGAAAGCTGAGAGTAAGTAGAACAGCCGGTGCTGGTTGCCCAGTCCTACTGTCGTGCGCTGGGAGTAACAATGTGGAAGGTATAGCGTGGATACTGCTTAAAAGAGCCGAGGTTTTGGGCTTTTTTTTCCCCTTAGAATTTCTTACTAGGTAACAGAACCATGAAACTGATGATGTTAATAAATTCTTTATTTTTGGGGACTACCTGAAAAACTTGTTCGCCTGGATAAAAATGCCCTTCTTCTACATATTGCAAACCTAGTGGTTGATAGGGTAAAAGCCAGTATATTTTAGAAACGGAAAGCAGTGAGTTCTCTGAAGTCCAGAAGACTTTTGCATATAAATACATCAGGTAGATGAAAGTCTACTGCTGTTCTCAAAAAATATTGTCTTTCGTTACGTGGTGGAAGTTTATCTGTAGAATTTATTTGGCATAATTTAATAGTGTTCCTGGAGGCAAAGGAGTCTTGCTGCCTCTAGATTACTCTTCTCTCAGAGTTATGTGAGACCACAGGCAAGAAGCTGCTGGTGCTTCTGACATCTGGGTGGGGAAACAGGAGCAGATTCAGCCCAAGAGTAGATACTTGCAAAAGCAAGGGAGAGTTTTCAATTCCCTTATAGCTTCCTTCAAGGAAAACTCATAAGGAAAAAATGGGAAAAGCCTAATAAAAAGTTGAGCTGAGAAAAAGAAAAAAAAAAAAGAGGTAATGGAAACGCACCCTGGCACGTGTTTGTGAGAACCTGGAGGGAAAATTCCCTTCCCTTTTCCCACCCCTGTTTTTTTGGAACACTTGCCATCTCCAACTTTGGATCTTCTGAAAAGGAACAACAAATCATTGGTGCATAAATTTTTAGCTTACAAGCATGGTCCTGTTGCTGAGAAGAGAGTTCACTTTGTCTTATAAAGTAGCTATGGGAATATTATGGAGAATATTGTGCTGCTGTCCCTGTTGAAGTTGCGTGGGACAGTATATAGAAGGACAATCTTTGAAATTTGTAGATATGTTATGATAAAGTAAGTTACAGAAAAAGTCTTGATACGAGCTTCCTTATTTTTGAGAGCTTGTTTGTGGGTATGCTTCTTGAGCAACATTAACTGCTCTTATAAACTTTTTCTTTCAGGAATTTAGTTTTTTTCTATGTAGTAACTAAACATAATAAAATTGGAATTTAAGGCAGTGCTGACAACTGAAGTAGACCCCTTTTGTGTGCCCTGTTCATTAACAGCACTCTGTTAACTTGCTTTCACTCATAACACATTGTTATCTACATTAAGTACATCATTTTCTTTAAATCACACTTGAACACAGGGTTAATTCTTTGTGTGGATGTTGCCCAGCAGTAACATACTGCACATTTAAATATGATTCTGTGGTTTTGCCGCTGTCTTGCCTGATAGGTTTTGTAGATTTGCTGCTGCGTTAGCCATTCCTGTTTGTCTGCCATTATATGAACTGATACAAACTATATAAACTATTACAATTTTTTTTTTTTCTCTGCAGGAAGTAACGGCTAGTAGCCGCCACTATGTTGATAGATTATTTGACCTCGATCCTCAGAAAGTCCTGCAAGGTGTCATGTAAGTCATCTGAAACACACTTGGGCTGTCGGTTGCGCATAGGCTAGGTTTACTTGAATTCCACTAGAGTTGTATGTCAAGGGCAAGAAGCTCTTCCTATCTTTTATTGAGAAATCTTCTTGGAAAATTTTAATGCAAACATGATAGTATTGTTTTAGCAGACTATCACTCTGTAGTGTATATGGTTCATAACGCAGCCTTCCAGTTGCCAGAAATGAGATTAAATGTTCTGTGAGCATTCAAAAATTTTTTTGATACTTTTCTTCCTTTTGGCCACCTTTTGCTCCTCTTCCAGGTCTGTTGAGACTCCTTTCTCTTATTCCACTGCCAAGTCAGTGTACCTGTCTCTTACTTTTTCCCCTGTTGCCATGCCTGAGTGTTGGCTTTTTTTGTTTTTATGCATGGCTTCTGTCTCACTGATGGGAACTGTGAGCTGAACGAAAATGCTTCCATAGAAATTAATTTGGATGCAAATTATATTTCAATACTGCTGTTGCATGCCAGTGATAAGGGGTAATGACTGAAAGAGTGAATAGAAGACTTGCCCTGCTGAATAGGTAGTAAAACTCGTGCAAAGATCTGGTGGTTTTCTTGCTGTCCTTGGGCTATAAGCTTTCCATTATAACCACACAGCAATGTGGCAAACAAGTCCTTGCCCAGGACTGACTTTTGGTGGTGAAACCAGACCTTTTCAGGCTTACCAGTGACTTGCTGGCTGTGGCTATCTAGCAAAACATCAGAAGACATCAAAGGACCAAGTGGATCAAAAAGTCAAGAATGTCGGTTGTGTTGCTTAAGACAGTCTGAGGTGTTTTCCAGTAGCAGATGAAAAAAATTATTCCAGAAGGTGTCCCGGGGCAACATATCAGAATTAGTGTCCCTTTGAAATAACATGAAAAACACAACATACATAAAACTGTCCTGGAAACTTTATTGGTTGAAATACCCCCTTACCTGTACGAGAATTTCTGGTACACCACCGTAACTATGTACAGGTTCTTAACTCTTCCCTGTAGGAGAGTCTGGTTTTGCTTCTACTCCTTGGCCTTCTTAGTCCACTACTCATAAGGGCTGGTGTGATGGTCCCAGGGGCAAGGATGTGTCATCCTATGTCCAAGTGGGTTGACTGAGCCCCTCTTTTCTCCTTGGCAGATGCTCTGAGCCCTGGGTGGCGCTCCCTCCCTGCTCTTCTTTCTTTTCAAAGGACTGGAACCCACAACCCTTGGTAATCCCTTCCCTATCTTTTGAGGTGTTTAATTCGTATCTTGTGAAGTATAACTGATTTTCCAGAAACAAAAGTTTTAGGCAGTATCTTTGCGTCAGCTGACATCTGAAATTATTCATCTTGTCCATGGATGTCAGTGGATTCTATGCTGAGATGCTTTTCTTGCATTTAAAGACAAGAAAATACCAATTTATTTCACAATAGCTTTCAAAGGGCAGATTTGGATGGTAAACCATATTTGTGCTGCTCTGGTTAAAATCCTAATTCTGAGCATTTATCTTTCCTGACATTGAGCAAATCCTATGTGGTAGATTTGTTATTTTCTGAATATTGGTGGATGGGTGCGAAACAGTCCAATTTAGAAAAGTGCATATATAAAAACAGAATGTAGAATAGTGTATATATAAAAAATTTCTGTCAGTCCAAGATTCTGTTTGGGCAGAAAAATACTGCTTTGCCTTCTTACTTTGAATTCAGGGTATCTGAAGAGGTATTGGAGTTGGAATGAACTGATATTTGGGGTGGAATAGAAGAGGATTAAAGTTCTACCAGAAGCATCTGTCAGAAGCTTTACCAGATATTCTGCATACTTTGCTGAAAATCTTTGATTCCTAAGATGTGCTGGGTTTTTTTCTGCATCCTGGCTGAAAATACTGATGACCTAGATTTTTATTTTGATTGATGGAACTGTACAAATATCAAGGATCGGAAAATAGGCTGTCTTAACAGGCTTTGTTTCTGCAGATTGTCTTCAGTTACAGTAGTCCTGTTCTTCATATGCTATTAAAGATGCTTGGATGAGTAACTTGAGTTTGGGGCTTTTTTTAATTGCATCCTTGTAATTTTAATGAAAACCAACTTCTGAATGAGGTTTGATAAAGGTAAAATAAAGCTAAATGCTTCTTGAACTTGAAAATCATGCCAATCCAGTTGTCATCTTGTGACTTGAGAAAGCTTTTAATTACATATTCTGAAAGTATTTAAATAATCAAATCTCTTCTTTTCGTTTCTTTCCCATGAATTGTTCAGAGAGGTTGTGTTCAGAATCTTCTTTTGTATAGACAGTGAAGTCTTACCTGGCTAGGAGCTTTTTCCTTTTCCTCCTCATGGGAAAACTGAGAAACCATTTCCCTTTTGTCCGGTACTGCTGTATGTGGTTCTATTGATTGTATTTCAAACTGTCAAGTTTCCTGCAGAACTTTTGTTCACATCATTTCTATCATGCTCATCTGGGTATTGATAGTAGGTAGGAAGGGGAGAATTGTGTGTACCTGCCAGTAAATCATGAATTTTAGTTCAGCATTTGAAGTGTTGAGATTCTTACAAGGGTGACTACTGCCTTTTACTGTACCTGGTACAGAACTATTTAAAGTGTGCAAGGCCCACATCTTCACCCACACCTGTATGGCAGTGTATGTATTTGCCTTTCTATTTACTGTCTTTATAAATGAGCAGGCTTACTATGGTAGTTTCCTTCTGTAAACATAAACTATACATTGTGGCCATGCTTATGCTTGAGAGGTCTTACAGGTTTGCTTTGTGTCTACTTAGGTGCTCTTCTAAACCTTTATCTTCTACATACTGTTCTACAGTTCAAATTTTATCAAATACGCTTTGACTACATTCTGCAAGGTCAGCATTAATGTCAGGTATGCAGCTATTGAATACATTTAGTGTTGATAGTGCATAGACTACCTCAAACAGATATTGTAGGGGATTAAATACTGTGTTCTCTCAGAAGTTCTCTTAAATATTTTGCCATTATTGGCAGAGGAGCAGAACATAGATAGCTCTGTGAATTTCTTCATTGTTATAAGAGCATCATTTGTCCTAAGGTGCTACAACATCATCCTGTGCTTTGCAGTGTGGCAGGGTTTTTTATTTTTTTTTTTTAAACAATTCTGGGTGGTGATCCTTAGACTATCATTTGCTTTTTACCTGCTCTTATGCTCAGGACCACATTGTTCAGATGCAAGACTGATGCCTATTTTTGTCCTCTAAAATTTGGTGGTCAGGGGCTTCTTTGAGAGATGTTTTGTCATGCTTACATTTAGCCTGATGTCTTCAAAGAGGCAATCTATCATTTTATGGAGAGCTGTGTAATTCCGTCTCAAGGGCTGGTTTTGAAAGGAGCATTCTTTCTGACAAATCTGGCTTACTCAAGGTCCCAACTGTTTCTCATCAGGTTGTTCCTCAGCAGTCAGAGGGTGTCATCTTTTAAGGCTTGTAAATAATCATCTTAGTGGTGCACTGAGAATTCCTATGCTACTGCTGTTTCTGTCCTTTATGGATGTGCTTATCCAGCCAGCTGGAGTTACTAGACAAGCATTTTCCAAACTTGTGTGAGCATTTTATTTCTCAGGAAAATGAAAGAAACATCCTATAGAAATGGCACTTGGTACTGAAGAACCCATTTCAAAGTGTATGTCTATGGTATCTTCCTTTTTTCCAGGGAGCATGTCTAGTGCTGTGATGGGAATACTGGTACAGACCTATGCAGTATATTTAATTTGAGTTATATATGCTTTCTACACAGTATGATTTTGAGTATTTGAGAACTTGCAGACTACTTTGAATCTGACAGTTATGTTTTTAGGGTCCCTGAGACTGACAGTGCTGCAGTGGTTAGTGGTTATGCTCCGTGTTTTGAAGACTCAGCCCAAGATGTAATTGGGCTTACCTTTGCGGTATGTTCTTGGATGCAAAGTTAGGTATGTGTTAAAAGCTCCTCTAAGGGACAATGGACTTGTACTTGCATTTGACTGAAGATGTTTTGTACTGCTTGCTGGTTTCTGCCTTCTTCAAACAGAAGGTATGAGAAGGTAGTCACAAACCAGAACCGCCCCCCCCCCCCCCCCCCTTTTGTGGTTGGTTGCTTTGAAATTAATTGGGAACACCTCAGACAGTGTGTATTTTTTAAGTAGTAACACTGCTTTCATGGAGCCTATCTTGTATTTCTTTTGTGGTTGGTTGCTTTGAAATTAATTGGGAACACCTCAAACAGTGTGTGTTTTTTACATCCAACTTTTTTCATTTGTGTGTTCTTGGATTTGAAAAAAATGTTCCAGGCACATGTTTAGATGACTGTATAATAGCATCTTGTATTTCTCAGCTATGGCAATTGGAATGAGGGCATCAGTGCAGTGTTCCACACATGCCTGCAGGGAAAGCTGTGTGAAATACAGGAGGCAGCTTCATGGAGTGGGAAGAGAAGAAATTCCCATCTCAGTTCCAATGGAGCAACAGGTACCCCCTTCAGACAGTTACAAAGAGGCTGCTTCTGCCTCTTGTTCTTCATGTCCTTCTTTAAGACTAAATAATGAACAGCACTTGTTTTCACATTGTGCGTCCTGAACATATGCAATCACACTTTCAGTCTCTCAATGGGCACTTCCAAACCTAAAATTTCTGCAGGAGCCATGTTTTATTCTTTGCATATTCCCTTGCTTCAGTTTTCACCAGAATGGCCCTGTGGAAACAGAGCAGTCCTTAGAGGATTGTTCCTGTTATACTTTGCCTCTGTACATTTTTGATTCTGTTATCGCCTAGACAGTACTCTGTAGTAAATGGATATTCTTTCAGATGCAATAGGGAACTTTGAGGTCTAATTGGCTAAGAACAAGTGATGTAATTTTTTGAAGCATTTTTTTTGTGCAGTGTCATTCATGTGGTGAAGGAAGAGGCTCCTGAGTCTCTTCTGCTGATACTTTGTGAACTGCAGGATAGGTTCTCTGTGGCTTGGAAATGGAAAGCTTGTTCTTCAGGTTGCAGAATCTGACAGAAATTTGAGCAGGTTTAGGTGAGGCTGAGAGGGTGCTAGGAGCACTACTCCATTTGTTGATTTCTCCCTTTCAGGAGGTAAGCTGAGGAATCTAATAGCTAGACAAACTTTTCAGAGCGATAGAAGATGAAAGGCCTCAAACATCATTTGAGAATTAAGTAGTGCTCTGTGAAGAGTGGTTTTCAATATAATAGGTTTTGTAGAGTCAGGTGGAAGAATAGTATAGAAACAGAGGGAAGAGAGGAAGGTGCAATAGGAAGAAAGTGTGTTCATGTCATAGAATAAGATACTTTCTCACTTTTGTGCTTTCTTTATAATGCAGCAAAAGGTACAAATGCATAATACTATTTTTTTGCAAGTAAATTGTTATGTATTGTGACTCCTAGTGTAATATTTAGAGGTGGGCTAAACTTTAGGAAATTAGGTATACCTATTACATTTGGCTAGCAGTCTTTAGCCTAATAGGGTTGTTTAATATTTCAAGCCTTACAGTTGCTGCATCGAGTCTGTGAGAGAGGATTGATGATTAATGAATCTGTTTCAGTGCTGCCTTTCAGGAGGGCATGAAGCCACTTTTCTCTAAAATCCATCTCTTGATGCCAACTTCAGAGAAGTGATACTGTTGCTGTGATGATTTCAGGCTGTAAGTAGGATGAGAGAGGAGAAACAACTTCTATCAGACTAGCTGATGTACTGGAGAAAATCAAGTGAGTATTGGTCACAAAAGTCGAGGTCTGAGTTAGAAGTGGCAAACTTCAAGCTGAGCAGAGTTGAATACTCTGAGTTCATTCAGAGTTTAACTTAACTTTATTAATCTGTTAGACAAATGCAGAGGAGAGGTGGTTGCCTGTAAGGGAGGGCAAAATGTAGCAGGCAGCTGAGGGAGAAATAGTCGTTATGCCCTTTGGGGGTGTGTGTGGGGTGTTATTAAGACTGAACTAGAGGTTGGGCCTGAGGGATGTGTGCCACAAAATCAGCAATGCTACCAAGTTTGTGATTCCTAATATTTGGAGTTTGATTTTTTTGCTTCTAAGCTGCCAGTTCAAATTGATTGGAATCAGCATTAAAAAAATTGAATTTACTTACTTTCCAAAACAAGCTCACTTTCAGTTTGCAGTATGGAACTGTGTTCTTTTAGGCTAGCTCCCTGTAAAAGGTTGATATTTCTAGTAACATTCAAAGGACAGAACTGTGTTTACTAATTAATTTGTCTACCAGCTGATTAAAATGATTTCAGCATGTGTACTGTGTTGGTGCTGAACTGATGATTTAAATGTGTTGAGATTTTTTTTTATTTTTATTTTTTCTTTGGGAATTGTAAAGTAGCAGGAAGGCTAGCTGGTAGAATTACTTGCTAAAACATACTTCAAACATGCATTGTCTGAAATGTCCAGTAACTCCCCCATATGTAGAATGAGAGAGTTTATTTGGATATAGATAAATTACGGAGTTTCTGTCTTAGTGAGCACTTATTAACACCCATTTGAAAAAGGAATTTAGGCATGACTAAAGCATATGGAGGCCAGTACATCATCTTAGCTGATAGCTATTTGGAGCTAAAAATCTGAGGCTATACTTTCACGTTGGAAAGACTTTAGATTATTATAATCTAATGGGTAGTAGCTATGTCAAATTAACAGGTTTTGGTGATCCTTCAGTAATTGCTGGCCTAAGCTGAAGTGGACTGTGTCATACAATATTACAAGCTCACATCTGAGAACAGCTAAGCAGGTGCTGGAAGGCCATTTTAAGGTATTTTCCTGTACTGAATGAAACTTGAGAGTTTTCTATGTGAGTGACTTGTGGTGGAGAACATTCTTTTGATAATGAAATGGGAGAATGGACAAAAATAACTTTAAATTAAGAGACAGTGAATGAAAAATAGTGCTAGAAAAATGTAGTGTTACAGGATGACTCTTTGCTTAATGAAATTTCATTTAATTTTTGTTTCAACTGTGGAATATACTGCTAAATGCTGAAGGTGCTACTTCATCCAGGGAGGGGAAATATCCCTGGGGGGAGATACTTTTTTTTTTTAAATGTCTATCATAGTTACTTATATTTCATGGTTTGGGTCATTCATCTGAAGCAACAGTGGTGAAGGCTGTTCTTTTCATGTGGTTTGGCTGTTTTGGGATAGCTGTGAAAAATGTATTTTGCTGATCTGGCATCACAGAGCAGGAGATCTCTCATTTTCCGAGAGTTCTGCTGAACTGCAGCTGTTTTCCCCACACTTCTCTTTGTTGTTATGACCTAGTTTATTTAAATAGCGGAGATTGATGCTGAAATTGAAATGCTGATAATAAAGACCTCTAGCTATGGTTTGTGTGGTTTTGTTTTTTTAGTTTAAAATGTTTACATAATAAAAATTAGCTAAACTCCCATCCTCCACTGACTTCAAGCATTTTAAATTTGAGCTACATCATTCTTAAGGTTGAGTAGGCAATTTTTCTATTGATTAGTGATCTCATGCAACTTGTAGCACAATTTCCAGACTCAGTGCAAAGGATGAGGCAATGAAACATGCTTGAGAGAGAGGTGGGAAAAGCAGCATCTCCCATGTTAGTCAGCCTAGAGATTTGAAAGGAACTTGAGTTGAAACTGCAGCCAAAGACATGGAGAGCTTAAGTTGTTGAGCTTGATATAGAAGGCTAGCATGTGAATTGACTGATGTAAGCTCTTATATCAAAGTAGAGGTTTGATATGAGAGGTTTCTTCAGTCTGTCACACACGCAGAGCAAGATAAGTACTAGAAACTGGGCTAGGTTCAGGGTAGGAATAAGGTATAAATATTTCTAACTACAGGTATGGATCATTGAAACAGCTTACCTTTCTATTTGGTAGACTTTCCTTGGCAAGAATACTTATGACAAGGTAAGTTGCCTCTCCAAAGAGGATACTTCAGATAGGGGTTCAAGCGGTTTCTGTGGCATTGTGATATGGAGAAGTTGGATTAAACAATCACTTTTAGCATTATGTATATTAAATTCTACTGTTCTGCATTGCTGTAATTATAGCCATATGCTATTTTTCTACAGCACTTTGATTTTATGCAGTGTCTGAGAGTACAGAATTAAGATGGGGAGCAACCGTGGATTTAGCGTTTCCTTGTTTAAATGTTGAGTTTGTTTAGTTTGCACTGTATGTTAATTGTGTAACAGTTTCTAAGTGTTAAAACTCAAACAAGTTGAGTAAGTGTCTCTGTGTGCTACTTTGTTCTTTCCTGTAAAATCATCTTTTTCTTTGCATCAACTGATATTTTTTGATGAGATTAGAAATCTTGAAACTTTTCTTCCCAACCTGATGATTAACCTTAAAAATAAGCTAATTTGTGATTTCTGTGGTTTGCTTGAGTTGGCAGGAGTTTTTAACATTTTATTCACTTAGTTGGACTAGTAATCACGTTAGTACAAACATGTTCCCTGCTAAAGGTGTAGAAAACCACTCACTTGTTGGGTAATTAACAGATATTCAAGCCATAGTAGTGTCCATCTTAGAAATTAATTCTGTCAAAATAACAATGGACATATTTTAACATGCAAAATTTGTCATTAATTCCTGTTGTTGATTGTTTTGCATCTGTCCATAAAAATGGGAGAGTGGGAGGAAAGGAGAAGGAAGAGGAGGCAAAAGCTATAGAAAGCATAATTGTCAAAATGTTAGCTCCGCAGTTAGCTTCTGACTTGAGTCCAGCCAGTCCAGGTACCATTTGCTCATATGATACTGAAACTTAGAAACTTTCCTGAAGTTGGTGCTGACAGTTTTTATTTGAGCTATGTCCTTGTATCAGCTACCAGTACCTCAGCTTTTCAGATACTTGCATTTTGAGTTTTCGAAAACCTTTTCAGAATGATGCTTTGTGTCATTCTGTTGTTTGCAATTTTGATCAGCCTCTGGTAGATAAATCTTCTGGTCTGACAATGCATTGTTTTGGATGCTTCCTCTGTGTGCGTAATTGTCTCGGAATCTCTTGTAACTATTTCATATTAAAAGTGAAAGCATTGGCTTGAAGTGTCTAGGACTACTTTTCCTTCTGTGATTGTCCATCTCATGTTTGATATCCTTCTCTGTCTTGGAACCTCTTAAATATGGCTACCTACTCTATTTTCAAAAGACATAAGATGAGAAAATACCATGGAGGCTGTTTATTTCCCCCTCTTCTGTGTAGTTCCTATTGCTGCTTCCTCATCAAGTCACTTTAGCTTGTTTCAAGATCTTTTGTGTTGCTTTGCTAGAAGGTGACGTAAGAAAGCTCCAAGGCTTTCTGTTAGAATTTTAAAATTTCTTATGTTTGTACTTGATTTACTGTATTTAAAAATGTAGGTAAAACCAAATTCTCACTGAGGAGTCCATGTATCCATATTGCTTTCTCATGATCTCTTTTGCAGAAGTGGTGCAGGTATTGGGGCTTGTTAGAAATGTTTGAGGTCTGTTCTTTCTCAGCTGGGAATCAGAGAACTGCACACTAACTACTGGACACTTCTGGTGTTTTTGTGGGAGGAGTCCCAAACTTAGAATCAGCTTTTTGAAGATGTTGAACTTCAATAATTTCTGCTTAGGACAAAGTTCAGCAATGAAGATGTTGAACTTAAATAATTTCTGCTTAGGACAAAGTTCAGCACCTTAAGTTGCTTCGACAATAACAATTTACATTGACAGACTAGAATGCTAATTTTTTCAGGACTTAGACATTTCATAATATTATTTTTTATTGGCTAGGAATCATTAAAACTTAACAATTTGTGAGTAAAATATGGCCTTTGTATTTAATATTGCTTCTTGCTTCTCTGAAGTGGGCTATATCTGGTGCCTTTAAACAATTACACAATTCTGATAAGCATCAGAATAAAAACATTAACTTCATACACAATTGGCAGATTAGTTCCTCTTGTAACTCTTGTCGAGCTGCATTTGGATGGAAATTAGATTTTTGGGGGGGGGGGGGAAGGGAGTTAAAGGCGGGGGAATGAGTTTAATGTACTCCTAAAATATTTTATTTTAAACACTCATACTGTGCTAATACACTTACGAAACTAGCATGCATTGCATTTTATTTATAGCTAATTAATTGAACTGATTGCTTCTAGGTTGCTATGTTCCAAAAGATTGTTAGAGCTGATAAACCTCACCTGATATTTTCTTCCTACAAACTCGAGAAAAGGGGAAAGAAATTAAGTTTTTCTGCTTTTCCAGTCTCTAGTTAGTTTCATAACTTAAAACTGAGTGGTCGCAGGATTGAACTGATGAAACTATATTTTTATTTCTTTAAGAAGCAATAAGAGATGGGAAATGCTGGTTTAGCACTTCAGAAAGCAATATTTCCAAGTGCTTAGCTAGGATCTCTTTGCCATATTTTATTGTTGGCAGCCTATATTATCCTGCTTGAAATTTTTTTTCCACATAAATTACTTTATTGCATTATAGTAAATGTAGACATAAATATCAGCTGTCAGATTTTAAATCTATGCATTAAAATTATTGTAATTCAGGTTATTTTGTTTGAATTTAGTTTGAATCTAAACTATAAGATTTAATACACAGGATATTTAAAAAAAAAACCAACGAAAAAACAACCAACCTCAAACACATCTTAAGAACTCTGTCATATGAAAGCTTCATGGTTTGTCTTTTGGCTCTATAGAAAGCTACCTTTATGAGGCTGAGAAACTAAGTAGTGCTGGAATGTGCTAGGTACATGCGTAAGATCTGCATTTTTCTTCTGAAGCTGCTCACACTGTGCTGTTGCCTGGCAGTAGGGTTGATAACCTGCCTGAGAGCTTGGAGCTGATTATTGGAAAGCCTGTGTATCTCCCTCTTCTGGATCATAGTCTTCTCACAGATTAGGCCTAGAATCACCATAGATTAGTTGTTCTTTTGAAGTTCTCATCTCTTTGTAATTGTGTTTTTGCTGCCATTTCCTTCTTCCTCGTTTCAAGGACTCCTTTTCACAGTAGGAAATGGGAGCAGTGGGCATGACATTCGAAATAAAGTGGGTGCCCAGTCTTGGACTACAAATTTCTGAGGTTTCTTTGTTGTGTCTTGTAGAAGATAGTGACCTTTACTGCTTTTTCTCCTTGGATGAATCTCATGTCATCTTGGATCTGAAATCAGTCAAGCTCAAACTTGTTGGAGATGATGTTTTCAAATAAAGGAGTTGCTCTCAGTTTTTCCAAGGTTCATGATTCACCAAGGACCTGGTAGACTAGGACAGCACATGGTGGTACTTCACTTCTTAAGGAGATTAGCTTTCTGATCAAGAAAATCTCCATAAAATGTAATGTGGAATCATAATTATTTTTCATGGTAAACGAAAGAAAAGTCTGCTATTATTCAACACTGGATTATGGCGTTTTGAGGATATTCTTGGTTTCCATATCCACCTGCTTCCTGTGTATTGAATAGGTTCATTTCTGTAAGTGGCAAATCTGAAGAGCTAAGTGTGGCACGGAACTTGGGAGTGCCAAGGCATAATGCACACAAACATGGTGATCTTTGCTGAGTCCTATATCTGACAGTTTTTAGTCACCTTACCAATTTGAAGGTATTTTACTTGCTTGCAAGTTGAAGTGGTCAAATGTACATGTGTTGGATTTGTCAGAAATCTCAAGCTTGTGATATTTCTTGTCTATCTGCCATGACCTTTCTGAGGAGCTTTATGAACTAGGATGGAGAAACTCATCTGAATCATTTACAGATCAGGACTGTGACCTCACTAAACCTCTCAATTTGAGTGTTATGGAACTTGGCCATGTTCCTGCCACTTCTGAAAGGGTCTCTAAATCAAATTCTAATAGGCAGTACTTATTACATATTAAATGGTTATAAGGTTAGCAAGCCATTCTATTGTGGAGTTGGTGCAGGAGTCACAGAAGTTTGTTGTTGGTTTGGTTTTTTTTTTTTTAAAACACAAAATAATGTGTAAAATCACCTGAGCAGAGCATTAAAATGTCACCAAAATCTGTTTGTTAATTCTTCAGAGTGCTTGGCAAGTGCCTTCTCTTTTAGCTTCTCAAGGTGCCTTCGTGGATATGTGATATGATGCAGCCTTTCTGATGACTTTGAGAGCTGGTGCCTAAGGATAACAGGGAGAGGTAGCCTTTTTAGAAGTCCTAGAGTGGCCTGAGCAGTTTAGTACCTGAATCTAGCACATCTGTTGTTACAGTTTCCATTCCTTTGAGACATCTGATCATTGCTTCTGCCACTGTTTTGGACTGACTTTTGTATTTTAAAAACCTTTTAAAATGACCCGGATACTTTTATATCAAGCGTTCAGCATAGAAACCACTGAAGTACTGTTTCTGAGTTTAGTGAAATCTTCATTTCCATTCCTTAAATTTTCTTGGGCTTCTAGCTTAGCCTGTCTTCTGATCTTGCTCTTTCTCCTCTACCTCCTGTCTTGTGGTGTAAAGTTACCAAACTTAGGGGAGATAGAACAGAAAGGTCCAACATTTTCTGCTGATACTCAGCTGTGTAAAATTGTGTGCTGGGTAGGCATATTCCTGTTAAGTAATGGCTCACTTGACAAGTCAAGTAGTTTCCTGACTCTGCCTGTATTAAGAGATACACAGAACTGCAGTTCAGCGTTCAGCTGCAGTTAGTGCAGCTCCCTTGTTGGAGCTCCAAGATCACTAGCCAAAACTGAGAAGTTAGGCAGCGTCCATTTGCTTAAAATTCCTAGATCACTCTTCTGTGGCCGGGTAACTGTATGCAATGGGAGAGTGAGTCACATGGAGAACTACTTCAGAAAGGACGGGCAATTACCTTTCACTAATTGAGGTTTATAAAGGTTCTGTTTATGCCAGTCTGGATGTTGCCTGCCTTGGCTGAGAAGTTTTTTGTAACTCTAATGAAGTGAGTTTAACACTTGGGACAGCTGCTTATTGCAGTGGAATTTGCACTTTCAATGGATATGTAAGGACTGTGTAGTGTTCATGTGGGCCAGGGTGGATCTTAAAGAACAGGGCTACTCTAAATCTCTTAAAATTTGCAGATAGCAGGTGAAAGAGTGATACAGTGGCAAGAAAATATGCTAACTTAAAGCAACCACTGAAGCTCCCAAATTATTTGAATGAATTATGGACATAGTTAGCCAGTAATTAATTTATCAATTTTGCAACTACTAACACTGTAATCAATCTAGTTTTGTTTTTTGTTGATAAAGAATTATCTGAAGTTGGACTGTTTTTGTTCTCTGCTCTTATAAAGGTCCCTACAACTAGAAAGTTTCCTAGAAATGTGTCATCTTGATTTTTCTGAAACTGGTCATAAGTTGCTAGCTTTCTTTCAGATTCTCTGGATGTTGATATATATTCAATGTGTTCATATGAAGAAAAAAAATCTTAAAAAGATGGTGATGGTTTTTAGGATGCAGTAGCAATTTTCTGAACAACAAGGTTGCAAACCACACATTTTCATAGGACTTCTTGGTGTGTGCAGCCAGTGTCCTCTTTCCAAAATGCTTCCCTTGTTCCTTTACCATAGTATGAATGCCTTTAATGTATTTAACCTTGCAGTAACTCTCAGACAGGAAAATGCTTTTGTTTCCACTTTATTCCTGGGATTTTGACATACAGATGTTTAGGTGTCCTGCTGAAATTCACAAAAGGAAGCCTGTGGTGAAGAGGAGAGTGAAAGCCTGGTCTCTGGAGACTGGTGACAGTTCCTTGTTCGTTTTTTTTTTTGCCCCCAGCTTGTCTTTTCCTGCACCCAGTAGAATATTCAGTTAATACTTTAAATTACCAACATTTGATTTCCCAACCAATAGTGTTCTTTTCTTTTAGAATTCTAGTGAATATATGGGCACAAAGAACCAGTATATCTAGTTTTCCTCAATAATGAGACTTCTTCATGTCTGGTGTGCATGTGAGATAGTTTGGGTTTTTGCTTACTTGCATAAGCTGGGATGTAATGGAATCCCAGAGCTCTGGGGTATTTATCTGTGGGCTGTGGAAACTGTGCCCTGAAGCCCTACTCAGTCCTGTAGGTGCAGCATGGACATGTGGAAGTCTACTTGATAAGCCTTCATGGAAATAGTAAATTCTATAGATTAAGCCCTCAATACCTCAGCATAATTTACCAGGGTTTGTTTTTCTTTCTGGATTTACAGAGATATGAAAAATGCTGTAATTGGAAACAACAAACAAAAAGCCAACTTGATTGTTTTGGGAGCAGTTCCAAGGTATGTCCTTTGCTACTCTCCTTTTCACTGATTCACAACAGATCTGGAATAATGATCCTTAGATCACAGGCACTTTTTTGTTTTAACTTTGATTGTAGTTGACTGCATACTTCTTTAATGTAACTGAGAGAGACTTGAAATATCTGTTAAACTCATGTATTACAGAACAGGCTGTTGAGTAACGCTTTTAATTTAGAATTTCATAGAATTCTCTAAAGTGGTCTTGGTGATTTTTATTAAACGTTATCAGCTCAGGAATGAAATCTAATTTCTGACATTGATGATATTAATGATGGATGAAAGTGGTTGTATCTTAATCCTGTTCTTCAGCCAATTGCTTGCTGAGTTCACAAGTGAAAATGTGTAAGGTTATGTTAAAATATAATTTAAAAATATTAAAAAACATCTGAGATAATTTGCTTGTCTTCTCTACCTGCTTCAGAGGATTAAAAACCATTGATCATACTTTATTGCTGAATTACTGCTTCAGCTGATGTTAACATTTGCTGGATCCTGATTCCACTAGTACAAATTTAACAGGTAACTTTAGCTACTGGATTGTTCACTACAGCTTTCATTTCACCCCTCTTGTCCTCCAGCTTTCTTTCAGTCACAACTTGCAGCAATGGAGAAGGAAAACATTGAGCACTGCATTACTTGTGCTAGCAGTATGGGACCCACCTATGATCCTTTTGCTTAAAATGGCAACTAGGTCCCAAACTCGCCTGCTTGAGAAAGCTTCTGGCTTGTCAAAAAATGCATTTTATTTGCAGGGAATATCTTCTCATTTATAGACTGAGTTTGTATCAAGGCTAGTCCTTTAATTTCTCTAGGAATTAGCTGCGGGGAAACCCCCTCTACAAAAACTGCTGAATTATCTTCAGTTTTGACCAAATTATAAACAGGTGAAGACTTCGCATGAGATGAAAAGATCGAAGTGGACATTTGTTGAAGATTATGTAAAGTTTAAGAAATTTTTTTCAGCAACAGGCCCTAAGGGATTCTTGCGACTACCATTGATTCTTGTGGTTCCCATTTTAAAAGCAACTGAAGATCTCCAACTTCCAAATCTAGAATCTGCCTGTTCTTAAATTTTGTAGGACTTCATGTTCCTTCAGTTATCCTGCTTTCTGCTGTTTCTTGTTCTGTGCCCAGTAATGAAAATCCAAACTTTTTTTTTCTGTTGTTAATGCCTTCTGGCTGTCCAAGTAAATTATATGGTTAACCTATAACTGGAAATAAATGACTGAGTTTGGAAAATCTTAAAAGGTAAACTATCACGCTTGTCCTCATTTCAGTACAAGTTATCCTCAAATTACAGGAAATCTAATGTCAAGGCTTTTCAGACTAGAGGTATAGATGAAGGTAAATTGGCTGGGTTATTATGAGAAAAGACAATCTCACTGGCTAAAACTTAAGTGGCATCATCTACCCCAAAGTGCCTTTCTGAAGGCTTTAGAATTTCCTCAAGGTGTTGCAGACAGACTTAAGTAGATTATAGACCATTTGGATTAGAGAACTCCTTCTGTTGTTCTCTCTAACAAGGTGGTGGGAATTAATTGGCTTTTTTGACATGCCTTCTAATTTGTGAAATGGCCGCTGAAGCCATTGGAGTATGGGAACCTTTGGAATTCCAGTCTGCAAAGTCAAACCTTTCCCTCAATGAGAATAGGAGTAAGCAAGCTAGCATTCTTTGTTTTAAGTCTCCTCTGCAAAGTTAATGAGGAGAACAATTTTCTTTTCACAGATTTAGATTGCAGTCTCTCAAGGGAAGTTGATTCTTTTCTGTAATGGCATGGGGATTGTTAGAATTCTTCTGCTGCTGCTTTGTCCTGTGGTTCATCTTCTTGTTTACTCATTTCTTGCTTCTCTCTTCTTCCCCAAGTATTCTTCCAGCAAGCTTTCAGAAGAGACCCTTTAGACCCAAAGAACCCCTTCAGATTTCTGTCACTTAGTGGAAAAGAAAACAGTATGTTCATATATTAGAACAGACTCTCACGAGGTTTGGAAACAAGTCTAGGAAGTATCTTTTGTTTGAAATTGGGCCAAATACTACCGGTAGGTATGAAGTATCCCTATTATTTTAAAATATTAGACTGCTGCTTGGTTGGAAAGAAATGCGAAGTCCTTTGAAGATCTCCATAGAGGAAGAAAATGCTGGGGAAGAACGGCTGAATCGCTGTCATTTCTAGCCCAGGGGCCTCCTGAGTCCATGAGCTGACTGCGTAGTGGTGCCATCTTTAGAAAGGGAGATATATCTATACCTTAAATGAAATTTTTTTGTCCCTTTTAAGTTCAGTCTGACCTATGGTCATTTCTTGACCACTTGTTCTGAAGAGGGTGCTAAGAAAAACAAAGTTGATTGAAGAAAGCTTGCTGAATTGCCATGTCTGGACTTAAGAACTAAGAAGAGTTAAGAACTGTACAAATGTGTACGCAAACATGGTCCTAGATGTTAAGAACATAAATGTAGCCAGCCTGTATGTGGATTTTGTTTCTTAAGAAACTGTTTTCTATCTCTCTTCCTCTCTACAGAATGAGAGTTATTCCTTTACCTTCTCATGAAATGCTGGCCTCTGGCACCTCTGTCAGGATGCAGAAATTTTACTTTTTGAAACTGTTACTTTTTAGTAGCAGTCCCAGAAAATAAAATTTCTAAAGTTCAGGGGGGAAAAAGGTATTTTAATGCCCTAATACAGAGTTCTTTCAGTGGCTGGCCAACTTAAAACAAAAAGTCAGCCTTGCCTAGAATGGTTTACTACTTGTACTGTCCTTCAATTTTCTATTTTTTTTCCTCCTACCACACAAGTGCTAGCAGAGAATGAGGAAGTCCATACTAATTATTGGTGTGCTCCTTCACTTGACAGTTTTATAAGAATAACTAAAGAGGTGTCTGACATGTCAGACACCTCTTCAGAGTCCAAGTTCGGTATTTAAAGCTTTTTGTCAGTTGCTCTTACCTCCTAAATCTCAGGAAAATGATTGAGTCTTCAGTTCAAATGTAAATTGTTCTTTTCTAATTCATCTTGATAGGAATTCTGACTTAATGAAACAACGTTCATTTAGTAGTAGTTAGTCTGTAGTGCTGCTTGCTCCCAATCCTCTGAGTTGTAATCAAAGCCCCTTTCTGGTGGAGTTTATAATAGAGGCTAGAAAAACGCTTGTTTACTGTGGAGTCCAGGCTGACAATCATATTGTCATCATAATCATTGGCACTTAATAACACCTAAGGCATGGGGAACTAAGGAGTCTCACTTAAGTGGTTACAAGGACCACGCAGATATCTTGCCATTCTTTGACATAACTTCAGAAGCTAAGTAGTCTTTCCCTCCCCACTCTGTGGTACCTTGAGGCATCCTGTATAACACTTTCCCACAAACCGCACATCAGCCACATTTTAAGGCCACTGAATTGGTGAGTAGGTTAGTTTCTGTTGTAGGCAAAAGTTACTGCTCTTAAGCTCTTTGAGTTCTGCAGTAAACATCTAAAGCCTCTGGCTTACAGAGATGGAATTGGAAAAGAAAAACATTCAATGAAATGAACACATAAGTTCCTGGTAACTCTGTTTTGCAAGTTTGTGGACCACTTTCTGATACCCTGAAAGATACGGCATCCAGTGGTTTGTAATCCAGTCAACAACTGGGTCTTTCAAGCCTGTGACATATTTCCTCTTTTCCTCTTTCTTCATCTGGTGGATGGCAGAGCGTAGAGAGGACAATCTTAAATTCCAGTCATCAGAGCATAGCTTTGTCTTCCTGTACATTGTGGTTACCTGTTAAAGCTCTGACCTGTGCTATTTTGTCAAAAATGTTAGCTGAATCCAGTTATTGCTTATCTAATCATTACTGAGAGTTTAATATTTAAAGTCTAATCTATTTCAGAGCTAGTTTCTCATTAAAAGCTTCAATTATTCCTTTGCTCCAAAATGAATACAGAATTTTCTAAATCAAATCTTAAACCTGACCACCCAAGACCTTTAACAAAAACACTAAATCATTCTCATCACTTACCAAAAATCATTTTCTAACTTCCAGCTGATTGTTCTCCAGAGTCTTAAGGCATAAAGTCAGTTGTTCGGAGCTGTAACGTGGTAGTGTACTTCTTCCCAAAGCTAAAGGCCTATCTCTAGGTAGGTGCACCTCAAAGAACTTTATATAGTCAATTTTCACCTTTCCCTAAGTCATTTATTAGGGATTTTGCATAGCTCACAAGTATCCTGATTAATTCTTTGTTTAAATGTATGGTATTACAAATTCATAGACGACCCATGATGTTGATACTTGATCCTGCATGGAGCATAGCAGAAGAGCCACCCTTACATATTGAATACTTTCATACTGGGATGCTGACTGTTGTGAGAGCAGTTGCAGGACTGCAGGGTGAAAAACCACCCTGTTGCTTTCAGCTTTTCTTGGAGTTACTCAGATAAATGTCAGATAATGTTCTTAGTTAAAAAATTCATTTACTGTTTAAGTAGAAGATAAGCAACAAACTCCCTATGTTTGGGTATTTAGGAGTAAAGAGGCTTATGCATATAGCAAGTATGACTTTAGTTTAACACCAAGAAAGTATGTCTGTTAGTTTGTGTCCTGGAAAGCTTGGCCTCGTGGCTGGAATATTGAGCAACCTGCTGTAGCTGATCCTGCTTTGAGCAGTGGGTTGGACTAGATGACCTCCAGAGGTCCCTTCCAACATCATCTATTCTGTGATTCTGTAATCTGATTTAATGAAGAACTACCTTTATATGTCTAGTTTTTCCTTGGGGTTATCCTTGAATTCATGCAGTTGCTCTAGAAGTTCTTTTAATTAGTGTCTTTTATAATGCTACTCTTAAAGGACTGGCCATCCTTTAACTGCAGGAATGGAAGTATCTGCTTGACAGAACCATCTCCTGTACAGACAGGATGTATTAGTACTTGCCTGAGTACTCAGCTCTAAATCCATCGTTAGCTATATATATATATATTTATAAATTCCCTCACTCATAGGGAGCGTTTCCTTATGAGTGAGGGTGTGGTTTCAATGAAAGTCTTAATTTCTTTATTTATAACTTTATATGCTGAAATTATGCATGAAAGATGTATTTGTGCAAATATATGTTGTGCTTGGTGCACGTCATGCAAATCTCTTTTATTACTGGCTGGTTAGGATTAGACATAGCAGTATTGAACCCAGTGCTATCCCAAAATGGTTTTAGACAGAGGTTCTCTAAACCACCTTTGGAGGTATGCACTGATCCATGGACCTGATACTGAATTTTGGTAAAGAAGGAACAGCACAGCGATGGATTAGGAGTTAACTTGCATAGGTCTGACATGACTTTTTCTTCTTTGTACCTGGGACAGTAAAGCCGTTGAACTGTTTCATAGAACAAACAGCCATCAGTTTTCACTACAGTCTAAGGCTGGGTTACTAGACAGATGTGATTAGGTTTAGCAATGACAGCAGATGATTTTTTTTTTTACTGTTTTCTAGTTTCTGATCTTAAGGTAGCCACCAAAAACGAGTTCTCTTGTTGGAAAAGTTCTGGTACGGTGAAGTGGAAAGGGGCAATGAATGGTGGAAACTGTCATGAGAAATATTTAACCTCTATGTGTTTTTTTTCTCTATTATCTGAGTGACTGATGGTAAATGATGTCTGCTGTTGACTATTTTTGTATCTGATGGTTTATTTTCTCAGTTTCTTAAACAAATAGTTTAAAAAAGGTAAAAAAAATCCTTAGTAGCTGGGGATTGTTTTTCTTGATAAAGGATGAAGAATATTGCAGGGTTGCCAGTTCTGATGAATTGTACAAACCCAGAATTTGCTACAGTAATAAAAATATGAAGAACTGGGGGGGCGGGGTTTCTAGATTCACCACACATGCTTTCCTATGAGGAAAAGGGAGCAGCTAGTTATTTCATGACATGGAAGAGGGAGAAGAAAACTGATCGTGGAGGATCTACCCCTTTTATGGAAAGGAGATGGCAACTCCTTCCTGTCTAATTTGTCCGTGCAACACCATTTGTTAAAGAGAGAATAAAACCCAAACCATTCTTCAGCATGAGGGGATGAAGCATGCCTGCAGTTGCTCCTGCAGACATGTGAAGAAAGATTTCTAGTTTGAGGCCTAGAGAAAGAGCAACTCTAGAAATGTCAGTGAAGTGACAGATATGAAGCTTGCAATATTATTATTTTTTGTGTTTTGAGTGATAAATTGGACTTCGATATGCTAGATAACCTGTCTTAATATGTGTGATAGGATCTTTGTTTCTAATGGGGATGAACAGTATTTAGAAAGCAAGCTGGTAGGAACAAAAAAAAGGTATAAATAATTTAAGCTCTGAAAAACCTGTACCAATTTTGAGTATCAGATTTGGGTGTTCTAACTTTTTTTCCTAGACTTTAAATACTTACCAATAAAGGGATCAAAGTCTTTTTTTAGGATAGCGAAATTGCATTTTACAGAAGGCTAGGAATCTGTTAAGTTTCCCTTGGTCAGTTGATATTCTGGGGAACAAAAACATTTTAAAACTGTAAACTAGTATTTCTGAAGAAGAGTTGGTTTGATTGTTCTGACAAAGCCATAGGTCTATCAGTAATTGTTATATGAATTGTTTTGGCACAAGACGTCTCTTAACTGCAGAAGAAAGTGTGTTGTGTATCTCTTCTCCAGAAGAGAGACCTGGTGTGCTTAGTGATTGTTGTGGTTTAACCTCAGTTGGCAACTGAGCACCACACAGCTGCTCGCTCACTTCCCCCTGCCCCCGGTGGGATGGGGGAGAGAATCAGAAGAGTAAAAGTGAGAAAACTTGTGGGTTGAGATAAAAACAGTTTAATAATTGAAATAAAATCATAAGAAGAATATAGAAAGCAAGTGATGCACAATGCAATTGCTCACCACCCACCAACGGATGCCCAGCGAGTCCCCGAGCAGCAGCCCCCCTGGCCAGCTTTCCCCAGTTCATGTACTGAGCCTGACATCACATGGTATGGAATGTCCCTTTGGCCAGTTTGGGTCAGCTGTTCTGGCTGTGCCCCCTCCCAGCTTCTTGTGCACCTCCAGTCTTCTCAGTCAGTAGAGCATGGGAAGCTGAGAAGTCCTTGACTAGTGTAAGCACTACTTAGCAACAACTAAACATCGGTGTGTTATCAACATTATTCTCATCCTAAATCCAAAACACAGCACTGTACCAGCTACTAGGAAGGAAATTAACTCTATCCCAGCTGAAATCAGGACAGTGAGGCACAGAATAATTATGATCTTCTTAGCTTGTTACATCTTTTATAAAGTAGTTTTTGGCAAGATAGTGTCCAAGGCCAGAAAATACTAGGTTCTACTAAAGTTCTGATCTCCAGTTTGCCTTCCAGTGTTGGTACTTTTTCAATGTGGTCTGTTTCAGTGGGAAACCATTTGGGTACACAGCACAAACATGGAGTTGGGTTTTTTTGCAGGTGGGGGTCTGTTTCTTAGAGAAGGGTTGCTGAGTATGCAACATGCTAGCACCTGTTGTCCTGATGCTACCTTCCATTTTAATCATAATCTGATGAGGTGATGACTTAGGTTCAAATGGGCCTTCAAGCTTCATGCCTGTGTTTTGAGCTTTTTTCTTTATTTTTGCTTGGCGTCTTTCTTCTCTGAAATTAGTATTTCTGGAGTAATCTTGTCCCTAATCCCTCAATGCTCAGTAGCAACTCCTTTCTTGCGTTCCTTTGTCTGAAAACTTCTGTTGGTAGAAGTGCAGCTTTTGTGGCTTGCATCTCCTCTTTCTGTTGCCTTGGGATTAGGACTTTGTTACACTAATGAAACTGCCTTTGGTGGCTCTGACCCAGGCAGTGTATGTAAAGGTGGAGGTGAAAAGCCAAGTTGATTTAACAGGTCTCTTCTTCTGACAGAGGGTTATCTCACTGAACCACCCCTCTATGTTTGTGATCATCCTACTACCACTTCTTGTGTTCATGTTTGTGTGATTGCACAGAAAACTTCTTCAGCTCAATAATCACAGAAAAACTAACTTTCACAAAAGAGCAAGTATTGTTCTGTTGAGTTAAAAAAAAAGGATAGATGAGCACAGACAAAGGAGAGAGCAAGACTGCCCCATAGCAGTAGAGAAATGTATGTACATCTGCACCTTGCAGTGCTGAGAGGCTGCTGCTGGTGACAATGTGATGAATCTCCACCAATGGAAGTATTGAAAAACAAGCAAGACAGTAACTTCAAATGATTGATGATCCTGCCTTGGAGTAAGGTCAGTGACTAGAGGATCTGTCAAGATTCCTTACAGCTCTGGTTCTGTGATCTTCAGTTCCCACCTAATTCACCTGCTGACTGCAGAAGCTGTAAGGTGTTAGATCAACTTGTACTGCATGACTGCTGCTGGTGGTGTTAATAAGAAGTGTACTAGTTATCAATTATACACATCTTTTGAAACATTCATGATCTCTGGCATGTTACCAGCTTTCTTTCAAGAGCTCGGACAGTACATTTGGATATAGTATTACTAGGTCTGTCATGCACATTAATGAGGTGTTTTGTCCAAACTTCTTGGACATCTTTACGAGAGCAAGGCACAGTTGTTTCCTGATGCCTTGTTCTGTTCTTGGCTGCACTTCGCATTGGGATTTTCTGTGTCATGTACTCCATAGGGTAGGGATCTGTGCCCAAACCTAGTGGTTTGTGTGCTTAGGTGAAGGAGCTGCATCTGTGATGCTGGTATTTTTAAAGGCTTCCTTTGCTCTAGAGTGGTGAAAGAGGTGGAGAGCAGAGGCCCTAATAGGCCTCCTGTGGTTGTCCTTGCTTTTTTCTTCAAAGCAAGTCAGGAGTTGGGGCCTGTTTATATAATTATACATCTCTTTATGAGGAATAACCCTCACCATGAGAGTTATGTATAACTGGAAGAAGGTATTCTTCTAACCCAGCTATGAAGTACACGTGAGTCAAGGCAAATATTTGCAGTCAGCAGGACTGTACTAAAGCTGATTTTGTTTAAAAGCTGTGCAACCCTCTCTCTCTGAAGTGGCTTTTCTATTAGCAAAAAGGAAGTTGTTAATATAAGCTGTACTTCTAATGACACCTTTTAAATTCTGTATTTTTAAATTCTGTATTTTTATTAGAATTTTAAGTTTCAGGTTTAAAAACATGTAAAAGGTAGCTTTATGATATCTCATGGTGTCTGTTCCTAAGCAGCTGTAAGAGACACATCTGTAAAAAAAGTATTCAAAAACGTATTCTTGACATCCTCTTTCATGTGCAGAAACTGAATGTTGGGTGGTAATATGAAACAGAGTGTATACAAAATGGCTACACGATATTCCCAATGGAGAATTTAAAAATGCAAGTGAATGGGAAGTCAAAACATAGCTTAATTTTTGTTTTAAGGTTGCTTAGCATCCTCAGACAAAAACCTTTTAAAATTGGTTTGTCTAAATGAACAGTAGTTTTTCAGATGGTGGTCATAGGCTGCCTGATTCATTGATGTTTTAACACGGAAAAAATATTTCCACACAGGAATTTCTGGAACATTTAGAATAAAGTTTGCGTGTTGGTAGTTTATAAAGGTAAATGGAATGAACAATTCAACAATGAACTTATTCATAAGACATCAGTCTTGAGCAAAGTGGTAAGATGGTTGAAGCAAGACTGGATGAAGATGTTGCTTTATATAATGCCTATTAACACATTTCTTGTAAAACAAGAAGCTTGTATCATCTCAAAAATAGTCTTTCTTCGATGGAGGCAACTGCCCTAGTCCTATAAATTATTTGAGCTTGTGTCACACTTCAATACTAAACTGAATCAGTGTAATTCACTGTGTAAGTTAAACAGCTTTGAGTGTTGCTAGTGTAAATTTACCTCTGTTGGCTTTCAGGGGTTGTGTGTTGATCCCACATATTCTAGTATAAATGTCTGCAAAGAAAGGATGTATTTATTTTTTGCTAAATGGCTTGTGGAGTAGTCTTAGGGGGAAAAATAGAATAAATTTAGCTCATACAGACTGCAGATTTGATAGTGCTCAGGCACTTGGATGTGAGCTTTTTTTATCTAGTAACAAAAAGGAGAGGCCATACTGTAGCAACTTCAATATCCTTCAAGTTACTCTAAAAGTACGTGCATGTGAACAACTTTAGAGAGTCGGTAGCACCTTGGGGTAAGAACTAGGAAGACGGTTAGCAGTCTGAATGAAAGTACCTGTATTATAAAAAGGTGAATCAGACTGCACTGGCTCAGTGTAGAATAGCAAGAGTTATTTTTCAAATGAAACTGATCATTAAAGAGAAAGGTGAGGAAAAACTTGATCATAGTCCTTATTTACTCTTACATGAAAAATGTTTTTTTTTTTTTTTAAATTCAGACCTCTTACAGCTCTGTAGATATTAGAAGGCTCCAATGCTGGATTTAGTTAAGTGAACAAAAATCAGATTGGATGCAAGTTATGCGATGTATATAGAACAAATCATAGAATATTAATGTAAGTGAAGTCTAAGCATTAGAATAAATTACTAGAGCTGTAAGCTGAGACTCCTTGTTTTGTTCCTAAAGGAAAAGCTTTCTTTGTAGCTTACTTCCCTACTGCTTGCAGCACTGTAATACTGTAGAAGTAGAAGGGTGTTTTTCTCTAATCCAAGTCAATGGAGTGTTTATGTTACTGTCTCCTTTACAGACATTTAAGTAGTTGGAACATTTTCTATAGTATATTTCAAAGCTGAGTCCTACCATCACATTTCTTGACTTGGCTTTTTTAAAAAACTGACAGGTACTATTTACTTTGTATGAACTTTTTCAGAAGCAGTTATCTTTGCTTAGTAGTTTTTTTTTTTAGCTTGGTAGTAGAGTTAGCCCAGGCCCCTTGGATCCAACTTTTGGAGATTTTGAATTAACTTGTCGCTTCCAGAAGTGAGACTGTGACATCTCAGTTTAGGATACATTTCTTTGACTAACAGTCATAAAAATCACTCATATTTTTGAGTCGTCTTGTGTAAGAATCCATAACTATTTAATTTGTCACTTCAGATATTTTACAGAAATTATTCTGTGTACTTTTAAAATGATACTTAGTTCTTGCTTTGGAAAACTCTGTGGCCAGTGATTGCTTCTTGTTATGCTGTTTGAAAAGTAATGCTTAAAATGCATTAAAAGGAGAAGTTTTTAAAAAAATTGTACGTTGCCATATCTTGTTTGATCTGTTCTCATACTTTAATTCCGTTCAGTTTGGGATTGATGCTCACTGGGACTTCCCACGTCTTCAGAGGTCAACTTCTACGCATGCATTAACTTTTTATTCAATATTCTGTAAGCCAACAGTAAATAATATGCCTCAGTAGTACCTTCATCTTGTACATTCATCGCATATGTTTCCATGGTACAGTTCTCAGGCCTTCTTGCAATGGACTGGAAGACAAGCATCTTCCAAGGTAGAATAAGAAATCATGATCATTCCAGCAGATGGTGCATTCATCTGTTTTGCGAGGGACTAATAATATTCAGATAGTCATGATTGAATTAAAGCTCTTATTTATTCATATAATTTGATAAAAGGTTTAAGATTCACGGTACTGACTCGAACTGTTACCCTGAGCTCTCTTTCCACATGCCTGCTTATGGGGCTTGATGAAGTGCTGAAAGTGTTCTTTTACTAACAGCTGAGTTTCATCTCCTTCCCAGGTATTTTAAGAACTTCAGAGATTTTTGTGACTTGTAAGTGGGATGGAATGTCAAAGAGTAAATTTCTGTTATTTTTAGCTAACTGTGAGGTCTGTGTACAGACCGGATTGATGAGGTCTAAATCATGCAAGTCTGTCTTATAGTGCACAACTCTGATGCACCACACCCATCTCAATAATCTTCAGAAGAAAGGAAAATCTGAACTGTTTACCTTCCTTGCTAAGCCACTGTAGTTGCCATTTGTTCAGCAGCTACTTTCTTTGATAGGCTTCTACTTTATCTAGAATACTGTGTGGTTTTCCTAGATGAATCCCTATCAGTTCTTTAAAATACATCATGCCTCCAGCTGACCTTATTTTTGGTTTCTAGGCATAGCTAGAAACCATGGAGTTTCATTGAAGTATCTCTCTGGATGGATTTACTGTCCTACCGCATTTAGATATGATTGCCTGGATACCATTACTGACATCTGAGACAGAGGCTTTAATCAGTTAATTGCTCTTAGAAGTGCAGGGACAAATGGAAGAAATTGTATTCTGTGTAAACATTAGAAGAAAATATCTTAGGGAAGCCTTCTAGAAGCTTGAAAAAGTAAAAATATTGCGTTTTAAACTACTTAGCATCAGACCTTGGATTAATGTTCATAAAGATGTTGCAAGATCTTTCTATTAGCTTTATTTCATTTCCTGTCTCATTGTAATGAGCTTTACTGCGGGATCACAGACTGAAGAGTGAGTCAACAAGAATATTAGCACCTTTTTTCTGTTTTAGAATATCTGTTCTGTGCTTTTGGTTTCTCCTGAAGCTCTCAGGCTCTACAAAAGTGAGTTACGGTAGTTCTAGAAGAGCCTTGTTCCAGTATTTCTGCAGGTTTCGTAGAAGTCGAATGGCTGGCTGATAAGGGATAAGGCTGGATATATGGGATCCAGGTTAAGCAGGGACATCGTGTTTTTAAAAAATGTGGACTATGAACAAGTACCTTAGTAATTTTTTTTTAAATTTCCAAAATCCAAATTATGACCTTCCCTTTTATCCCCTGCTTGTACATGCTGTTTTTCTACCTTTTTATCCTTTTAATATTAATACACAGGAGGAATGTATTACAAACATCTTTGCTGAATTTGTCTATGCTAGACCCTGGAAACAACAGACCAGTCCCGAATGTACAGTAGTGTGCTATCCCTGTGTTTCTTGTGACAATAGAAGGATGTGGTCTTTGTCCTTAATGTTTCACAACAGTTTATTAATGCACAGTTTCATCATTTATCAATTATATGGGTTCTCCTCACTTGAAACTTTCTGTAATTTTATAGTTTGTCATTTAACTACTTAATTTTCAATGTTACTTGGTGTCAGTTCTCTCTTTTAAAGAAAGAAACAGAAAATGTTATAATATGGATGTCTAACTCCGTGGAAAACCTCATCTGAAACACAAGCATATTTTAAAGATCTAGAAAAGGATATTATTAATATTTCAAAAACTTACTGTATGTAAAATCGGAACTTAAATTTTCATCTTCACTAATTATAAAGCTTAGTTAAGGATTTCCATTTTAAACACATAGAAAGACTATAGATTATAGTCAGCGTGTTTCATTTTCACTATTTAATATTAACGTAGCTGTAACATCTGTTCCAAGTGCAGAGTGTTAATAGGAAAGAAAATAGCAATTGTTTTTTTTGGAAGAGAACAACCTTCAGAATTTAAGGTGCGTTTGGATTTTGTAAAAATCCCTTTAAAAAAAAAGTGGTTTAGGACACGACATTGAGGTGCTGGAGCGTGTCCAAAGAAGGGCAACGAAGCTGGTGAAGGGTCTAGAGCACAAGTCCTATGAGGAGTGGCTGAGGGAGCTGGGGTTGTTTCACCTGGAGAAAAGGAGGCTCAGGGGAGACCTTATTGCTCTCTACAACTACCTGAAAGGAGGTTGTAGCGAGGTGGGTGTCAGTCTCTTCTCCCAAGTAGCAAGTGATAGGACGAGAGGAAATGGCCTCAAGTTGTGCCAGGGGAGGTTTAGGTTGGATATTAGGAAAAATTTCTTCACCGAAAGGGTTGTCAAGCCTTGGAACAGGCTGCCCAGGGAAGCGGTTGAGTCACTATCCCTGGAGGTATTTAAAAGACATGTAGATGTGCTTAGGGACATGGTTTAGTGGTGGACTTGGCAATGCTAGGTTTACGGTTGGACTTGATCTTAAAGCTCTCTTCCAACCTAAACAATTCTATGATTCTATTCTATGAGTGAACATTTCTGGATATAAGGAACAGATTATTTATTGAAGTCCTTAATAATCAGAGCAGGCTATTGGTGTGATCTGTACAGGGAAGATGCATCTTGGAGCAGGTTTTCAGGAATTCATAGTGAAAATGGAAGTAAATACTCTTGCATTTCTAAATTGACGTCTAGGTTATTGAAAGCTATTTAAAAAAAAGTGACTGTTAGTGACAAGTTTTAATTAGTAATTAGATCCATATTTCCCAACACTTACATCGGAGGAGTCTCCTAGTATTCACCAGACAACCCCATGTCTGAAAAGCTTGTTGAATGGCTTACTAAGCTTGTTAGAAAATAATCAGTGAAAGGATTGGTTTAGTCTTGATTCTTGTTTTGGGTTTTTTTTTTCTTGGTTGGGGAGAGGCCTTGTGGATCTTAAATCTAAGAATAGGTATTTTTCTGTAACAGTGCTTCTTCAGATAATTCTGAAATGAAGCTTAGCATATCTCCAAATTAGTAGTGGTCAGTAATAATGTGTAAGTGAGGCCTTTCTCACAGGAAGGGGACAGATGCTAGTGGCCAGTTGTCTTTGCCCCAGCACTCTGAAACGTATTTCCCAGCTTAGTCAATAAAAACCAACCCAACTTAAAGCATGCTGCTGCAACGCTTGTCTTGGGGTATGGTTGAGGATTTAGGGAAAAATGGAGCCTTTTATTCCCATTTTGGAGGTTGTTTTATGTTGCTTGACGGCATGTTTGTTCTGTACATACTGAATTAAACTACGATTCAGTTTTATGTTCCTGCATCATAAGTAGATCTGCTTACTGCAGTATAGGTAGGGGTGAGCCTGGATATGTCCTTACAGATACCATCACTGAAGAGTTCTAACACTTACACATTTGAAGGAGCAGACTGAGAAAGCATAGTGAAAACAGTAGGAATCAAGTGCCTTAAGTCTTACTAAAATTACTGTATCATATACTGTATCATTTAAAATAATTGTAAAAAGTAACTTTTAATAAACTACTTATACCTGAAGCTGAATCGTTTTGGTAACAGACTTAAAACTTTCTATTCTTTACTCCTCGTGCAGAGATGAAAGATTATATGTATGTTGCTGCTGATTTCTGTTCTTGGCTGGTCTGGGTGGTTGTCAGTGTGTTTTCTAAATTGCCAACTCTTTAAAAACAAATCTGTCAGCTTGCTTTTTAAATACCAGGGAAAAAAAAAGTTGAAATTTTGCTGTGAAATAGTGTGATACAGATTATAGAAGATAGGTAACTGTTTCTAGCAGTGGAGTTACAAATAGAACATATTGAAAACTGTTCTGCAACATTAGCTTACAAAATGTATGTGTGTAAGTTAGGGTCGAGTAAAGTCAAATCTCTGGTGTTAAAATAAAACAGCTGTACAGGTTACTGCAATAAATTAATTCATGTTCTGATCTACTCACGGTAATTCCTGTCAAATTATTTTCTACAATAAGGGATTTTTCTTGGCAATTAGCGAATGTCAATCAGAGGTAGCACAGTAGATGAGATTGCACTTTCCATATAGTAGCTCAGTGTCCAGAAAAAAATTAACATCTTTTCAGGGATGAATTTTAGCCAGCATCACCCAGTGCATTTGTACATTACCAAAGAAGCTTCTGCTTCCTGTCTATCCTTACCTGATCTAGAAGGCAGAGACCAAAACCAGCTGTCTATAAAGAAGTAATAGTAATGCAAGGTTATTCTGTCCCATTCGGATTGAAAGTGGAATGCTTTTTTTTCCTTTGTGATGATTTTGCATAAGACTGATTATGTATTTTGCTTCTTTTGTAGTCTTTCAGAAACAGCACTAATCTTTACCTTGAACATAGCACAGCTTATACTTCAAAGAATACAGTACCAGAATTTGTAGCTTTAGAAACATGTAATTTAATTGCCTTAAGTATAATTTTTGTTCCTTTTCCACAAGCCAATAATATAGGTACGCTTAATTTTGAGTTTGCGCAAATGATGTGTGAGATAAGCTTTTGTGGAACAGCTGATAATCTGAGCCTTTTTTACATACCTTGCTCTGTCAATATTAAAGGGGCTTACAATAAAATGAAGAACAAACAGCGGATCAGCTCCACTGAGCCATGTGGGCAGTCTGGGCCAAAGTGCCTCCGGACCGTTAGCTGGTCGCTGTAAGAAATGAGAAGAATTACACAAATTAAAGGATATGTATGCAATACTAAATTGATGTAAATTAGTCAGGAATAGATTTGTATAAGAAATTAGAAGAGGTTTCTAAATATCAGGAATAAATGGCCTTTCAGATAGATAAGCAGGGGCAAAGAACCTGGATGCGTTTGATTAAGTTTGTGGAAGGAGTGGATTAAAGAAAACAGCAATGATTCTGGAAATCTGTGCTATTCTGAATTTATGCCAGTCTGATCCTTTGAATCCGAAGGAAGTTGAAAGGAGAAAAGAGATCTGTGCTTTTGGGGTTGCTTGCATCTCATACATTAATTTTGTGCCACATTTCAACTGTTTTGTTTGTGTTCAGGAAGAAATTATATTCTCCTTAGTATGTGTTTGTGTTTTGGAGCTTTTTTCCATCATGAGATTAGCTACATCTCAAAAAGGGTACACATGTGCTTTGAGTTATAATAGCACACCTCTACTTTCTGACTGCTGTCAAACCTGTGTTTAGAGCAAAGCAGATTCCTAGCAGATTGGCAATCAGAAAATTTTTCATCCAAATAAATTGTTAGGGAATACTGGGGGGTTATTTTGCTGTTCTCCTTCTCCAAGAGCTTGGTAAATTATCTACTGCCTGTGATAGTCTGAATTTTATGTAATGAATGTGCTGCTTATAGATATTGAAGAGACCTTTGATCATAGCTTTCTTCCAGTGACATGCCGTAGTTATGTCTGTTGGCCTTTTACTTTAGGTTTCAAATGTAGGGGATTCTAAGAAGCAATTTCTGCCTTATGTAACTGGGAAACATTTGGAGTGTGTGTTAAGTACTCTTCTGTGTTATTGTCTGGTGTGGGGCTGCTTGCACTTCCCTTGGTGGCTTTTCCAGTCCCATGTACCTAAATTGCATTTAGCTACTGTGTTTCCAGTTATTTTTTCCCTTGCCTTTGATTTAGGAAGTCAGCTTTTGGGACATTTTGTTTAGGGATCTGTTTACCTGAGTAACTACTTCTATTCCTTTCAGCAGTGGGGTAGAAGCTGGCTTTTGTCTCCTTTTTGCTCCTGGAGAAGGCTTCAGTATATTGCCTGGCTTTAGGAGAGACCTTTTCAAACTAGACAGAGTAGTGTGTTACTAAATTGAGAATATTTATATCTTAGTTCAGTGAATCTAGAAAAGTGACTGTGTATGTTACATATACAGAGAGAATTGTATCTCAATGTCCAAGTCATCTTACCTGTTAAAGTTTTGCTCAGACTTGTATGTAATGTGGGAGCTCTTAGTTAAACGGTTTTCATCTTAAGCTTATAAACCATCTGAATCTTCAAGTGATTATCTTCTGTACTGATGTGAGGTAGGAATGTGGTTGCTATCTGGGCTCTTTGCATAACTCAAATTTAGACTGAAAGTGTTCGGTGACCTCTGCTGTGATTCAGGTGCTACTGATGTAATCTAAAATATGTTCAAAGGGGCTCCTAGGTATCTTGATACTGTATAAAGAATCCAAATTGATTGAGACCCAAGGTATGCATTTGGCAAGATGTGTTTTAGGCTTGAAGTGATCCTGCTTAGCTGCAATTCAGCTGCCTTCCAGCACATAAAACTTTTCTGGGCTTTCTTTATGTTCATATATGATCATTTCTCAATGTTAAAAACTCAGATTACTCTTAGCCCCCATGCTTGTGCTTGATGATGGAATTATTTTGCAACTGTGACCCAGAAGAAATCACTGTCAAAGATAACAATCATCATGATAGCAGTAATCATGTCCCTAGGTGTTAGGGGAGATGCATGAGGTTCCCTTCCCCATTGACATCAAACTGTAGACTTGTTTCCTTTAATTGAAATTTGGGATCTTCCTGGTATCCTGAAAGACCTCATCCTGGATGTCAGTACTGTGACACTACATTTCTAGAAAAAACAGCGCGGTATTTTTCTACCATAACAGCAAGTAAAATCTGTGTAGGAACACAGAGTGCAAAAAGGTTCTTATGAATAAAGTGTTCGTCTTACTCTTGTTCACTCTTCATCTTTCTTTTAAGGACTTCATCTTCTTTACATAGCAGGATTCAGATTTTTTTTTTTTACTAGACTTAAAAGTTCTCTTCCATCTGAATTTTCCTCTAAAAATAATTCTCTTTCCAGGTTGCTGTATTTACTTCAGCAAGAAACCTCCAGCACAGAACTGAGAACAGAATGTGCAGTGGTCCTTGGAAGCCTTGCAATGGGTACAGAGAATAATGTCAAATCCCTACTAGACTGCCATATTATCCCAGCCTTATTGCAAGGTACTTTTCCCTTAATGGATCTATGTTAGTAAATGTTCCTAAAGTACTCAAATAAGCAAAGAGAATGAAACTGAATTGTAGTTTTTGTCCATATTTATAGGATTACTGTCGCCAGATTTGAAGTTTATTGAAGCTTGCCTGCGATGTCTCCGTACCATTTTCATCAGTCCTGTAACTCCAGAGGATCTACTATACACAGTAAGTTGTTAGCAGATTCTTACGTCCTTTTAAAACCTATAGAGTTGGTGGGAGTGAAAGGTCTTGTTGTCTGCAGTAGTAATGAAGACTTGTTTGGCCAACAATGTTAGCGTTTCTCACCTGCGTTTAAGGCATCTGGCTCACCTAACATTTATAGCAATATTTGATAAGAGATGGTCAAGAAGGTAGCACACTGATAAAGAAAAAACCTAAGATTTTCAGGCTCGTGTGCAATCTTAAGGAGTAAAAACTATCTCTAAATGGTATTTACAGATATCATTATCACAGCTATATTGGCAAAAGTTAGTTTCTGAAACTTAAAATTTTATCTGACACTGTCCTCCCACACCAGATGTGAGGGTGCTTGCTTAGTTTTTGCACTTCATGTGGAAGAGTTTCACCTCCAAAATTTCTCTGCTTTTAGTTAATATATGTGTGGTTTACATTTAACTGACAGGAGGATAGAAAATGTCCTCCACTATTGCTATAATCTTGAGTTCAGCTTGGAGCATGTGAGCAATAAGGCTATTGGTGCTGACCTTGTTAAGGTGACTGGGCAAAGCCATTGATGTGGAGCCCTGTCTGAAGGTAGTGCTGTCTCTTGGCAGCAGAGATGCAAAAGGCCTTGCCCAAAATCAGTCACTGTCTCTTGGAAGGAAGGGAAAGAAGGATTTGCACTCTTCCCTCTTCCTTTGTCTCAGTGTAAGGGATGAAGCAGGCTGTGACCTGAAAACTGTACTGTACAAGCAATCGCTTTCTGCTAGGAAAAGGGTAGCATTGCACCAGTCTGTTGGCTGGAGGTCACCGAGCAGATCCAACTTCTGAGGGTAACTGGGAGTCCACAGTGCTAACTACTCTGGTCCCACCACTCAAAGGGATGATTCTGTCGCTTGCTGAGGAAGACTTGATGCTTGTAGAGAAGGGCACAGCTGGCCTTTGATTTCATACTTTCTCTGTGGTTCGGGGGTTTCTGTCATTACCAGAGACAATTTCTGTATGTTCCTAGTCCTCAACAGATTTTCTTCATGATTTTTTTTTTTGTCTAGTTGTTACGCAGTGCTGTAATGTCTGTTTTGTTCTCTATTCCTTTTCTAATGATTCCTTACATTTTCATTCCAGAGTGGCAATAGGTATGTAAACTTGTTATTTTCCATGGACTCAGTTTTACCATACACCTATTCTAAATTTCGTCTTCTAATTAGTCCATCTCATGAAGTCTTTCTGCAGCTCTTCACAGCTTACCCTTGTATTTAGTATGTGTAGATAATCAGCCAGCTTTGTCCTCCACTGTTCACTGCCTTTTTTTTTTTTTCCCCAGTTGATTCTTGATTGTTCAGCAAGGAAACCCTCAGGGCAGATTGTATGTGTGACCACTGAAGGCACCTCTCCCGAGTGATCTGAGAGTTTCCTCTTTGTGTCTCTGCTCCTTCCTTTGACTCCACTTCATGCTCCCAGATTCCCCCAAGTCGGCCTCTAAGAGTTCATAATTGCAGGGGCATCTGCTTCCTGCTCTCAGCATCCAAAGTCAGGGGTTAAGATGATCATCTCCATTAACAATCCATACCTCTTCCTGGGATCAGTGCTCAATAGAGACTATTAATTGCTCCCTATTTGGAGGAGAGATTTGATATCTTGAAGGGAGAGGAAGTGGAAGTCTATGTACAGAAATGTGAAAGAACCACTATTAGCATATAAATTACCACTAACATTGTGGGAACAATATGCTTAAGATACTGGATTGTCTGTTTCATCCTTTGTTTTCTCTGCTGCACAACAATGACATCAGAACTCTGCCACCCCATTCCTTATTCAGGCAAATGTGATGTTCCTTAATTAACCATAGTTACAGGAAATGATCATCTGGTGAGGGTGCCCTTGTTCTTTAGTTTCCACTGTGTAATACCCGTTTTCCAATCTCCCAATCCAGTTGGACACCTGAAAGTTGAATATTTTATGACTGTGCTTAAGGTCATATTTCTGCAAATCAGCTTCTTTTTTGCTTCTCTTACGGGAATACCCAAACTCATGCTTTGAAAAGTAATGAATGCAGATCCTTTGAAAAGAAGAGATGTTTTTCCTCTCTTTTGCAAGGTATAGCCACAACCCCCACTGCTGCCAGCTGTGTTTCACAAGGCAGCAGTTGAGAAATTGTCTTTGCAATTAAAGAAGTAATTATGGGCCACATCAACACTTTATGGCAGAAACTCTGTTTTTCCGACATTGTTAATAACAGGAAGAACTTAAAAGTTCTTGTTTAGCCACCCTGCTCCCTCTTTGTTTCTGATCACAACAGCTCCAGGGAGACTGTCAGCATTTCCAGATAGCTTCAGATCTTGAATGAATGAAAGGGCTTATTCAGCAGCCTCTTGAGTTCTGCCTTTAACAGGTCCTATTTTGAAAGGTAAGAGACTAAGTTTGTCAATGGCTTTTCATTCTTGTCCGGCAGTTGTGGAGAAGACTTCTGAAAAGTTGGTTCCTGACTTGTATCTAAGATAGCAACTTTTCCCAGAATTTCTTCGCGGTTTGACTGCATGGAGGATGCTGTCTCTCAAACCTTGGCCAGGACTATTTCCAAGACAAGATATTATGACTTAGCTCAATGTCTCCAAGGATGTTATGGTCACTCTAGAGGTTTCAGAGGACCTCTCACTTAAGATCTGGCATACACAGGTGCTTTAAAGAGAGCTGCTTAAAGGGCCTTGAAAATATTTTTTTCTGTTTGTAATAGGTTTGGGAGAGAATAAACATAAAATCTCATTTAAAAAAAACCCCAAAACCCAAAAACACGTCATCCACAGTAACTTGAATAGTTGTCCCAGCAGAAATGCTAGGTGTCAGAAACTATATCTTCCCTTTTGAACCTTTCCTTATAGATAGGAGCTTGAAGGATAAACTGCTGGCAGTTTTGAGCAATTATGTTCAGTTCCAAAGACAAAATAGTTCTTCAGAGGTGGAAACATTTGGGCTGTTTCCTGTAGGAACTTAGGACCTGTACTGAGAAAATGTGAAGACCCATCCATATGTGTGTTGAGCTGAATGAACACTGAGCTCTCAAAAAGACCAGGCTTTTAGTGTCTGATACTGAGATCTTACAGCAAGTTTGCTGCAGAACAGTAAGCTGTATCCAGACCTGCTGTGCCAGGTAAACATATCTCGTGGAGACTTCCTTCACTGGAAGGGTGCAGGCTTTGGTGCTGAGACCTATTTAGTGACCATCCTGCAAATGGAAATGAGGAATGACATGGAGTCCCAGGGTGAGAGATCTGTTGAGATGCAGATATATGTGCAGACTTTTTTTTTTTAAATTGTAAGATTATATTTGGAGGTGTTTTGTACATCTGAACTAGCCAGCTCAATGTAGCTAGGTGTGTTTTGGCTTGCTGAATAGATTTAAACACGAGGTCAAATCCAGTTTGACTCACAGCCTGTTGCTTCAGCTCTTGCTATTCTATTTAAAACAGAAAGAATGGATTCAGTGGCAGAAACCCTTTCCAGCTTGTTTTCTTACAGATTTTTCTCAGTTGTGATCCCATTTTCCTTCCTCAGTGGGACCCAGCTACAATTTTATTCAGAAATTGCTAGCTGTGGCTACTGTGCTGGCCTTGAAGGAAGAGGCAGATAGCAGGTACATTCTCTGCTGTGAACAAGTCTGTCCTTGCAGGAAGCTTGGAGAATGAAGGCACTGCATCAGGATGAGTTTTTCCCTGCTGTGGAGACAATGAGGAATGAAGTTTCAGGAATCTCACTTTTTCCAGCTAGTAATGTTAAGTGAAAGACATTCCTCCTTACTGTTCAGGTTCGAAATGGAAAACCTGACGTCACCTGGTGATCGACCAGGCTTGATGAAGGGGAGGAGGAACAATTCGAGGACAAGGCTAGCAGGACAGAGCAGGATATGTTACACTGATTAACAGCCAGGTATTCAGCAAGCAATGAAACCACACTGCGAAGTGTACATGTGTTCCACCATGGCTCAATGATACACAGTTACTAAAGGAGGAATCTAGGTCATCTTCTAATGCCTTACTTCTTTCATTCCTCCCGTTTGTGATGGCTGAGCCCATGCAACAAGGCTAAATATTCTCTAATCTGAACTGTTTCCTAAAAATGAGAATTGTAAAATGATGAATTCTAACTTAGAGAGCTTGAACTTAAGTTATTTGGATGAATATAAGAATTTCAGTTCTCTGACTTGGGAAAAAAGAATAATAATCCTCTGTTAAAAAGAAATGTTTTAAGAATAGATTTTGCAGATTTTTTTTTTAATATTAAAAAGGAATATGAAGAAAGTAGATGTATTGGGATCCAAGCAGGTAAATGCAACTCTATTAATTCTTTCTGAATTCTGTAATTCTGTTTGGATGGGCAGTAATTTTGTTACAGTACATGTGATATATAGGTATTTATCATAAGTTGCCTGGAACCAGTCTTTGTTAGCAGACAACATTTCAATGGATTTGTGAATCTCATTGTTTTAACTGCAAATTATGAGTGTAGACTCAGTGTTGCTTACTAGGGTTCCTAGAAAGATCCTTCATTACTTACATATTAATATGGAAAAAGTGGAATTATGTAGTCTCATATTGACGCATAATTACTATTCGCATTTAGTTGGAAGTCAGTAATGTCCACATATCTTTTTACTTTTTCTAGATTAGTTTCTGAGAAACATACCAAAATTATTATAAAAGTTGGATATATTTTAGCAGAATCAAGGGGCAAGATTAACATAATTTTCTCACAAGCATGAAGGAAGCACTCTTGCAACTTTCCAAGAGTTTTTAACCTTTTCATACCCACAACATTTCTGATTTGATGGAACAAAATGAGAACGTGTGTAAAAAATATCTCCAAAGAATCGCTTCTCAAATGTATCCTTTTATAGTCCAGAATAGCTAATAATACAGTTCTTTATGTATTGGTAGAATTTCAGGGAACCCTTACTCTGTTGATTGCAAGGATTCATTAACCCTTATATCATATATACAACATCATTGCCAAAAATGCCCTGTCAGAATGTTTGGTATCGGAACAGCCCAGTCTCATAAATGCTAAATTAAAATGCTTTTCATCATCCAAAATGAACACCTTCCTACCCAGGAACTTGCCGTTGGGCCATGATGCCACACTGGTCAGTAAAATGTTATCTTATACAAATCACTGTGTGCCATTCTATTCCCATTTCTATAACTCTATAGTAGAGCTTCCAAACAGTTAAGAGGCTCAATTTCTGTCCACTTATATCTTTACTAAAACTCTCCAATCTATCAAACTGCAGCCAAAAGTACTCTTGTGATCAATACTGTTGAAGTTTTAGGCGAAACTGAACTGTATTGCATGGAGGTGTCACTGGTTAGGACGTGAAATAAAAGTTTGTTTGTTCTTTCCCTGGTGTTAGATACAGGTAGAGAGATGTTATGCATTCATCTGTGTTGAATAAGAGAGTTTAACTGAATAATTATTTTATTCAAAGATGAAAGCAATATATTTTTATTCATAGTTTGGGAGATAAAAACAAGGATATGGGAAGATATGTTCTAGTAGAATCTGTGAAAGATAGCATCAGAAATCTTCACTTCTCTAGCTTCAGGTTGATTTGCAGTGGCTCCTGATACAAAGCTTGCCTTGCACTTTTTATAAATTTCAAGTGCTTTCTTAGTTGATGAAGAATAATGTAAATGTTATTTTTATGTATTTTCACTGAAATGTGATTTTCATAAGCAATTCCACCAGTTCAAGTTTAAAAATAAAACAAGCTTGAGGGAAGGAGGGAAAGTCCTATAGCCTTTTATAGGACCACTTCAAGTTGGCAGCATTATTCAGTATCCAGATGCGCATTGGTCATGTGATAAAGGTGACAGATCATGTGAGTGAATTGTATTCATTGCCTGACAAAAATGTAGATCTGTACCTGCCAATAACTCTCTGTAGACAAGACAGCTGCACAAAGCAGTCCATAAGAATTACCCGATTGATGTGATGGTCAAATCTGGTTGCAAGATAGTCACCTATGATTTAGCAAATAAATTAGCTGCTACTCCTCTGGCTTTCTTGTTCTCCCTAAGAACCTGAATGGATACTGATATCTATAAATTCTTATCTAGAATTTCCTGGTTAGCTGAGAGAAAACCAAATTTAAGGTAAGGACAAAATACAGTTACAAAGCAATATATAATAGTGGGTGCTTATAAATTAGAACCCCACCTATTTGGTGGAAGAGACCAAAACGGGACAAACGTGTTTTCTTCTCCCCTGCCCCCCCCAATATCTAGGTTTTATGCTTGCTGACATCCCCAAAGTTTGCAATGTTCTATGGTTTTCTAGATCATGTAGATAGAAAAAACATATGCTACTAGCATTAGGGAACTCTGTGTCTATGCTTCTTTCACAGTGACAGTTTGAATCCTTTTTAGCTCATGGGAATCTCCTCTGGCTAAGGATTACTGAGCTGGTGCAGATTTTTTCACTCGGCTCACTCTGCATATATTTCTTTAGTTGTGAATTCTTGTACGTCTTATCTTTGACAAGAGCAGCATCTCTGTCAATTTCATTAGACTTTAACTTTTAGACCAACATTTACATCCTTCTAGTTGCAATTTTTTAAATAAGCCAGATTACCTATTCAGTGATTTCCCTGCAGGAGATTCCAGGTCTTGCATTTTACATTTTGAAGCTCCTTTCTTTTTAAGCTTTACTGCCTCTGAATCCTGAGGTGTCTCCTTTCTTTTCCCCCTACCCTCCTGACTTCTTGGTTGTTTTGTCTAAGGTGCACTTTATCGCTGATAAGCCTCTTAGCATGTATATATGTATGTTGTGTTGAACACTAATGTGGCTTGATATCTTCAGCTGCCTAAGATTTACCGAAAATGACAAGACTGTTTTAATGGGTCAAATGTGTTAAACCACAGAGGAATCCTGGGTATATTGTCTGTTTGTTGTGCTTTAACTCAAAGAAGGAGACACTTAAAACTTTTGGGGACCTGCTATGACTTTGTAAGATTGTAATGTGTTTTTCTTGAGAACAAGGTTGTCCTGTTAGCTGCTTCTGTTTGGTTTCTCATGGAAATTTGCTGCTCTGCTTGGCATATGCCCCAAACCCACTTAGTTTACACACCACTGCAGGCTTACCTCTGTGGTGGTAAGAGAGAGTCAAGAGACACTTCATTATGCTTATGACCATCAGCGCTATTACAACATACTTGTGGATTTAGTGTCCACTATTGCCCTGCAACCAAACCAGTTCCTTGCAGGCCTTTGGGTTCTGAAGTTGCAAAGAAATAGATGTATTTGTATATACGCCATATGTAAAGGCAGAAGACCAGATGGAACTACTGTTAACCAGACCCTAAGAATACTGCTTAGAATAGTTTGTCCCTTGCTTTTCCTATGCACGTAAGTGTGCAATGAGCATGGATATATAGCTGGTGTACCTGGAAGAACTCCAGTTTCTGGTAAGTAACTTTTTCTCTATAGGATGCTGAAATGGCAAATGAGGCTGTTGCACATTGATCCTTTCCAGTTATTGAGAAACAAGCAGTAGAAACAAGTTGTTTTTATTCTCAGTGTGTTTCTTGGCTCTGTTGTCCTATTGTTTTCTGTTGAGAATAAGAAGGCTGGATTGTTGGCAGCAAAGCTTTCTAAAGTAAGTCTGCTAAATTTTATATATATAAAATGTTAAAAATAAAAAAAAATTGCAAAGTGTTGCCTAATTTCAAATATATATACAAATAGGAGAGACTTATACGTGTTTGTTTTGCTAATATAAAAAAGTGTGATTGGAAATTTCCCAAGTAATTGGGAGATAAAACTTTTTATAAACAGCCATGTATCTCTGAAGCTATAGTCATTAAAACAATCAGGCTAGTGCTACTTTCATTACTGTAAAAGTAGCTGAGGAGCATGAAGATTTTACTGTAATTTTAATCCACCTCTCCCTAGTCAGAAGGTTGCAATTTATCATTCTCCTGCAGGTAAAACAAAGAGTTAGACTTAACTTATGTAGGGTCAATATAGCATAAGTTCTTTGGAAAGGAAGACTCATTAAGTCTTTTGTCTCCCCTGTTCAGCACCCTTTGTCTCATGGAAGTAATTTAGTTTACCACCTTTCCAAACTAAAATGACCAGTGTTTCTTTTAATATCACTGCAGTTGCTGCCACTAAAATGCACTGGTAAAAGTAACTCAAAGCTTTAAAATGTTGTAATTTTGTAACTTATCACAGAGCTTAAGTAACTGGATGTGTTTTCAGAAGGGAACTTCAGTATAATGATTTTCTTTTGCTGATTTATTTGGAATTCTCTGTCATTAGTGTCATGCATACTAATAGCGTCTATAGCATGTGTTTGACTTAAAGACAGAGGAAATTATTACCCGCATTAATTGATTAGGAAGAGAGTGTCACAGAATTCAAGGTGGACCGTACATTGTTCAGTCTGGCACTTTGTTCCCCTCCCTGCTCTTTTCTGCTCGGAGCTGAAATGAAGAGGTAAGTAAATTACACTTGTAGTAAGAAGATACTAAGACAATTCCTGGAGTAATTGCTTTCAGTGACCATGTTCCCAGTTGGTATGTTTTTTTTCCCCATTCTTTTATTGTTTTCTTACAAAGTAAAGATTCTGGAGACAAATCCCAGAAGTTTTATACCTAACTTGCATTGACCTTTTATTTTTTCCATGAGGATTTGGCTCAGAACTGTCACTCATGCCTTGAAGTCTCTCCTGTACTACTTTAATGCTCTTGTCCTGTGTCCATACAAGTTTCAGTGGAAGGGAGAACACTGAATGCAGAATCAGGAGTATTCTTTTAAGTAACAAACTGTGAAGAAACTATGCTGAAATACAGTGTTAATACTTTTTTCTTTTATGACTTGTTTCCAGGATGCTACAGTTATCTCCCACCTCATGGCACTGCTCAGTAGGTCTCGATATACACAAGAATACATATGTCAGATCTTCTCACATTGCTGCAAAGTAAGAAAGAGAATACATGTTCTTTATGCAACTTGTTGTGTTTCTGGCATATAAGAAACTGTGTAAGATGATACCGCCTTTTGTGGCAGGAACATTAGGACAGTAATGACTGAACTATCATTGCTGGATCGCTCTGGATTTGCTGACAGATTTATTGGGGTTGATATATGTTTCTCTACAATAAAACAAAATATGCAAATAAGTGGTTTTTTTATAGGGTATGCGTATATATATTTATACCTTTGGCTAATAAAGTCAACAGTCTAGGCAAATACCAATCCTCACTATTACCAGTATGAATTTTGGAAGGCTTTTTTTTTTTTTTTCTCTGGAAGTCTTCAGACAGTGTGAGCATCTCTTTGCAGAGGTCTTGCATCTGCTTTCAAGACAGCTGTTTTAAACCCAGAGAGTGTTTTCTAAGAGGTACTGTAGGTTGAGAGAAAAAAAAATGCTCTTCTCAGTTGAGCTCTACCAGTTACAGGTTTATCCAGCTACATGTTCATTCCTGCTATATAATGCAATTCTCTTGATATGGGAAAACTAATTTAAAAACAGCAGCAACCCCACCCCAAACAGAGGTTTTTGTCTTTCCCTTCCCCCCTCCAAGTTTCCACACACCACTGTTTTTTGTATTGTTGCGGTTTTTTGGTAGTTACTGTACCCATGGGTTATACAGTAACTGTATCAAAATAATTCAGTGTAGGAAATCAGATTTGTACAGCATCTTTCCCTTTTAGAAACAGTTTAAAACTAAAAGATCATAGATCATATTTATCTCCCAGACTAACAAATGAAAAAGTTCCAAAATTTATGAGTTTGTAAGTATTTGCCTTCAAAAATATCCTTCTATATTATCACTTGGATGAGTTCCAGTTCTTCTGGAACTCTGAATTATTCCTTTGTTAAAAATGTGTTTTTCTCTACCTTGACAGTTATTTATGTACATTCATCCAATTGCATTTCTTCTGTTAAGTGAAACTGAGAACTGAAAACTGTAGAGTTAGTGTGATATAAAAATAGAACTCAGCTACTAATATTTATAGAATTGTTTAAAGAAAACATTAAGACAATATCCTACACTGGACTGTGGAAGTTCAGATCTATAGCTAATACTAGAAAAAGAATTTGTTATTTTAAGAAGAAAAATGCACCAACAAGGCATCTCATGTTTAAGTGGCCCTTGAAAGTCTCCTTAATAGGCTGGGTAGCTTGAACAGGTGAAAAATAGGGCCATGTTCGCTTACAAGAAAAATAACACAGGACTGATTATGGGGTGGTATAGAAGTCAGTTTATACAACCAGGGGTTAGCTCTGTAGCAGTATAAACCCTGTTGGCTGTGTGAGAACTGCTGAGTAACTTCAGGTAATTAATCCAACATGAAAACAGTTATTGTCATCTTTTTCCAAATGAGTTACTTCCTTGTAGCTCCATTAACTCCTGGTGACTTGCATATCAAATATATTGTTAACAAAGCAAATGCCCAGTCACTTAGCAAGAGTAGAGTAAGGAAGGTCTTATGAACTCGCTATACTGTTTTGAATGCCTCCTCCATCCCCCAAATCTCTCTTGAACAAAATTTACAGTGAATGTTTTTGGAAAGAAAGTTGATTGTGTGAACAGATAGAAACACGAATGCACAACAAAAGCAGGGTGATGGGTATGACTATTAGGAAATAGTTGCATTTACAGAATAAACAGCTGCATAACAAAGAAAAATATTTGAGGTTGAGTAAACAGGTCGTCACAAATGTTAAATTGATCAAGAACTCATTTCTCTCTTGCCCAGGCAAATGCAGCTGTTCAGCAAAAATCTAAAATGCCCCCTTCTTTCTTTTTTTTTGTTTAGTTCTTGTGTTTCAAGTCTGATTATCGAAGTCAATTGCTGTATTTTCAGACATAGCAAAATACATCTAATACAGTGAAGCAGAATTTGCAGGGGATTTTCTGATTTATATGGATAGGCAAAGTATGTTCTTATAATTAAAAAAAAAAAATTAAGTACTGAAAGTTTCAGTATACACTACATTTTTAATGAAGACTTCCATCTTCCCCCCAAAAGAAACATGAGTGAGAGAACCTTTCTAATTTTTTTCCTGAAGAAATAAGTTGCTATAAGCTTTCGTATTTAGGTAAGGCTTAGCATATAAGAGGTATTGATGCTTTTATTTCTCTTTTGCCTCATCTTAGTAGATTTATTCATTAAACTAATAGTGACATATCATAGCTCCTACCCTCCTTGTTCCTGCATACTGTTCTCTGCTTAGATCTTGTGCATCCATTTTTTTCTCTTCCTTGCCAGAGTCGTGTTTGGTTGGGCTTCTCGGGTTTCTTTTTCTCACCTGCTCAAATTTCCCTGGAAAAGCTCAGACCTGTTCTCTTGAGCTAGGAAATCCTTAATTCAGTTCCTAGCATATTGCTGCTGTTTTCTGCTTTTACTGCTTACTTTTACTGCTTCTCACTGCATTTTTAGAGTTAAAATTAACTGATGGAAAAGATTGACCCTGGAGAAGAGCCATCCTAAGCAAGGGAAAGTGTTGATTTACAGGGGGAGCAGATGCATTTCTTAACATACGGAGCTAGGATTCTATCAACATATAAGCAAATAAGTAAACTGAAATCAGGTTGATGTACATGGTATGTTAAAATGCAAGTCAAAATTTACTTTTTAAGATTCTCTCTATCACAGTTGATTTGTTTCCAGAGAAAGTGATGTGAGTAGGTAAGCGTTACTATTTTAATGGTCAAATTAAAAAGATAAGGTATGCATTTGGAAACACATGGTTGTATGAATAATTTGAAAAGATAGTTCTGGAACTTATATTTGAATGTGGTGACATCTCTGCGTAAGTAATAATTTCACCACCAGTTGAAAATTAAAATCTTGTGTCTGGGAAAGATCCAGGATAAAGCCTGTAATCAAGGCAGCTTCCTCCCAAACCCGTTCTGAGAATGTTTTCTTACGTGATCTTAGGCCTGGTGCTGGATCCCTGAACCAAGGTACATTTGCATTTAGATATCTGCTTCTAAAACTTCATTATGGAATGAGTTGTTACATTGTTCTATCCTACTGCTTTCTTGAAAACTGACATTTTATGATGGAAAATCATGCAAGAAGCATGATTTCTATTCCTGAAATATGTCATTCAATCATACTTGGAGAAAAAGATTACTGTAATAGGACTGGCTCCTGGAACTCTGTCAGTATACCCAAAGAGAAACAAAGGCAAAAGGCCTTGCTATTAAATTGGTGCCTGAGCTGCTTGGAATTAGGAAGGAATGATACATTGTATTCTCAAGTTTGCACATTTATATTTGAAGCTGTCCCTATTTATGGATTAGTGCTTAACCTGATTGTGCATTAAATAAACTGGATTGGTGTGTGCAAACACAATGTGTACAGATTAGGTATTTTCATGTACATCTAGTTATGCAACTAAGAATACACCCAAGTGTTACCTCTGTACATGCATTCGTCTTGTTTGCACAGAATTTACTGTCTACATCTCATTGAAAAATCACTAATACTTGTGAATTACTAAAACTATCTAGGTCAATATGATTTCTTTTACTTTAATTTCATTCATTTTTTTCACATATTTTAATATCTGTTCTTCAGCTTCAACACTGGCATAGCTGCGGCTTTAAATCATTGCCTCAGCCACTTCTGTGTGCCAATGTAAGTTGTTTTCCTACTTCAACCATGCTGTTTTAATTGCATTTTTTGGTAGAAAGCTCTTGGTGTCAGTAGCAGCTGAAGCATCTCTTAAAGCACCAGATATGTTACATCTAAAAGTAATTTTATGCTTTTTTTCTTAGAGGTAAGGGATGTTCTAAAAAATGTTCTTTTGAATATAAGAGGTATCTGATTTCAGCTGTATCTCAAATGTGAAAATAAAATGTCACATACTAGGGTGTATAGATGTGCCCATAAACTCAGCTGGGTTTGAACAAAAGACTAAGGAGTGAAGATACTTTCTTCACTTGCAGATTAGTCAAGAAAATGCATTGAGGTATGATTAATGCTGTGACATTCTAAAAGCTGAATTTAAATTGCGCATGGTCTGTGCTAAATGCAAATGTGACTAGAGTAATGAATCTACTTCTAAAGAGATGTTTGTAAGTCACAGATCAGATTTCACAAGAGATGGTTGAGGGTTGCAGGCCCCATTGAGATTTCATGTTGTTTTTTCCGACCTCATCGAGCCTTGTCACACTACAGAAGTTCTGAGACCTTTCTACTGCAAAATTCAGTATTTGTGTTTAATTCCAAATGCTTTTTAAATCTTGGAAAAATATTGATGTATCAGCCATTGTTGACTTAAATCTTGAAGTCAATAAATGGGTGATGGCTGACTAGATTTATGGCTAAATATGTTTGAAACTAAAATAATCTGTAGGAGGAAAATACGAATCTGTTCTCAAAGCACTGTCACATTCTGTCTGGAAACAGTTAAAATGAATTCACTCTCTTCAGAAGTTAAAAAGAATTGTTGAAAATGCTTAATATTACCAGTGAAGACGACATTAGTAACTGGGGATCTCTTATACAATTTGTAGAGAAAATCAGGAGCTTTCGATTGTTTCCAATATGAAGAATAGAAACATTAAGTACTCTATCCATGTTTCTTCACTTGTGAAAACTAATTTCATTGCTTATTGAAGAAAAGAGTGGAAATGATTACCGGAAAAGGACAAATGCTATAAAAATAAGAGTTGGACTTACTTATTTAAAAAAAAATTAGGTATGCCAACTGATTACAAAGTAAATGTTAGTAAATCTACCTTTAATACTTAACAATAAGTTGCAGATAGTGGAAACCTCTTATGTGTTCTTTTAAAAAGATAAATCGTGTTTTATGTTTTCCTTTGAAGGGTCCAGATCACCAGACAATCTTATTTAACCATGGAGCTGTTCAGAATATTGCACATCTGTTAGTCTCCACCTCCTACAAAGTAAGACATTAAAATTATTTGGTGTTTTACATATATTTATGAAAGGGATCCAAATGAAGATTGTAAAAACAATGTTTATGCATATGAACTAGAAGTATAAACAGGTATAATGTATATTTCTAGAATAACAGTTGTTTTTACTTGCTGTATGGATTTCTATGAAAATGAGACCTATTGTTTTGGAGTGCTCTGTAAAGTTAAAACACCGTTAGTTAAAACAGAGCTGACTTTCATTGATCCAAAGAACAGTCAATTAGCAACCAAATAAAAATGGTCTAATTTGTTGAACAATAAATGAGGAAAAGAAATTAAGCCAAGAGAAGCAAATGTGAGTTGTCCTAAACAGAAGTCATACCTGTGAAAACATGGACATGGAATGTGTGGAGGCCACCAGGTACCTGTGTTTCATGATCACTGAATCTCCTGAGTCTCAGCTCCATCCTCTGTTATGTTTTGGAAGTCCATCCTGGACTATCTGAAAATACCATCTCTGGGGAAAAGCATCATATTCTACTTGTAACTTGGTGGCAAGGAGGATCAACTAGCTCTTTTCAGTCTAAGGCCAAAATTTCAAATCCTGAGCACAGCCTTAGGAGTCTGCTGTAGATTACTTAATAAAATGTTTGAGTGCATAAAATGCTTTGAGGCTCTTCTGTGTAGTTTGTTTTTTTGGGGGCTAACAGATGTCTGCTATGCAAATGATTTTGAAATCTGTCTGAAGCCAATCCTATGATCTCTAAGCATGGACTTTCTTATGAAGATATAGATTTACCCCCCCTCCCCCCAAAAAGTATGAATGTCATTCTGAAAATAAGAAACACTTCAAAGTATCCCAATTTATCTTGAGTTATTCTTATTACAATATCTAGTACAAAATATCTGATATGTTATCATGCCATTTTTATTTTATTGAAAGTATGCTGTTCACTGGTTGATTGAGACTAGATGAGATAATTGTGCTTGTCTATTTTGATCTCCTGCCCAATGCAGAATATTCTTGATAATTAAAGTATCTTTCAGCAGGAAAACCAATCTTTAAATGAGAATTTCAAGTGAAGGGAAATTTGGTGCCCTGTTCCAGGGGCTTGTTAATCTCATATGTGGTGCTTTTTGTTTGGTTTGGGGTTTGTTTTGGTTTTTTTATAGATCCAGTAGGAAGTTTGTGGTCTTCAATATTTTGTTAGTGAGACTGGTAAACTTCTGTTTTCTGTCTTTCTGTACTAATTAGTTTTTGCCATGATCAGGCAATATTTTGCTCTTTCTCCCATTAGCTTTTTTACCCCGTATCGTAAGGTGAATTTTCTAAGCTGTGTTTGGCTTGGAACCTTTTCTAATGGCTTTGAACCTTCCCTAATTTTTTCAAAGAGCTGCTTTAAAACAAAGAAATCGGAGCAAGGTAAAGTTTTCAAGTTGCTTTTTCACCAACAAGATACATGTAGCGTTGCATTAAAATATATATATTTAGTCCTACCTTACTGGAGAGATGTATAAAGTATTCTTCATTTCCTCCTTTGCTAGTTTGATCAGGCCTTTAAATTCCAGGTGTACATACTGAACTGCTTTTTATTGCTCTTCATACACTTTCCTCTGTTAATACTCCTGGGGTTAAGAGCTTCATTGTGGTCTTAGCTGCTTTCTTAGTGTTCTGCAGTATTTAGACATTCTCTTACTTCTAATGTAACGGATACATTTTTGTAGAATACAAGCCATCTCATTTTCATACTTCTCAATACAGTTTCTTAATATTCAACCTAATAAGAACTTAACAGGAAAAGACAGCATTTAAAGACTTTGCCTATTTTTCAATACTTACAGTAAAGGCCAGTAAGGTGTCTCAGATGATTTAGGCAATAGGACCACATCAATAAACAGCAGAAACCCTCAAAATGGGATTTCGGTCCCCATGAGAAGAGTTTGTCTAGGTCTGCCAAGAGAATTGCCCATTATTTTTCAATAAACTCTTTGGTTTTGGGATTGTCCCATAGCCAGCTGATTCTATGAGTATCTTTCCCATATGTTACATGATTACAAGTGTGCATTTTCACCACTGGTGAGATGTCTAACACAAAAGGACTACAGCTTTTACAGCAGCATTACAGATAATGGTTTCAAGACCATATTTACATATTTTTCCAAATGCTTGTGTTCCCTGTTTCTCATGTAACTACTGAACTAATTGCCCTTAAGTAGACATTATTAGCAAAGAAAGTAGTCATCATAGTAATTTTAATTTCTTTATAGAGCAATATTGTATAAAATAGCTACCTTCTAGCTAGACTTCAGTTGTTTTCATTAGAACCTTTACCCCCCCGCCCCTGACTTCCTTCTGGCAAGAATACAGCTCTTGAGCTGTGGGTTTGACTTTTTTCAGTGCTTATTCGATACACAGTCTCTGTTTCCTGCTGCTTTGAAGCGTACACTATATTCATTAGATTGTCTGAAAAGTAAATGGAACAAAAGTACCTGGCTTTTGTTCTGAAGTCAGGTAGCCTGTTGTCTGTTCCTCCTGACTAAGACTTCACTACTACTGATGAGAAGAGATCTGACCATGGCTGTGATTATGTATTATAAAATTAATGCACAAAAGTGTGATTGTCTTTGCTGTTGTTGTCTACCCTTGGACTTCCATGTTTCGAAGACTTTTTGTTGAGGAGGGTGGGATGGGCCTAAACCTAACTTGCAGTAAGTGCTTTCTGCATTGACTGGATTCTTTAGGTCAAAATCTTGTTCCTTTTGCTTTGTTTTCACACTAAGAATGTGGTAACAGAAATATGGAAAGACATGGACATAGTTTAAATATGTGTAACTGTAGAAGGTGAAGTCAAAGACTAATGTCTGAACTAAATTAGATTCTTCATCTGGGAAGATGGTAATGGTTTGTCTTCCCTGTGTCAAAAAAGGGGTTATAGAGACTTCATAGTCTAGAGTGACTAGGCAACCATGAAATACTGTTCGATTAAACCAAGACATGGTTTTGGACTGGAGGACGAAGATCCAGCATGAAGAAATTTGTCAATCTTTTTTGTACAGGTGATATCTGAGGCTGTGTAACAGCAATAAAACTTATGGTATATATTTGTTTTAGGATTAGTTTAGAATCACTTCAGCTGGATGGTTCTCTTTAGACATTTTATTAAATTCACCTTTAAAAGCTTCTGAAATATAAATCTCGGCGACATGTATTTCTGATTCTCTTATGTACTTATGAGTCCTGGAAAGAAACAGTACTATTGTTATGATACTTCCATTCTTGTTGTTTGCACATTTGTGGGGCATCACAAATAAGACCAGTATTTCTTACTGTCTGGTTCCCAAGTTTTATCCTTGCTTGTCTTTTTCACAAATAGTTCACAACATACCCCACAGAAGGATAATTCCAACAGGGAGATCACAGGAGTCAAGGTGTGAGTTAGATGTTTCCATCTGCCTTTTATTCATCATCTACATTTCTTATTGATTATACAGAATTATTTTCTACAAGCCTATACAGCAGTATAGACCAGTTTTGCTTTTAAGTTTGCATTTACATTTATACTTCATCTATGTTATGTTTTTATGCAGGTTCGAATGCAAGCATTGAAATGCTTCTCAGTTCTAGCCTTTGAAAACCCACAGGTATCAATGACTCTTGTAAATGGTAAGTATAATGCTGCTGTTGCTTATTTGACACTCATTTTATTGACTGGCTGAATAAGAATTACTTTGAGTTCTCTTTCATTGCTTGCAGTGTCGGTTGATGGAGAATTGTTACCGCAAATTTTTGTGAAGATGTTACAAAGGGACAAGCCTATTGAAATGCAGCTCACATCAGCCAAATGGTAATTTTCATCAGGAATTAGAATGAAATAGTATGCGATTTAATACTTACTTTTTAACTGTTCCGTTTTTGCTTGTTGCAAAGTAATATGTGATCTGAAATCTTAGGAATAATTATAGATATTATTTGCATTATCTAAATCCTTGAAGAAGTGATTCTCACCTAATAATCTTTATAGCACAACTTTCACTCTGCTGTACATAAACAGGAAAAAATGTTGCTGGGCAGCAGTTTTGTCAGGAATATGTATTCAGACATACGGTTTTTCATAAGCTGAACTGCAGTTTTCACAAGTTGCTTGGATTTTATGGTAAGTTTTACTTTGGATTGGCTATGGTCAGTCGTATGTCCTTACATGATGATATTTCAGTATTATACTCTGTAATACAAGTTAATGCCGTTGTTGCACCACTGTTCAGAGGACTCACTCAGGTGACTGGGGCTGTGGTGTGTTGAGAACTGTAGGCACTAAAATGATGAGAGCAGAGCTAGTCCCTCTTCCCAACTGTTTTAATTAAAATAGATTATTCTTTAAGCTTCATGTGCTCATACAGCAGAGTTAATGTTATTAATTAATTTTGTAGTTCAAATCAAACTTTTCCTTCTGGTGTGGGCACACTTCTGTGTGTTCATATTCATAATGACTTTCTACCCTGTGACAAAAATGTGACCAAGTTCTGCAACAGCAACACTAGGGTTATACTCACTTCATAAATGGGGAAATGACTCCCTTTAAGACCCTTTTCCTTTTGTTGTGTGGATAATAATGGAATAAATTACTTCAGGGGGTTAAAGAGATAAAATTACCCATCACTATAAACTACTAAAATCAAACGTAACTCAAGAGTTTGGTCACTGGTGTATTGTTTGATTATTGTTTTAGATTTTGATGGCTTGTTTTTGACCTGGATCAGTGAGTTCTCTGATTCAGTTCACCAAACAGTTTCACTGACGCTTGTCTCAGTGCAAGGTCTTGAGATTCTGGGTGAGGAAGTAGGGTAGGTAGGATGGCCTCTTTTGTAACATTGCCAGGTTATGATGACTTAACCCATTCATGAAAGCAGTTATAAAGATGTGTACATGTGTGGGGGTTGTCTTAGGAAGGTAATCCCACTCCATGTGGGAGGTCTGCCTGGGGACCTCCCATGCTCTTTTGCAACCACAATTGGTCTATGCAATCTGGTTTTACTGGTTTGTTAGGTAGCTTTTAGTGAAGAAGGCAAGTTAAATTAACTGTGTTGTAGCAGTCTCAGTTGTGATTGATTTATGTGTTTCTTTGAGAATTCAAAGAATACATAGGGAATTAAGTGTTAGAAATTTTTTTTAACTGAAATCAAGATATAAGGCAGTTGATAAGTCATGAATGCAGGCTGGAGTTAAAAGAATTGTTCTGGCTCTGGACTGTCTCCTTGTTCTGGGATGAATGCTCCCAGGTCTATTGGTGTTTTTTACTGATCTGCTTCACATTGGAAGGAGTTTGGTAGACAATCCCATCTTTTGCTGTTGCTTTGCAGTACTTTGGCTCAAGTGGACCTTTGGAAGCATGGAAGAAAATGATGCCGTGAAAAGCAAAAAAGAAAATTGTAGGAAAATGGAAGACAAATCAGTATCTTGAGTTTCAGAATGGGTTTCTAATTAGTCCATGGGCAGTCATCCTTCCTTAGTAGGGCAGTCAAGGCCTCAGTTTCACGACAGTCCTGGGGGCTTGCAAAGATCTACTGGCTTTTCTTCGATAAGTCCATTCCCTACTTGATTCCCTTCAAGGCAGACTATCTCTCCTTTCTTCTTTTCTAATGAGAGTAGTAGGTGAAATTGTCACAGGTCCTCTTTTTTTCAGCTTCTAAATTAGACTTCACTCCTGCCTTGCCAGCTTTGGTGAATTAATCTACAGTTCCTCTCTGATTTATTAGTAGAGTCCTTGGAATGCAGATGAAGAAGGGGTTTTTTAATGCATTTGTGAAGCCTTTTGTTAAATTTCTATTTGAATCCAGACTGGCATACGGGGCTATCATAAGAAGTTTCCTTTGTTTTTCAACAATTGCAGTAGACCTGGAAGACCCAAGTTAATACCTCTTGATTGAAATGGAGTAAGGATCCTTCACTTGAGCAGCAGTGTTGGCACAGAGGGAAGAGCAGTAAGCTTCTTGGGAGAGCGATTTGCAGCTACAAGTGGAGGAGTAACCTTTTCTATTAAAATTACCGGAATTGCTTCCAGCTAAGCCAAGCCTATTTTACCTGAAGTAAAAATACTTTAACTTATTTCATGTTTGAAATAGAGCTACTTTGTCTGGCAAATAGGGTCTAGCTGGACTAAATGGCAACTGCAAGACGGGTGCTTTCCTCCTGATTGTTCAGGTGTGAAAATGAGTATTTCCTGCTGTCAGCCGCAAGGCTTGGGCGGTAAAAGTTTATAAAATGATCTCTGTGCTAACAGTCAAGTCTTATCTTTTCTCTTCCGAGAAATAATATATAAAAAGGCTTCTGATTATGGGATTTTTAGCTATGTCTGTCACTGGTAGGTGTTTGGAACAGGATCAGTGATGTTACCTTCTAAGAGGTGAAAGAACTCTCTTTCAGCATTTGGAAAGAGCTCAGGAATGCAGTGAAACATGATATGGTTACAGTATGTTAGCATATTACTACTCCTTAGCTGAGCAATTATAATTGACCCTATGTACACTTTTAGCCTGCCCAATTGAGAGTTGAAACATGTTAGTTTTAAGTCACCTTCACTGAAATTCAGTCATTCTTTTAACCTCAACTGTGGCATGAGAAAAGCTAGTTACAATGGCTTAGTTCAGAAGCTAAAACAAAAGATACTTGACTGTTCCTGCAGTGAATGCAGAGCAGTTACCCTCTAGCTTCATTCTGTTTCCTTGTAGCAAAGCAGGTAAAAAGTATAAACCAGTTAAATGTAAACCACTTTTATTGGTGGGTGAGCTACTTTGCATTTCTGGTAGCTTGGAGCACATGTACAGATAGATTAACAAAGCAACTTACGCATTTGTCTGATGTTGTGTGTCAACATTGTAGTTTCAGACCTTGGAGTTGTCATATCCACTAAGTTGTTGCCTAATAACAAATGCTGGTTTGGTTCAGTGTCAGAGACTTAATTGGGCAAGGATGTGCTTATTCCAGCAGAGTGTTAAGACATGCCTGTGGACAAGCATCACAACGATACTGCATCGCTTAGGCTAATGTAAAGCTTGAATGGTTTCTGACTGAGCTGTCAGGCTACCAACCTTGTATTGATTCTCTCCCAATTGTTTTAAGTGCTTGCCCATGCTCTTTGCAGCAAAGGACAGGTCTATGAATATTGCTCCTTTATCTTAATGAAAGTTCATTTTGTTTTTTTTTTTTTGTTGGTAAAAGAGGTTGTGGATCAATCAAGTTTAATAGTTAGACCTTTTTTGACCAGTGTGTGGTGTGTGTATTGATTGGTGCTCCAGCAAGATGTCCTGTACTAGAAATCTACTTAAAAGTGTGTCTGTAGTAGTTTGTTCATGTGCCCAAGTCTAGTAAGCACAAATGTATTGAAATCAATGGTAGAACAAAGGCGACTACATTTCACTAGCAGTTGGTTGTTCTGCAATGTCTTACTTAAGTGCATAAAAAACAATGATAGGTGACTGTTCTATTATGTTGTTACAGCCTTACTTCCATGTGCAGAGCTGGAGCAATACGGACAGACGATTCTTGCATCGTTCTTAAGGTGAGCTGGTTAAACAGTTCTCTGTTTAGAATGTTCTCCTCACATAGGGCTATCCTGTTTCCATTTGTCTTGTATACAGGTAGCACAAAAACTGTTACACTGAAGATTTCAAAGCACCAAGTTCTCCTGAGTTTTTTTATTTAAAAAATTAGTTCCCTATTTTCCTTTTGTGTCTTTAAGCATTTATAGTGACATGGCTTTTTTAAGAAGTTTTAAATAAAGAATCATACTAAAAGGTCAATATCCAGGAATAAATATTACAGAGTTTGACACACATCCATTTGAGGTTTGTATTCATTTCAGTAACTGTTTGTAAGTAACATGGAAACAACATTACTGCCTTGGTTTCTGTATATGAACTGGTTTGTCTTTCAATAGCTTATTTCACAAGACCATACTCAGAATACTTGCATAATCTATACATGGAGTCTGTCACAAGCAGATGATTTCTTAGGTTTCACGATGTTTTTGTAGACTTGTCTGCTTCATAGTTTGGCTACGGAAATTTGTTATTAAAAAAAAAAACAAACCCCTGCCATGCCATGATATATTTGATTTGATTTTTATACCGCATGTGACTTTATAAGGAAATTCAGTAAAGGAAACTTCATTAAATACCATAGGAATGTAATATCTTTCTTAATAGTCACACCTTTATAGCTAGTCAAAAGAGAGAAAAAAAAAGCAAGCTGTTGATGAGCAAGCATATCAGCCAGAGATCAGATAATACTAACACTGCTTGTTTCTCCATAAGATACTGAAGTATTACTGTAATACTGCAATAAGAAAACTTACTTGCTTTCTTTGATAATTTCTGTAGCAGCCTGGCAGACTCCAAAGCTTTTAATATGCTTTTAGCATCCTTCATTCCAGAGAATAATACATAGTTCAGACTTAAGGAAATGTAGTTTAAATGCCTGAAAAAATAAATTTTTCCCCATATATGCCCCTGTACTGAGATTGAGAGACTACATGTGTTCTTGGAATGAATCTGGCAAGTGAAGGGTCTAATCAGCAAAGCAGTCATTGTCAGGATTTGGTGGTGTGTGATCTGAGACCCAGTAAATTTTTATGGGAGTTCTTTGTTTTTGGCTGTGAAGGCCCCTCCATGGTGTTCAGCTCCTCTCGTGAACAGAAAACTAGTAAGTATATGCGTGGCCATAGTGTGTGCTGAAAATCCATGGCGCTGCAGGTAGCTGTGTGTACTGCTTAAAGCAACAAATACTTCTCCCACCAAAGGCTACTGATCAGTATCTTCTCACTGTGGTGTGTTGCAAACCCCTGATGGCTCCAGCAAGCTTACATTTTAAACTGAAAAACTGTCACCAGAGTGTCAAGACTGTCCCTAAGTCCCACTTCTTGGTAATACTGGAGAAAGTGTAGGCTGTATGTAAGATACTGCAATAAGAAAGCATATTCATTCCTTTCAGTGTCCATGGCATTAGACTCTTGCATATCTACAGCTTTTGTTAGTGGGATTTTGATATCCATCATCCCAGGTAATAACAGATGAAAAATCCATATGTTGGCTGAGACAAAGGCCCATCCCTCCTGTCTTTTTACACAAGGAAGTCCAAAATGCAATTCATTCCAGTGTTGCTGGTGTGATCGTGGCATCTGTTCTGCACAGGCATCTGGTCTTACAGCAAGTAAGGAAGCCAAGCTGCATCCCTCTCTGTCACTCTCCTACTTAGCTTTTTTCCAAATTGACACTCCAATTCCTTGATCCTCTCTTCTTTCTCCTTATAACACCTGCAAACTGAGGGCTACAATTCCATGCTCCTAACCTATCTGGCTCCTGCAAACCTCATTCTTAGTTTGAAAATTTCTTCCCTTCAGAAATCCCCTGCTGTCTGCTTAACCCTGGGCTATGTCCTGGTCAGGACATGCGGGTTCCAGAACTGTTCTGCTCTGGGGAGAAGCAGTGGGGGACTACTGCTGTAGGCAAAGGCAGATTATTGCTGATAGCTGACTGCTAACTGCGTGGAGCTACACATGCTCTGCCACGTGGGCTGAGTGGATGACTGTAGTCCTTTCAAACCATTGTGAACTGATTTGCTTGCCAGCCTACAGCAATAGGAGCACTTTCTTTCTCATGGAAGCTGCTTCTGTGCAAATAAACATTTTAAACTTTGGACTAAAATTTGTTGTAATCCTTGAGAGTAGGCGAAAGAGTGAGGACAGAAGGAAGGCATGGAACCTTGCCCTCTTGTTCAAACAACTCATGTAATTTCCTCTTTTCTTCTGGGGTCACTCCAGGAGCTCATAGTTTTGAGATAACACACTGTCTCAGTCTGTGGTAAATCCAGTCATAAATTGTTTGACTTCTGGTGAACTAAAACAAAGCAATGCCCTCTTTAGTTTTCAGAAATTATTGAACAGAACACTGACCCTTTGCTATCAAACTTTCATCAGCTGGAGGGCAGTCAGGGATGTGTGTTTCCAAAATGGTTTTGATTTATTTTCATTGCTTAGTTTGAGTAGTGGGTTGGCCTGTAACGTGAAAAAATGAAATCAGTTGGGATGGAGAGAAGGCAGAGGAGGCTGATAAACAATAGATTTGCTTGGAAGGGAAATTATTTCTCTGGAATCCTGATAACGGAAGTCACCATTTGTCCAGATAACCCTGATGCATCTCAGTGATACCATGTGAATTAAATATTCCATCTTTACAGTTCATTTTCAGACTTTTATCTGCTGGCCAGAAAAGGTCAGGTGTGCTTTGTGGCTCTCCATCTTACACCTCTAATACAGTCCCCTACTCCTCTGCATTAACTACATTGTACTGACCCGTAGGTCTAATGGAACAGTTAAAATGTGTCCTTCAGAATTCTTGATTTTGTTTAATTTTAAACAGATGGAATTTCTAAAAGTTGAAAGGTATGAGATTTGTGTTTCTTGGGTGCTTGCAGCCAGTGACTTAACAATATCTAGGCCTTGAATTCCAAGATAGAGTTCATTTCAGGCCATTTGACCTTGGAAAGAGTTGGGAAGTACAATATCTTTGTGGTTTAGGCATGAAATTCCACTTCTTTCTTAGTCAACCTGAATGTTGTTTTTTGAGAGCTTATGTTCAGCTTTTATGAGTTTGTTTATGCCAGTCTCAGTTTTTAATAGACCTAACGCCAGCTTGGTAATTGAAACTGGTGACATTTAATTGTTATGGTGCAGTTCTGAATTCTACAGATTAAAAAGTGTCATAACAATTAAATGCCTGAAGGCTTTAAAGCAAACTTTGGACAAACTTGCAGAGGTCCTAGAAATCTCACTTTTGGAATGAGGTGATTTTTGAGGGCTACTTAAGTTTACAAACCCTCAGCAGCTGTCTTCTCTTCTAAAGAGTTCTGCCTAACTTCCTAAGGAAGCAGAAGGTCCTTAAGTGTGTCTGTGTTATTAGAACCAGTTTTCAACTGTTCAGGCTGAAAGTCTTATCTGATGTCTTAAGTGACAGATATGCAGAGAGGAGGTGCTTTGGCTCCCTGGATTAGGTGCAGGATTAGATGCTAATCCTTGTGTTAGCATCTACTTTTTTAATAAATGTAGGCAAGTCCTGTAACTCTGCTTCCTTATCTGTGGAATGGAGATATTTATCTATTTAATCATTTGAACAGTCAATGGATAAATGTTATTTCAGGTTCCCAAAAACGTAACTCTGAGAAACATTTTCTACTAGCATAATTCTGTTGAAGTCAGTGGAATAATGCAAGCAAAAACCTTGATATTATTCCTCATCTATTTTCATACTTCTGTTTGGTGAGGCTTGAGTGAACAGAGTCCCAACCATTGGAGAATTGGTCTTTCCAGAGTTAAGTGCCTTTCATTGAGCTTCAGGTAAAGAAAGCTTTAATTGTTTTTAATATTTAAAGTAGAGAAGGTATGACAAAAGTGTTGCCATATGACTGTAACCAAGGTGGGGGGGTATGTCAGGGTAAGGCAGAATGGACCTGGATTCCAAGTGGACTTCATTTCTGGTTGACCAAATATACTACCTAGGAATAGTCCTCCCTTCCCTGCTACTCTTAGCAGCCAGCATGGGTCAAGGAAGCCCTGAGATTATTTTTGACTGCATTGTCCTTAGTCAATCCTAGATTCCAAAAGGGCAGGAGGGGTCAAGTACTTCTTAAGGGCAGCTTGGGTACTTTTGGTTCTTGTGTGTAGTAAGAACAAACCTGTGGAAATATGAACTTTTGAGGGGATTTTTTTTTTTTTTTTTTTTTTTTTAGCTTTTGTGAAACTTTGACCATGGTCACTTCTAAACATTGCATTCATGCAGACTAATTTTGACCGCATGAGAAGTTGGTTGAAAGTAGCCTACTGTATACTTAGTAATGCCTCAACAATTTCTCTGTGTGTGTAGTCTTAAAATACTGAAATCTTTTTGTCTAAAGGTACCAATCTAAAGAACATTGTTGAGAATTGCTCTAGGATAGCTGTTTGATTTTTTTTTTGTGAGCTTTTTTATGAACATAGCTGCACTAAACAATGGTGGTTTGTTTTTTTTTTAACTTTTCAGACTCTGCCATGTTTGGTTCGAATGTGTAGTAAGGAAAGACTGCTGGAGGAGCGAGTAGAAGGAGCAGAAACACTGGCCTATTTGATTGAAACAGATGTGGAGCTCCAGAGAATTGCCAGCATTACCGACCACCTCATTGTCATGCTTGCTGACTACTTCAAGTATCCCAGCTCAGTGAGTGCAATCACTGATATCAAGAGGGTACGTTTCCTTACCCAGTTCTGAAGCTTTGAAAAATGTGCAAACCCAATAGTAAATGGGCTCAGGATATTTTTTTATTCTATTTAAACCTTATGTCTGAGTTCCTCAATAGAAAGGTAACCAGAGGTCCAGTAGGACTTCATTCCTGATGTGCATAGTCCCCAAGTCTTTGCTCGCTCACTGCTTTTTCTGGAGCCTGTATTATCCAAACTAAAATTGTTGTGGTATATCTGGACTCCCCATCCTGTAAGAAGGATGCTGCCATTCTTCTATGTCAAAGATAGAGAGATGGGCTATGGGTAGTTTAATACAGCTTCACTGTACAAGTTTTATGACTTTTTCCAGAGATAGCAATGAAGTACCAGACTGAGACATCTGTCATGTTTCTCCTTCGCAGAGTTTAAAAGGCTTACTTTCAGGAACCAGCACATTTCAGCTTCATAAGAGATAATAGTCCATGTGATGAGAGATTGATTTCAATTCTTAGGTCAGGTTTGTGAAAAATGTTAAGTTCAGAGACGGTTCTGTTAAAGCAGAAAAACATGTAGATGTCATGTAGCATTTCATATTGAGTTACCTGCACTTGCAAGAGGTTGGATAAACAGAGACCAAGTATACCTTGGAGACTTAGTTTCATACGTGTTGTACTAAGAGTTTTCATTCGTGAACTTTTTTTTTACACGTTTGCATACACTTTCCAAAGCGCCAGTGGATCAGTCAAAGCACTAGTGGATCAGTCAACCTCAGAAGCAAGATTGCTTTTGTATTCCGCATAGGGAAATATCCATTGCCTATTCCCTTCCCCTCTCACTGAGGCTGATTTTTAGAAAGTACCCCAAAAAACTGGATTACAGAGCCTTGGTTTTTCTCTGAAACTAGCCCAAGAAGTAGACTCACTTCTCAGATTTTTATAGAAGGGGCTGATTCTGCATATAGAGCTGCCTTGAATTCTATGTAAAAATGCAAATTAAAGATTAAAAAAAATAGTTGCAGTATAAAATTAAATAAGCAGAAGGAAGTTTAGCAGCTGATTGGGGAGTAATGGACGTTGGCTGTAGCATCAAAAATATGATAAGGTTCCAAACATGAGTGGGGCAATTATAAATATTATGACATTGCTTTAAGTGTTCAGAAAGTCTGTAAAAACAGTCAGCTGGGAAGCCAGGGTGCTTACTTTGTAAAAAAATGCTTTGAATTACACCCTGTAAGGGAAAAAACTATGTGAGTGAGGAATCTGCCAAACAGATTACTTGTCTGTTTTAAAAATTTTTAACAATGATATAATACATTCTGCTCTAATATAGCTGCAACAGAGAGAATTACTCATACAGGTTAATATTTGACAGTTCTTTTATTTCAGTGCTTTGCTGCTTAATACTAGCATTTTTCTGGCATTTTGTGTAGACTTTAAATATTGCATCGTTTTGTGGAACCCTTTGGTACAGAGTTTTGAGGGCAGTCAGAATCACAGAATTATTCTCGTTGGAAAGAACGCAAGGAGGTCTGAAAGTCTTAATTTTCTGTTCAAAGCAGGGTCAATGCTGAGCTTAGATGAGGTTGCTTAAGGCTGTGTGCAGTTGGCTCGTGAAAACTGCTAAGAATGGAAATGAAACGACGTCTCTGAGCTATCTGTTCCAAAGTTTGACTGTTCTAATGGTGACTTTTTCTTTCCTATATCCAGAAAGAACCTCTTCTGTTTCAATCTGACTATTGTCTCTCCTCTTGCTGTGCACCTCCATAAAGAGTCTGGCTCCATGTTCTTTGTAATCTCCTTGTAGGTATTGGAGGGCTGCTCTTAGGACTCTGCTCAGCCTTCTCTTCTCCTGGCTGAACAAGCCAGGGTACACCCCATCTGCTCCTCCAGGTCTGCTTTCCTGAAGTCATGACTGTACTCTGCTCCATACCTTTCTCACGCCTCTCAGGAACTTGAACACCACTATTTTATGATCCTTATAGCTAGTGCTCCCATGATCATACTCCTAAGCAGTTTTTCCTGATTTGTGAGCAGCCTATCCAGTGGTGCACATCACCCTAATTCACCCCTCTAGCACCTGTGTTAAGAAGTTATCTTCCAGAAACCTCCTAGACAGCTTGTACCCTGCTGTGTTGCCTTTACAGCAGAAGTCAGAAGTTAACATCCACCTTAAGATGGAGGTCCTGTGATTTAGAGACCAACTTTGGTTCCTGCTTTTGCTTCAGTTCTCTTGATAAAACTTCCCTTGATTCTCTCCCAGTTTTTTCCACTTCTCCTGGCTTGTTCCTGTAAGTTTCTGTTGGGTAAATAAGAATAATTTTTGCCTGAATATGGCCTGGACAGAGTTGTAACTTTATAGCAGTATTTTGGCCTCAAATTTTTTAAGTTGACTTATCTGTAACTCAGCAGAGAAATTAACTATATTCTTAACTTCAATTATTGTATTCAGTTGGTAAATGTGAACATCAGCTAATGGAACCAGCAGTTCATTTGTGTTTCTGGCTGCCCTTGGTGTGGTAGACAAAACCCCAGTAGATAAGCACTAGTTTACAACAAATAAGAAAATAACACCTGTAATTTTTTAGTGTCTAAACTTGATATCTGTGTTTTATTTAAATAGCTTGACCATGATTTGAAGCACGCCCATGAGCTGCGCCAGGCTGCTTTCAAGCTCTATGCTTCCCTGGGAGCAAATGATGAAGATATCCGAAAAAAGGTGAGCCTGTGCAAAATGATAGCAATCAGGCAAAGACATAGCTGGAAGTTGGGCTGAAGGGCAGTGCAAGAATTTCCACTCTTCTATCCCTTTTTTTCATTGTGGTATAAGTAAGTTGAAACAAGAAGGCTCGCTTTCTTTTTTGTTAACAAAAATTTTTACATTGCACTTTTTTTGCATGGGTTTTGAACAAAAATTAATGTCTTGCCATCACAAAATATAAGAATAGAGTTTATTTATGTAAACATCTTCACAGTGATGAACTAGATTGTCACAATAAGTTGTTTTTCAACATGTTGTGGTCCTTGCTACTCATAAGCTGTGCAGGGATATTGTTGTGGCATATGAGTAATTTCTGAAACCTATGTTCTGAGGGACAGAATATACCTCTTGTCATGTATCCTATTATAAAACAAATGTTTTTTCAAAAACAAACCCTAGAAAGTCTAATCATATCGGGAAACAAAGTCAAAATTTGTTCCATGATTCTGAAGTGACCAAGGGGGCTCGCGCTGTTTTAATAAAGCAATTGGTGTGAAGGAGAACAAACTCTACTTGGACATCACGCGAAAGAGATTGGGTGGTTGGAGCACTTGTATAGTTAAAGATTTGTGTGGAAAGTGGAGGAAATTAAACAACGAATAATTAAAAGCAGCGGTTTTGGTTTCTTTAAATTAAGAATGGAGTTGTTATGTCAAACAAAAATGGCAGGTACAGGAGGCAGGAGAGTTTTTAGTTTATTTGCTGGTTAAAGGGGAAAAATAGAAGGAAGAAAGATATGGACAGGAAGGAGGCAGGAAAACACAGCATTGAAAAGATAACTAGCAGGAAGATTTATCATTGGGGAACCATTCAGGATCTCCAGAATTCGAACCCATAAATTTCTCTTTGTTGCAGGATGAATTTCTTTAGTTAATAGTAAGGATCCTTCTTTTACATATCAAAGCATAATTTTTAATAAGTGGTGGGTGTATACATGACCAAGTGATTTATTATACAAAAGCCATCTTTCATCTCGGTATTAACTCCCTTTTATCCTAGTCTTAAGTGCTTGTGCTGGCCATGTCTAAATATGGCAGATGAACTACTATGTATTTTTTTCCAGATAGCTCCACAACATGTCTCTAATCTGTAGTTTGTATATATTGTGTGCACTCACACATGCTCTCTTTTCTTTTAATATGACATTAAGGGTAATTCATATATATATATATATATATTAAAAAAAATAACCCTCTTGTTCCTTGATGATTGATTAAAATAATTTTGAAAGCAGTAGTGGAGCATAGAATGTAGAATTTTTTTTTTCTAAATTGTATGCAGATACATGCTACTTCCCACTTAATCTGGGAAGAGAATGTAGCTTACTGTTTTTAGCTACAATTTTTATACGCAATATTTGAAAAGTTGCAAGAAAAAAAAACCCAACACCCATAAATGCTGATATTATTTTATTCATATAACATTAATTCCTTTTTGCTCCAGATCATTGAGACCGAAAATATGATGGACCGTATTGTTAATGGCTTGTCTGAATCTAGTATCAAGGTGCGATTAGCTGCAGTCAGGTAGGAGGCTTTTCTGATTCATACAGATACTTTTGTCTTGTCAAAGGCTGATGCTGCACTTATTAGAATTTCTGCTAATTTTTCAAAAGCTAATCTGAAGTAATTTCTACTGTTGGAAAATTTATTGGGGGGGCAGGGAGTTATCCTGGACTAATACAATATTTTCTTTTTGCTATTTACAGTCTACTACTTAGCAAATTCTAAGCTGAATCTTTGTGTTGAAGCAATGTATATATTACAGTAGTATACATGTGAGTGTGTGTGTTTCACAATGAAGGTTTCTTTTCTGTTACAGATGCTTGCACAGTTTGTCCCGTTCTGTACAGCAGCTCAGGACAAGTTTTCAGGATCATGCTGTATGGAAACCTTTAATGAAGGTAAGCAAAGAAAAGTCAAGTCTCAACTACTGAAGTGTTCTGTTCCATTAAAGGAGGATATGGTGTCTGTTCAATTTTCATGCCTTTCTGTAGAATCATAATAGAAATTACCTAGAAATCAAAATTCCATGACCTTCTCCTAAGAGAGTTGTAAATAAACAAAAGCCAAGCAGCAGCAGCAAAGAGGACTGTGGTCCATGCTTGATTTTTGGTTGGCTTTTTTGGTGTCGGCCCCCCTCCCCCCCTTTTTTTTTTTTGGTGATCAGTGAGTGAGGCTAAGTTATCCGTAATGTTTACATAGGGCACTAGGAGGATGATACCTCCTTCAATTTCAGCCTCAGACTAGATGGCACAGTTGAGACTTGGTCTATAAGCCCTACAAGAGAATTTAGATCTGTATTTTCTCCTGTAATTCTCTTCTAGATGTCATTGCAGATTCTAAAACTGAAGCCAAAGAGCTTAGCAAGACCTTTAAAAAGATACATTTTAATATAATGCAATTATCCACAAGATTAAATGGGATCAAAGTGTGTAAGGTATATATCATCTCTCATCCTGTAATATGACTGTCATTAAGTGCAGATAAATAAACCAGTTTCTCAGCTTCAACATCTTTTAGACCTTGAAAATGAGGAACAGACAAAGTCCGCTAGCAAGCAGCGTAAAAGCTTAGGCAGCATAGACATCCATGAGAATCACCAAGAGAATCACCTGAAGTGAACTTGACTCTCTGCTCAGAAGTAAAATAGCCAGACTGGAGAAAGTGTTGTTGGCAAAAACAAACTGATGAGCCTGATAATGAGGCAGTTACGTGAGCTGCCTGTCCAAAGCTTCACTCAAGAGCCTGGAAGGAAGTAAAGGATCAGGAGATCCTTCAGTTATTTCTAATGATCCAGATATTTCAATACAAGAAAGATGCCTGTTGGGCATACTACTGAGTAACATTTTATTCAGGCCTGACTTTCTCTGTTCTGCTTATGTTCTAATTCTCACAAGTTACGGACTCAAGAAAACTTGACTCACTAGTTATCTTACACTGGCCATCTTGATGGCTGCAGGCTAAGAAACTTTCTGAGTCTTTTATGTTGCTTGCATGAATTAGAGGCCCTAAAGTATGGGCCTACTTTTTTCTACAGTTTCATGATAGAAATGATGGGGAAATTGTGTTCTGACAATATACACAATAAACTTATTACACGTTAAGCATTCATCCTTGAATTGGGTGTGTGAGCTGTGATACTAATCCATGGGTGTCTAATTCATTAGTCTTATTGGGAAGTCAAGGGAGAGTTGATCATGCAAGTTTTTGCTATCAGTATAGTGTAATAATCCCATGATTCAGGACTCGTGATCATCACCTGAAGGGGCTTGGAGGGAATGATTTGAATATTTTAAGAGTTTGCGAAAGACCAAACATGAAAACATCAAACCTTTATAAATGTAAAACACAAAAATGACAGGATTGCTTGAAGAAGCACAACTAGCATAAAAAGAGAGCCATGTGGAAAAAAAACAAATGTAGATGTCAGACTTCTATGTAAACACATCTGCTGGCAGTTGTTCTTTTTGATTTGTATTAAATAAGCTGAAGTCAGAAATCTGTATGTTCATTCCAAATTGTCAAGAATTATTCTTAATAGAAAAATAAAAGCAATATTAAATAAAGATAAATTAATTTTCAGTCTAAATTAATAACAACTATGTAAATCCTTTCTCTCTCCCCTAGCATGTATAGCTGTGTAAGCCATGGAAGAATAATGTCTAAAACTATGGACTTACATATATGTAGGACTTAGATATATGTACTTTAGTGCAAGCTGCTGTAAATGCAGTAATTGTTAATGTTTGCAGTTTGCTCACTGCTCTGAAACAAAAGGTGGTACGGAACAACCCCTCTACTCCCCGTTTCTTTGCTGGAGGAGCAGTTGTATCCTCCATACCTATTTCCTCACCGAGTTTTCTCAGAACATGTAAGGGAGATGCTCTGCTTAAGAATGGCATGTATTGGTCCCACTGGAGATCCAGGCACAGATAAGAGAGAGTATAATTGTTCCAGGCTACTTGCTTTTCTGAAAGGATGGTCATGAAGAAATTTGCCGTGTTGTGCTTTGCACGAGGTACAGAAGTGTTGAGGAGGCTCCTCCTGCAGCTTCCTCCTCTTTTCCGTAAAACATGACACAGAGGTGCACTGCAGGACACAGCTTGCTCTCTGTTGAGAGAATGGCCGCAGAGCTAAATTACAACTGCCAGCACATGTATGCTTTGCAGAGCGGGGATCTGTTCCCACTGATTTCTTTTAAATTGGACCTGAAAGCTCTCAAATCTGGCTTCTGTGAAATAACTTTGCGTTGCTCCAGCTTGTCATGTAATCTGTATCATCAAATTGAGTTGAATGACCACTGTCTGGATTTGCACTGCTAACATCAAAACATCTCCTGAAGTATGGAATATCAAAGTGCAGCATAATTACAGGTATTCCATTTCAAAATAATCCCTTCCTTATCCTACTAGTTAACAGAGATTCCTCACTCTCCCCTTCGTGACTGCAGGTTTTACAGAATGCTCCAAATGAAATTCTTGTAGTAGCATCTTCCACGCTATGCAATCTTCTTCTGGAATTCTCTCCAAGCAAGGAGGTTAGTATTTATCCAGAAACGAGAAGAGGTAACAGACAAAAGTTACATTATACAATGGTTCAATAAGCATAAAGGTATCTTAATTGTTAGCCACTTCTTGTGAAGCGTTCTAGAGCTGTAATGTTAGGCAGAGTGTATCACTGATAGCTTGTGAATAAAAAAAAAAAAAAAAAAAAAAAAAAAAAAAAAAAAAAAAAAAAAAAAAAAAAAAAAAAAAAAAAAAAAAAAAAAAAAAAAAAAAAAAAAAAAAAAAAAAAAAAAAAAAAAAAAAAAAAAAAAAAAAAAAAAAAAAAAAAACAATCACAATCATCTGTTTACAGTGCTGTGACAGTTAAATATGGTTGAATAGTTAAATGTAGTCTCGAAGTAGACATGAAATTTTGGAGTTTTTTAGTTGTAAAACACTTATCTAAAAAATTCATAAGCAGGAAGAAAACAAACTGATAATTGGCAATATGATCCGTTATCTTAGAGAATTACTGCTGTAATCTTGAAAATGCTGGCATAGCTGAGTCTTGTGGTTTTTACTGTTCTTGACTGAACGATACAGGATATCCGTTCTTGAGTTCTGCAATATCTGTATTTCATACAGATCATATATATCAATACTTCATAGCACTGGAAGTCTTAAATATTTCTTAACTACAGAAAACATTTGCAAAATTGTGGTATATGTGGGCTCCTGTGGGGCACTTTGGATTACCTTGGTTTGATCAATTGATCCTGGTGGTTTTAGTCATGTCTGTGAGACAGAAAGTTAACTGAAATAGTGCCAAGCACAGTTCACTGGCCCATGGGCTTTCTTGTTCATGCTGCAGGTCACAGTCAGTGTAGTGTTTCCACTTAAATTGGATTGAAATACTGAATTTTCAGTCGGGTCACGTGGTTCATGTGAAAAGCGTCATTGCCAAAAGAAAATAGTGCTTACGCAAAATGAAGGAATATTTAGAAATGTTAGATTTGAAAGCATCTATAAGCCATCTGATCTTTATTTGATGTATGACTTTTTTCTACATAGTATTTTGAAAATTGTACATAAACGACCAGTCACTTAAGTAAATAAGCAAAGCTGAAGTGGATCTGTATTTTACCCTGTAAAAGAGCTGAGTCAAAACCAATTTTGGAACATCACCCATCTGCCGTGGATGTGGAGAAGTCCCTAGGAGCCAGCCAGCTACTGGGCCCATGGAGAAGTCACTGGCAGCTTATAGCAGTGCACAAGTGCCTGGGATCAGGTGAACTTTGGCACAAACTGCTGCTGCCTGGTTCTATTACGGTCTTGCTGCTATTCAGTGAGATGAACCTGTTCCTACAAAGTGCAGCCTTTTCCACACGTTTCTGTTTTCTGATGAATTCAGCTCTTAAGTGGGTTAAAAAACACACAACTTCCCCAAAACTCAGATATGTTCAATTATTCACTGCTTTTGAAGCAGTAATTTCAGGAAGATAGGAATACCTTACAAATTAGAGCAGCATAAGTCATTGAATGAATCCCTTCAGTGCACGAGCTCTTCAGGTCTTAGATAAAACTGGTAACCTTCAAATACGGTTCGGGCTGAAAGCAGTTGTTCCAAATTTAACTTTCATTACATTAATCAGTTTGAAAGAAAAGGTGCCTGTATTGATATTTATCCTGTCACTTAAAGATGTGATATTACAAAGTTTTGCATTTCAATCTGATCATCAAGACGGTTTTCAGTCGTCTTTATTGTGCTAAAGTTTTTCTGTTGGATTTTAATTTGGTCTGATTACTAAACATGAAGATTAAATGTCAAGAAAGATATTAAGTAGCTTCCATTCTTCATAACCTCTTTTAAACAGTAACATGTGTCCCACTTGATGCCCAAAAAGATGTGATTGCTCAAGGAAGACAGTGTTTTTGGAGAGCAGTCCCAAGCTGAAAGTTGTTGGGGAAAACATTTGCTTGTGTGTGTGGCCGATGTGTGTACAGTATCACAGCAGTGTGTGTGTGTATATACATATATATACACACACATGTATGGCTGTGTATATACATGTGTACACATACACGGATACACACAAGAATAAAGCTGTCTTGACCTGAGTTTTTTTGTAAAAACCTACCTTTTAATGCTCATGAATATAGGGTATGGCTTGGCCAGTTCACGTGAGTGGGCTGGACATGTAAACTCAAGAATAAGATATAAGCAAGACTTTTTTTGTTATATTTACATTTGTATATATATCTAATTAGTCTAAAGTAGTGTTTTAAAGATTTTTTCCCCCCCCCTTCTTGTTCATTTTAGCCTATTTTAGAATCAGGAGCCATAGAACTTCTATGTAGTTTAACACAGAGTGAAAATCTTGCCTTGCGAGTGAATGGCATCTGGGCTTTAATGGTAAGTAGAACACGCTGATGAAATACCGCTTTGCTTCTTAAAAAGTTTGTGAATGTAACTTAACTCATCAGCTGTTTTTAAAAATAACATAGCTGAAATTTGGCTTGTCTTTCCACCTAACTACAGAACAAAAACAGTATCAGCCTGGAACACTTCATCAATTAGTCCATAAAATAAAATAAACTCTTCAGTTCTGATACCAATTTGGTTGTCGAGATCATTCAGGGAAACAGTTAAGTAGTGTCAGTAGCAATACCAGGGGACAAATAAAAGAAGGTAATAACCAGGTCAGCCGTAAGACTGTGTGGAAATTTAATTCACTGTGTAGCAGTTCATCATCAAATTATAACCTTTGCAAGATGAATTTTAGCAAGGATATATGCTTGCAGGTAATAGTCTACTAAAAGAGTAAAAGCCCAAGTTTAAGGTAAAAAATCAAGCAATAAATTTCTGTCTCTTTCAGAACATGGCATTTCAAGCGGAACAGAAGATCAAATCAGACATTCTACGAGGTCTGAGTACAGAGCAGTTATTCCAGTTGCTTTCTGATTCCGATGTAAATGTTCTGATGAAAACTTTGGGACTGCTCAGGAATCTTCTATCTACTCGCCCAGTAAGTAGAGCTGCAAACAGACCTTCTGAAAGCTGACCAAACATGCGTAAAATACAAATTAATTCTTAATCTTTTCTGTAAGACAAGTTATTTTTCTGTTTAATGTTTGATACATTGCTAAAACTGAGGCCTTTGCATTTATCCAAGTATCTGTAACCAAATGTACAAATCAGTGTAAGAAAACATTTGAAAGAATTCTCTACATCCACTGAAACTTTGTAATTATTATCAAATACAGAGCTAGACAGTTACATTTAATGTTCAATTCCATTGCATTTAGCTTTCAGCAAAATTATTTTCCTAACAGTCCTTCTGTTAAACTTGTCCAGAACAACAATAAAAAGGTTGCACAGTTGAGTCAATGTGTGGAGAGGCACGTATCTTAAGGATACCTGTGTTTCTTCTTTCTTGATACGTGAAATACTTTGTTCTTATCCAACTATATAGATAGTACTGGCTTTTTGAATTTGACTGTGGGACCGTGCACTTACAAAATGCATACATTCATTTTACACACTGAAAATGGTTTGAAAATGTAAGCCCATGAATTGTTTTTGACAGGGAGAAAGAGATATTGGTGGAGGAAAAGAAAGGGGTAATCCCCTGTGAAGAACAGAGGGAAAACATGCAGCAAACATTTGGCAAGCCAACATTTTTGTGGGGGGAAAAAACCCATGAAGCCTCTACTGTGCATTTATCATGTATTGCGTTTCTACCATAAAAAGGTCACTGCAAAAAAATCTTCTGATATTTGTACTCGTTGAGTCTCAATAAGCTTCATAGAAAATTAGCTCTGTCTTAATGTGAAAAGATATTTAATAACCAGTCATTAATTAAATTCAACCCGAGATCTAACAGCAGAGTCTCATTATCACTTAAGGTGTTCTTCATCTGAAACTACGTCCCAGCTTCACCTACTTTCTGCAGTATGTTTTACAGCCAGAACCAACCATTTTCATTCTCTACCCAAAACTCGCTCCAGAATAACTCATCCAGCAGCTTTCGAATGAAGTCTCGTTATTAACAATTTTAAGAAGTCCTACAAGAATCCCTAACGTTTTAAAAAATTGTAGTGTGCCGTGTGCTGGTAACCTCTGGTAGCTGTTTGCTGTCACTCTTGAGTTTTGCTATCAGTTAATGCAGTAGATCTAGTTTCATCTTTTTCTCTTACTCCTAGCGATCAATTTTATTGTAGTATAGGTGTTTATAGTCTGTGATCAAATGACCTTTTACCTGTAAGTCTCTTAACTTGAGACAGTTTTCCTAGACGATAAGTAATGTATATGGCTTACTTCTCTGAACCCTCTCAGACTTTTGAAATATGGATATTGGACCTGGCCACAGTGTTCCATTTAAGAGTAGCAAATACCAGATAAGAAACCTCAGTTTTCTTACCCCTCTCCGATATCCCCATTGTGAGAAGAGAAGTGGTTCTTTCTAACTGCAACATCATACTTAGAGCTTGGGTCCAGCAGGATTCAGTCTTCAGACTGGCTTCCATGCAACTGGGAAACCAGTGTCTTTTCTACAGGTTACAGTGAAATCAGAACCAAGGTCCATATCATGCTCTCTCAAACAAGACCAGGCTTCAAATGAAGAGGAATATTATGAAGTGTTTCTGTTGTGATAAGTTCTTGGTTTTGGGAGACCTTGCTAGGAGCTAGGGTCTTTGTGCAATGTTGCTACTCTTTACTTAAAGTAATTCAAGTAGGAATGCCCCTTCTTTGTCTGGAAAGTTATGCTGATTGTATTTCATCATTGCTTTGGCAGCACATAGACCATATAATGAGCACTCATGGGAAGCAAATCATGCAAGCAGTGACCCTCATTCTGGAAGGGGAGCACAATATAGAAGTCAAAGAGCAGGTACCCTTTTTTGTTTCATGTTGACTTGGCAGAATAAAACTTAAGAAACAGCTAAGAATGCTTACTCTTCTCAACATGTCATCTTTGTTTGGGATTATGATGTGCTGTGAATATTTTAATTACTTAGTACCTACAAGAATGCTCTCCTTTCTAATGGATTATTACAAATGTGTTTGAATTGAATTCAGAATGTTTTTTAAAATGTAGGTTTGGTAAAGAGGAGGGCACTGTATGTGAGAGCAGAAGAATTAAATCTAAGGCAATTCCATGGAAGAAAGGGGATAGTAGGAACAAGAGAAGAGAAAGAAGCCAGTATTTCACACTGGGGAAAGTGTCGTGGTTATTTGCTCCTATAGCAGCCATTGGAGCAGTCAGTAATGAATACCATCATCGCCTGCCTTGCTGGCAGAAATACATGTTCTGCTGGGACATGTGCTAACTCAGCTGTTCTTGGGTGCCTGCAGGAGGCAGCAGTGAGTAGAGGAGGAGAAGCACTAGCAAGGAAAAGAGCATCTGGTGTAGCCCAGGAAGAAGTGGGGAGGGACTTGCCCTGACGAAACTTAAGAAAAGCAATATGCAAGAGGAAATGGAGAAGGAAAGAGGAGATAGCCAGGAGGGAGAAGCATCCCTGTTTTGGTGGCAGCATAATGGGGCCAGCGTACAGGGATACCTGCTGCAGGGATGCTAAAGCAAAAGTAAGAGGATAGATGGGCAGAATTTGGCTGATCAACTCTTGTGACGGACAAGACGGTCAGTTGGAGAACCCCGGTTCTTCCTCATACAGGGCATGTGGTGATGAAGAACGGGGGCAGCGAGAAGCTGTGGGAGATTCCAGAGGATTGCTTTGGCTTAGGATGGATATTGGTAGCAAACAGCATGGCAAATAAGTGTAAAAATACAGCTAAATCCAGACTGGTTTAAATCTCTGCTCAGTGAAGAATGGGCTGAAGGCAAACAGGCCTTTTATGGCTATTTAAGTGCAAAACTAGCAAAAAACCCCCAAAAGACTCTTAATAGGTAGCAAGTTTGGTGATACCATGGTTCTGAAAAAGCTGAGAATTAACCAGTTGTGTCTTTCTAAATAGTTCTTCCTGAAAAAGCTCTAGTGACAGGAATGGCCTTCATTGCTATAGAAGGTCATTTACCATGCCAGGCCTCTCAGAATTATTTTGGAGGAGAATCAGTGTACCTGAGAAATACTCTTGGAAAAGGGCTAGTGGACTAGGGTTGAATATAACCTTTAGGGTTTGGGGCCTTTATGCATAGAGCACTTTCTTTGTCCCTGTGATCAGCAGTTTGTTCTTATTTCAGAATTAAGTCATGCATCCAGTACTGCCTATCTGCACACAAGGGCCCATACTTCTAGCAGGACAGTGCCTATCTCTATCACTGACTGGCTCATCAGTATGTAGTTAGCAGCTTGGAAGTAATAAATTCCTGCAACTGCTGACATGAATGCAGTGTAGCTTGGACACAGGCATCACACAAGTGCTGATCATTCTCCAGTGTCCTCCTGTAATCATCCCTGCATGACCAGAAAAGGTGGTTAAGTTCTTCCACAGCTCTTTGGGAAAGAATTTGTAGAGCATCTCCCGGTGCCTCCTGAGGACCAGGAAGGCTGCTTCTGCAAGTCTTAATGCCACGTGCATGTAGTGCCAACATGGGCCTAGTTGCTTCAAGGTTAGTTATTGTGTAGGATGGCTTCTCTAATTTGCAGGAAATAACCAGATGCATTAGTAGTTTGAGTTATCTCTGCAGGTAAGATGTGTGATTAGACTTGTTGGAAAAAAAACTATTACTCTGCTAGATCAGCAGATAGACCTCTGTCTTTCCTTTTCCTGGCCTGCAGGACTAGAAGGATATGTTTGGGGTTTGTTTTTGGTTTTTTTTCCCCTAGTCACTGACAAAGAATAGACTGCTTTATTTTCCCATGTATTTAGTCTTTCCTATATGCTGTGTATTTCCATGAGAGACTTAAAATTTTACTCATTGAAATGAATTAATGAATGTTGCTTTTTATTTTAAAATGGTAATGACTCTTTTTTTTTGCCAGGGCTGTTCAGCCACAGCTGTTAACTCTTTGGCATTGGCCCCAGATGTAAGCAAGCTGGAAACTCCAGATTAAAGATATTAAAACCAATTAAAGAAATTGTTTGTCACAAGTTCAAAGCTGTCAGGGAAACTGTATAAATCATGGGATGTGATCTGTGGCCAAGTGACTTAACAGTTTTTCCTCTTTCAGACATTATGTATACTTGCCAATATAGCAGATGGAACGACAGCAAAAGAACTGATTATGACCAATGATGACATCCTGCAGAAAATCAAATACTACATGGTATGGGGCATTTCTCTTTAAAGGTTCTATGTTAGTCTTTTGCAAGAATGAAAAGAGAGTACTTCAGCATTTTGTCTTGTAAATTATTCAGTATCATGCACTTAACTTTCATATACCCAGTTGTGTTTAAGAAACCATGTCATGCAGTTCTGTATGGCAGAGGTATACTGAGGATCTGATTAAAAGGAAAATCCAGTCGTTTTTTCCCATAAGAATGTTAGTGACTTAAGCAATACCTGTAGCAAATCTATATGGAAAATGTTTCATGATCTTGGAAAAGGCTTATCTTGTAGAACTTAATAAATATTTGGAAGGGATTGAATGCTTCTCAAGTGCCTTATGTTACGGCGCTGTCTTTGAGAGAAGTTGTAGATAAGAATTAGTCTCAGCTTTGCTACCTTATTTATTACAGGATGAATGCCAAAATGTAAGTCTGAGAATTTCTGAATTTCTTCTTCTAAACTTGAGTACTATTTTTCTATATTTAGAGTCATTCAAATGCTAAACTTCAGCTTGCTGCCATGTTCTGTATATCTAATCTCATATGGAATGAAGAAGAAGGTAAGAAAGCCTCATTAGTAATGCGTATACAAGTTAATATCCTGATCAAAAGGCTAATGTTGCATAGTAATCAATATTTGCAGTGCACAGCACAGTGGGATCCAAAGCATAAAGGGAGACATCATTATAGGTATAATATGGAATAAGTGAGAGTGGTCAGGAGGACATTGAGGGAAGTGTAGAGAGGTGTTACGGGGCAGGAAGGGGAGACACAAGAAGAGAATGTCAATAAATAGGAGTTGATGAAAGTCACACAGCGGGAGGTTTCCACCTGTAGCATTTCTGTAAAATCTGAAAACAATTGGAGTGAAAGAGAATCCTAGTAAGAGAGCTTCCAAGTCTTAAGGAGGTTGTGGAAACTCGTTGGAGGGAACAGGTTCACTGGAGAGGATAAATGGATTAGAAAGGGGATTTGTTGCAAAGAAATTTTCCCCAGCGTGGATGGCTTGAATGGGTTGGGCGGTGAGACTCTGAAACCAGGCAAAGGACTTGTGTGTGTGGAACAGGAAGGAATGGGGAAGGCATTCGGTAAGAAGAGTCATGTCCTGGAACAATGGAAGGTAACCAGGAGGGAGCCTAAGGATGCTGCTGCACAGAAAAATGTGTGTTTGTGTTGAGAGGTGGAGAGGACAGATGGAGGCAACAGTGTGGAGCTGGAAGAAATGGCAAGGGAAGGAGTGGTGGGAGGTGGTGTGCTTTGAGGAATGGTGGGGCTGGGAGGAGGACTTCCTTGGGTGGTTTTCAGATCCTCAAGTTGACCATGCTGCTCTTCAGCAAAGAAATCAGTGTCTCTACTTGGTTTTCTTTTTTTTCCCTACTGTGTAACTTATTCCACATCTCTCACATCACAGAACTTCATTCAGTGTGTGACACTTGACTATGCTTCTGGTGGCTTTCTGCTCATTATACTGGCATTATACAGTCCTACAAGTCAGACTCAAAAACACGCCTCCAGTTAAATGTTCTCTGCATCCCAGTCGGAGAGATGAGAATGAACCAACTGAAGTCAAGCTTCTTACTTTAGGATAAAATGTGTTCAGATTTTTGCCTTCAAAATTTTGTTTAAACATATGCACATGGAGTACAAAAAAAAAAGAAACTAGAGTTCCCTTGAGAAGTAGCCACAACTGAGGGAGTTTTTCCATTGCTGTGTTGTAACTGAACTGTGTTCCATACTCCTCCTTTAAGCTGGTTTCTGCTACCACTCCTTTCATTTATTCTTGGTGGTATTCCCAACAATGTGATTTATTGTTATAGGTTCACAAGAACGCCAAGATAAACTACGAGACATGGGAATAGTAGATATTCTACATAAATTGAGTCAGTCATCGGATCCAAATCTGTGTGACAAGTGAGTATAAAGAAAAATCCAAGAAGATTAGTGGGAAATCTTCGCTTTTTATTAAAAAAGTATCTTTTTTTTGAAATCTTTTGATTATAGAAAAATTACCCAGAAAAACTATCTATCATTGCACTGAGTTTTATGGTGTATAAAGAAATTGTGATGAACACTTATTTAAAGAGCAGGTTTTGTATTGCTCAGGAGTAACAAATTTTACTGAAGTTCTCAATAGTATAAAATAACTACACTTAAGATCTTCTAAGCCAGCGGAGGGTCCTCTCTGAAATATCACTGATACACAAATATTTGTGTAAACCTTGGACTAACTAACAAAGTTCCAGAGGACTGGAACAATGGTAAACCATCACATAATGCTATGAATTAAAAAGATAATACAGGATCACCACTGTTGTTAATCTCAATTAAATGCTTTTAAACTAGTTAAGCTCAACAGTAACTTTTCACATACCTGTTCTGTTACTCATATTATAGTATCTACACAGACCGTCTAGCTTCTTCACAAACACATACAACCAAAATAGCTAATGACATTTTCTGGCTTTTTATGTTAACTTTTTGCAATTATCCCACCTACAGTTAGTAACAACCCATATTTCTTTCATGAACTGAAGGAGATGATCTGATTTTTGGAAGAGGTCATATACAGACAACACAACTCAAAACTGTGCAGTGTTTTAAAATGCATTAAATTTGGGTTTCTTGTTTTTATGGAATATATTCCTGTGTTCTTAGACATCTTTGTAGTAAAGTTAGGACTTCTCTGTTTAAAATCTATGCCAAAGTATCGGTATTGAAGGTGATAATCAGGAACATACAGATATCAATAAGCAGGCTCACAGAAAATTATGGAAAAGCTAAATATGGTTTTAAAACAGTGAGAAATAGGAAAACTTACACCAGTAAAAATACTTTCTGGTAAATGGGCCTTGCTTGTCAACACTTAAGCCTTGCTTTTAAGAGACAGGGAGCTGATTGTGCTTAGCAGTGTTGCAAGTCACTGTCCCTCCTGTTTCTTCTGGCCACCTGCTCCCACTGTTCACCCTGTCCCAACTCTGCCTCATCAGTCCCCTCAGTGAGCTGATACAACTTGTGAATGTAGCAGGGAACTTAGAAGAAGATTATTTATTTTTTTTCTTCCGGGTTGCTGAGTTGTATCAGATCTTGGAAAAGTCTGTCCAGGTCATGATAGTGTGGTTGGGAGGTGTGGGGGACAAAGGAAGAGCAAAGCTTCTCACTTCAGGTGGTAGGAAACACTGAATTAGCTGAAGTGATGATGAAACTGTAACTCTAGACTTTTGGGAGGTGTTTTTTTTCTTAACAAAAATGTTGCACAATGTTAGATTACATAAATTCCAGTGTTAACGCTGGCTGTTGCTTCTTTTCTCCCTCTTACCTCATTGTATGTTTTTGGTAGGGCCGGTGTTCCTGACAGGACTAATGTGCTTCTAGTATGTTCTGAGTTATGACACCTCTTTCATTTCTCAGCTCAAAGACCTGCTTTTCATGGTACATCTGTATTACAGAAAAGTAATTGCTCTTCACAATTATTGCTCTTAAGGGTTTTTTATAAGGTGTGTTGATAATGAGGTTCAATATACATCTTAAGCCCCACCATACTTGAAAGTTGCTCAGTTTGTGCTGAGCATCTAATAATACTTGGTTAGATCATCTTATTCTTAGATGCAAGGTGGATTCTTAAATTGTTACAGCCCACGCAGAGCACTTCTGCACCATGGGCTAGATTCTTCCAAACTGAAGGAGCCAGCCACTCAGCTTCCTTTTACCTCACTCCTTCATCCTTCCTCTCTTGCTGGCACAATGCACAGTCTTGTACATAAAGCTGTTGATTATAAAGACAAACCCCAATAATTAACAGGTTGTTCCTTTATTGCAGGGCGAAGACAGCACTCCAGCAGTATCTTGCATGATCAAAGACTAATTGAATCTATGGACACCCCTCATGTCTACTTAAGGAATAGCAGGAGATATTCCTGACTCCTTATATTTGCACAAGTCACCTTGGGCTGCATTTTTCTCAGGTGCAGGGAGCTGCTTTGCAGAAACAGTTTAAATGATCAGGTCTCCAGTGCACTTGAGAATTTTCTTGAGGTAGTTTCTTTACTCAGAGGACTCTTGGGGGGTTGTTTTGGTTTTTTGTTGTTTTTTTTTTTTTCCTGAGCTACCTGGACTTTCGGATAGAACAATCAGTCATCATTTTCCTTTTGGGCCTACAATTTTCTGCTTTTGCTGCAGCCTGCGTGTGTGGATGTGTGAGGGTGTGCTCGAGTGTGTGCATGTGCTTGGGTGAATGTGTGTGGGTGATACCTCAATTTTGTTTTTCCTTTTTTTTGTGTGAAAATCTTTTTCTACAGGTTTTCAAGGGTTAACCATTGTTTGCTGTACGAATACTTCAATGAATTATATACAGTTTGAATGAAATGTTATTTAAAAAAAAAACCAAACTGTTGTATCCCATAAAGTTTATTTTGAATTTTGAACAGATGAATGTTTTTAAGTAAAATATATGCATTTCTGAACTTCAGCTTAACTTAGATTATACTTCCTTTTTAAAGAGAAAAATAGAGGGAGACAGTAGACCCCAAATTATAAGCAGCACATTCTGTACTGACAAGGTCCAAGAGTTTTTTACCACCATACAAGGTCACCTGGTACTGATGACATGCTCAAATCCATGGAATGGATCAACTGGATTGTTTTGGGTTTTCTTTACGTTTTTAGAAGAAAAGCTCATACTTCAGAGTTAGCATGACTGTTGACTTTTCTGGAAAGGAACAGGTGGCTGCAATATCAGCAGGCATAAGCTATTGCTTTAGTAGCCACGAACTTGCTCAGATAATTGCTGAAGGATTAGCTTATTTCACTGGTGATAAGTATTTGCTGATTACTAATATCAATAGAGCAAACAGTATGTTGTGGAAGTTATACTTTCAAGAGACTAGAAGGAGCTGGCAAGCAGTGATTAAGGTTTGCTTTTGTTTTGCATCCTTTACCTCCAAATACAGTTAAGTGACTTACATATTATTTCCATGAAAGATCAGCTGGGTGCATTAAGTTGGGAAGGGATGGAAAAATTGGGGTTTTGGTTTGTGGTTTGTTTTTTGTTGGTTTTTTTTTTTTTAGCTCAGTAATGTTGCTACAGATTTTGTGTATATATTCAGATATACACACTTGCATGGATTTGGATACCTGGATAATAAGCGATGGGATTTTATTGCATTCAGAAGCCTAGATTGTCCATAAGTTCCTGAAATTGTGCCTGTAAGTGTGGAGAAAAAAAATACGAGTACAAATGAAGATGACTAAGGTTAGGCTGGAATATGAGACCCCAGTGGCTTCACAGTCAAATATGCATAGAAACAAATGAGGGCAGCAAGGAGCTCTCCTTCATGCAGTTCAGGGTTCTTGCTTTCTTCCCGTGTCTACTTTCTGATTTCAGTTTAGACCATAGTTTTAATAGTCAGAATCTCCAAACACTATATTTACATAGCACTAACAGGCACACTAAAGATTGCAGCCAATGTCTTAAACCAAATCTTTCTTTTGTTACACTGAACTTGAGGAAGGCTGCAGCAAGAAGAGAGGTCTGTAACTTTGCTAACCAATTTTGATAAGTATCTTAATCTTTTATTTCTAATCAGAAGGTCAAATTGTGATAGCCTTACTTTTTTCCAAGGTAACTACTTGTGTCAGAAAATGTTACCACAGTTTGGCCTGGAATTTGAATGTGCTATGTATCAGATAACTGTTATCACTTGGTTACAAAGGAGAATATATACATTTCATGTAACTTCTTCCACTCTTGAGAGACAAATAAAAGTGAGCACCTGACACTTTTTCCCCAGGTATTGCAGTAAGTGACTGGCAGTTTTTTAATGTCCTTCTGCAAATTTTTCATGATGGACTTTGGGGGCTGAACAAAAGGGAAAGTAAAAATATGTGAGAACTGGATAAATATCAGTACCTCAGAAGTGAAGTCTTAGTTATAAAAGTCAATCAAATATATTTTTCTGAGAAAAAAGTTCTGAGGCAGGTATTGTAAATGCAAAACTGTACAGCATGCATCTGACTTCTAAATTTGCACTCCTGCTATGTACATTTAGGAGCTCAAGTTCTAGTTCTTACATATCTCTTCTCGTCCTCCCCCAATTCACATTTCTAAAAGCAAATCTGAGTTTGATTCTATAAAACTTCGATGCCTAAAGGTGTTCAGAAAAAAGGTGGGTAAGTATCTGTGTACAAGGTTTGAGGTGGTTTCCTAAAATTCTACCAGAAAAACTAAAAAACAATGCTCAGACAATCTTGTTGCTGCATGAGAACAGTTGACATTTTCCACAGATATTGATAGGACAAACTGTTGGATGAGAACATTTTTACATTCAGTTAAGCTTTGTGAATAATTTTTGATGTTGCTATAGGTATGTACAAAAGAAGAATACTGTAAATAAAAAGAACTTTACCAGAACATCTAGATTTTTCTCAGCTTCATGGAGAAATCTCAGCTTTCTGTGCCAGCTTCTCTACAGACTGACAGTTGCTAGCCTGAGATTCACAGTGGGAACAAACCTGTTTGCTGGTTGGCCAGATCTTTACCAACTTTATTTAGGTAGCAGCGTCTTGTGAATTACAGGGTTGCTTGCAGAACCAAAGCAAGTATAGAGTTGGTCTGGACATAATACAAATCAGCAGGATTTCTGCTGTTCTTGTGCCATTTCTCTTCTGAAAACCAGTCCTAATGAATTTTGATAAGTATGTCCACTCTTTATATCTGGGTCCAGTAATGGTAGTCCTTCTCTCAAAGGTTACATGTGTCAAAAGGTCAAATAGTCCTGCATGGAGTTTGGCATGCTAGTTGTCAGACAAGTAGTACACTTGGTTGCTCCCCACCACCTCCAGGCCATGTTTGGAGTAGTCTCTCCCATACAGAAAGTCAAATGAGACTTGTCATTTGGCTGTTGTTCCAATCATAGATTTGCATTGGAATAGTGAAAGAAGCGAAGTGACCTGCTCGAAAGCATCTTGTGCCAGTATATTCTTAAGGCAAACACTTCATATTTTTTAAAATTTATTTTTACAGACTTTAGCCATTGCAGTAGATGCTGCGCCTCCATGAAACTGCTGTACCAGTGGCACAGCAGGCAGAAGAATAATTGAGGTGCATGAGATTAGATTCTTGAAGACTAGAAAATGGGTTTAACAGGACTGTCTTTGGTAATCTGAAAATGTAAGTGCGTGATAGGTGTAAACATGCAAAATTTCAGTGGTGGTTAAAATCATCAGGACTTTACTGGAGGCTTATTTCTACAAAAAGAGACAGTTACTGGGGGCATCCAGGGGTGCGGTTTGCTCTGCTGAGCTGGTGCTGGAGGCAGGGGAGCCCCTGCCAAGGCTCAGCCCTACCATGTCCCGTGGAGGCACTGGACAGTGTCCCCTGGGGTTACCAGGGGAGTCGATGTGTCACAAGCTCAACCAGGAGGGACCTTGACCAGCTGGAGGACCTGGCCACCATGACATTGTGTGCTGCGTGACAAGAAGCAGCACCACCAAGGTCTGCACCTGGAGCCCAGTGACCCCAGGCATGGGAATGGACAGGATGAGCAGCAGCCCTGCCCAAATGGGCATCACCCTGGGGGGTTCTGGGCACAGGTGCTGTGTGCTCATTGCAAATAAGAAAAAACCCAACCAACCTTCAAAAATTGAGCTGCGTTTGGAGTGGGGCCAGCAGCTTATCCCCTCTGCTTGGTGCTGGGGAGGTCATGTCTGGATCCCGGACCTTGTTTTGGGCTCCTAGTTTGGGAGGGACAGGGGAAAACTGGAGCCAGGGAGCATGTGGTGGGCTGGGGGCACAGGGCCTGCAGGGGGAGTTGGGCAGGTTTGGCAGGCAAAGAGGAGGCAGAGGGGCTCCAGCTGCTGCTGCTTGAAGGGGAGTAACAGAGGAGATGGAGCTGAACTTCCTGGCTGCAGCTGACACTGAGAAGGGAGCAGGGGCGGGCTGGGCTGCCGCTCCGCCCCAATGTTGCCAGGGCTGCCATAGCAGTGTTGGGGTGCTGCCAGCCACTGCACAGGTACTGCCAGGCCCTGGCTGGGGCCGGTTCGCTTCTGCCACCCTCACGGGGCGAGGGGGGACAAGCTGCTGTGTCTCTAAAAGTGAGCAGCAATTCAGGCCCTGCAACAGCACCTCACCTCTGAAAAGGGTGCAAGCAGAGCCGTGTCCAGGCTTTGGGCACTGCTGAGCCAACCCTGCTCCCTCCAATAGGGCAGGGATGCTGCTGTAGGTGGTATGTCGTGGGTGGAGGAGCAAAGATGGGTAAAAAGCTTTCTCTATGGTGCAGGTTGGCCAGCAGTTGGATTCACATAATTAGAGGACGCCTGCAGTGCTTTGCACTTGGGACTGCTGCTCAAAGGACCCTTGTTCCCGCAGAAAGGATGGCTGCAAAGAAAAAGGAGGTAGTACTGCAGGTCAGTAGGAGCCAGCCTTTTAAAATATTTTTTAAACTCATAGTAAGTGCAAGGATGAAGTCCAGTCTTGGAGTATCTCAGATTCTGCTGGCAAAGCCCTACTGTGAGGTCCTTGTGGTGGAAAAGCATTCCTGAAGGCAGGTAGGAAGCATGGGAAAATATGGCAAGTCAAATCTGTTCCCTGAAGTCAGTGCTGTGGGGTGCAGAGGGAGGTTGCTACGGGGCTGCAGGTTGTGTTTCAGACCTGTTATGAGCTGGCACGGGTTTGGCTGCTTTCATAGATCTAAATGCATCTGTGTTTCGTGGGACAATTGTTCAGAGGACGTTTAGAAGTAGGGAACTGGGGAAGGGGGGGTTTCTCCTGAATGGCAAGTGTCACTGAATGTTTCTGACCAGCTCACGTGTTTAGAAAGATCGCTGTAAAGGTGGAAAAGTTAGGAGGTACAAGAAAAATTCAAAGGCTAAAAAACCTATTTCACAATGATGTGTAGAGGAATTTTTCCCTATTTACACTGCGCAAGTGACCTAATGATGCTTTATAACTACCTGCTTAGGGGAGAGAGGGTTTCTGAGAGCAGTTTAGCATGCAAAAAACATTGAAAAACCCAAAATAGGTTATGAAGGTCTTCAAATTTTGAAACAAGTTCAGTCTTCACAAGAGAGAAATACTGAAGGAGATTATGGGCTCTATAACCTTGTTCATTCATTGTTAAAATTGGAAAGCATGGAGTGAAAATGTGAACATTTGTATAAGAGAAAGAGGATCGCTTTATTAAGGTAAAAATGGTTTCTACTGCTGCTTGTACAACTGCGTTCCTGTGCGATGGGGAAAACTACATCAATCAGACTTTGCACCTTTGCCAACTAAGGGAAAGATCTGCAAAAATGGGATTGTTCATATCTGCAGATGAAAGCTGAACCTCACATAGGACATGATGTGATGTCCTAGAAAAGTTCTGGTTATATTAGAGAAAAGCCAAGTACTAGCAGCCTCAGGGCATCCAAATTAGCAAAGCACTTAGAAAGTAATGCCAGCACCCTTCAGAGTCCATCAGTTGAACTCACGGCTGAACTCGTTATCACAAATTATTGTCATAAATCATTTGAACTCCTTAACATTCTGTGAAACACTCCAAGGGTGGTCCTAGCACTAGTGATAACTGGAATAATTAAATTTCTTAATTCTGCAGGTGTTCTCTGAAAAAATTAGGCTTGGGGTCATGTGCTAAACAGGAGAACAGACAGAGGTGTTTGAACAACTCCCCATTCTCTGAGTGAGGCGGGGTCCTGGAGAAACTGTACTGTATGACCTCCAGTGACATCTCTGAAAATGTAGAAGAGGCCATTTAATTTGCACTGGAGTTTCCACGCTTGGAATTCTTGACGTTGCAATTTTAGCAGTCCTTTAATGCATGTTGGTGTTAATTATTGTAAAATAGCAGGCCTTACTGCAACTTACTCTCTTCCAGTGTAGACTAAATGTAGTTAGGATTAATGATACCGACTGAGAAAGTTAATTAGGAATCGTCATTGTTCAGGATGAACAAAAACAGATCTTACATTTCTCAAGAAGCTTTATTTTTTTTAACTTACTGTGTTTTTCGAAGTACATACTGAAGGACAAGTCCTGTAAGATGGGGAAGATGCTAAAGATATTTTCCTTTCTAATAACAGTATTGGAAGTGTGGGATAATATAGTACATGGCACAATGTATGGAATTGTCTAGGGCATCCTTGACTGAGTAAGTCCCGGAGCAACCTGATCTAACACTGAACTTTGAGCAGGAGATTAGACTAAGGACTCCACAGATCCCTTCCAACCTAGATCTTTCTATGTTCTCTGTTGTTCACTATGTTTTGGAAGTCTTTAGATAGCAGCTGGTAATTCAGGTAAGGATATGCTGGTCTCATATGGTGCTCTGGGCACCCTCTAGTGCCCAGACATCATGAAAGCTGTGTATTTACTAGTTTATTTTATCAAGACTGAAACATCTTAACGAAGTAGTATAGCTTGTGTGCAGGGAGGGTGAGAAACTGCTGGTGGAGAATCATCTGGCTTATAAAATGCGATGAGGACTGGGTCTGAAATAGGTGTGAGGAAAGGAGGATGTGTGCTGGAGATGAGCATGTTGAAGCAGCACTCAATGCTGCAGGTCAGCCCAGACCACCACCTTACTGCTGCTTTTGAGCACCATGCTGGCTCTGATGGGAGGTCCCTGCTGAGCTGGGACCTAGCGGGTGTCAATGTGTGTGTGGCTCTCCTCCAAGTCCATGCTTCTTGTGCTGTGATCCAGGCAGCCTGCAGAGAACCAGTCTAGTCAGTTTTCTGCCAGTGGCTCTTAACTGTTTGAGCTGCTAGCCTATGTTAAAACATCATTACATATCAGACTTCCATTTAAGTGAAAGCAAAGCAGCTCTTTGTGTTTCTTCTACAGCAGGAGTGCTGCAGTAGGGAGCTCAGGGTCCCTCATCCCCACTGCCTGCTGCTCTTCCTGCTACCTGCACACCTGCAGGGCTGTATGGTAAGCCAAGGCACAAGAGGAACATCTGGAGCCCTTCCCTGCTCTCAGATCTTGCTGTATGGCCCCACAAGGAGTCATGTTGCCATAAAAGCAGGAGAGTGCCAGGAAAAACCTGAGGTTTTACAGGTATTTCACAGACCTTCCCTCTTGCGCCATACACGACACAGCCTGGTAGGTTCAGCTAGGGCTCTGGTCAGTCAGCCAGAGGCCCTGATAAGATGCAGGGGGCTGTGTCCCCAGTCACCCCCCAGAACAACTCTCAGTCTCTCTGCAGACTGAGTCAGGGGTCCCCAAGCAGCCAGACTGTTCAAGTAGTTGCTGCCACTAAACAGGGGAGGGCTTGTTCTTGGCTGGACGCTGCTACCCTTTCCATCTGCCTTTCCTTGGTTCTTGTGAGACAACATGAGTCTCTAATTGAATAAGCTTTTCAACAGAGTTAGCTGGCGTGCTGATGGGTCTCTCAGAGCTGGTGTCAGGTAGTAGCAAGAGCATGTGGGAGGAAGGGGGGAAGGAATGAGTTCGGAAGTGAGGATATCTGACTTCAGCTGTTTTTTCTCAGAGGTCTTCTACCCATGTTCTAGCACAGGTTGGCACTGCCCAGCTAGTCAGAGGTGAGAGGATCGCAGTCAAAAGAGTTTCCTGAGTGCTCAGGTAATACCTTTTCAGGCAGATGTGTCCAGCTTAAGTGCAAGCATGAGGTGATTTGTCAGTATGTTTGCAGCAACCAGGTAGTACCTGATGACTTACTGTTGCTTTTACTGTGTCTTTAAATTTTCACACAGATTAACATCAATAGCCAGGAGCTTTGGGAAGAAATGCTGTGTCTCAAAGGACTCATTGGTAAGGGTTTGGTCAACATACTAGATTGCTTTTGTTCTGTGTTAAAAGGACACCAGTACTGTTAGGAATCAATTACTACTGATATGGATGTTTAGTTAGTCCCTCCATTCCTCTTGCCCTGAATGGAAGAAAGAAATATGCTAACAGAGGTGAGACTAGCTGGAGGTTGTAGTCGTCTTCATTTATGTGGGACAATTGTCATGCAATCAAAGCAGTTCTGGTGCAGGAGCTTCTGGAGTCTCCAGTCCAGCCATCTGCTTGGAGCAGGACTGTCCCCAATGCAAGGAACAGCCCTGGTTCCCGAGGGTGGAGGTTAGAGGGCTATTAGGTAAGCCCCATGTGCTCTATCTCTGTGCAGCAGTTTTCCGTAGAAAATCTAGTACCTCCAAGATCACAGCCATGTCAATTTTTCTTCTAAAGACTCCTCCATACCATTGTTATTAGCTTGCTATTTTATAATGTGATTTCATCCTCTGATCCAGCATTTGAAACCTTGAAAGAGTATGATGATTTCCACTTCAGAATTGAATCCATAGCCCTTCTAGCGCTCAACAGGAGTCCTGCCACACTCCAGACAGAACTATGGGAGCAACAGCCACAAGTTGCAGCTTGGGAAGTTCTAGTTGGACATGAGGCAAATCTCCTTCCCCAGGGTAGTGCTGCAGAGGTCACCAGAGGAGGGAGACCTCAATCCTCGCAGGTTTTCAAGATTATTCTTATTGCACTAGCACCCTTTTGCAGTCCCCTTCCAAATGATTATGCTGCAAAGTGGAGAAGTGCACAAACCAGCCTTATTGGTCTATGTCTAAACTGACCCATTTTGACCTAATTCTTACTAACTTTCCTGCTTGCAGTTGTTGATGCGTTTCAAGCCTGGTGTGGTCCATGCAAAACAGTAGTGGATCTTTTCCGAAAAATAAGGAATGAAGTTGGCAGTGGTCTTCTGCATTTTGCTGTGGTAAGGTCTAATTTGGCACTGCTTAAAATATCCAGTCCCCTGAAATTAGCAGGTAACTAAAGGCTGAAGTCATTTATCTTTCCAATAATCAGCTAAAATGATAACAGTCCTGGAGTTCCAGCTTGTGTGAGTGAGCCTGCCAAATACAGACACTTGGTTACATCAATAAGAACTCTCATCATTAAGAATTTTCAGGCTTCAACTGTTCTGTACTTTTCAGATTTCTGCTTAAGCAAGTAATGCTAGACAGAATCATTAACGTACGTGTCCCTCTGATGTACAGGGAGAGTCTGAAGGAGCTGGGTTTGTTTACCCTGGAGAAGACTAAGGGACAGATGTCTAGTGAGGGATTAATAGAGAAGGCAGAGACATTTCTCAGTGGTACACAGCAAACGAACAAAAGGTAATGGGATCAAGTTGCAGCAGGGAAAAATCCAAGTAGATAGAAGGAAAAAGTATTCAGCGTAGGAGTGGTTGGACACTGGGACAAGTTCCCAGAGAGACTGTGGAGCACTGATTCTTGGAGATGCTCAAAGCTAATGCAGCCTTGAGCAACCTCCTATAACATTGAGACTAGCCCTGCTTTGGGCAGGGGCTTGGACTAGAGCCCTTCAGAAGTCCCTGCCTCCCTCAATCATGCTGTGATCCTGTGTTTAAATGCCTTTCCTGGCTGAAGGCCAGCTCTCGATTGCTGACAGAGCTGTAGGCAGCGAGGTTTCTTGTGGAGGCCACTGCTCAGCACTCCCTGCAGCTGCTGCCTCTGCTGCTGCTGCCATCACAGGTCCTCCTGTCACTTCTCACACTCCTCATAGACAAGGGGCCCCGATTTAAGTTTTACAGGCTTTTTCTCTGGGATTCACTCAGGCAAGCTGCTGTGAGGTAGATATCCCTGCCTCACAAGAGCTGCTGTTCCAACCTCTGCAGGTGAGATCTGCCAGACATCTGCCTGTTTCTCAGGTTGCTGATACTGAGCTGGGAGTAGGTTCTGGCCCTGGCTCTGACCAGTGTCATTTTGGTCTGTAAGACTGGGACCCAGAGGTGTTTTGCTGTACGTGGGGGATGAGTGCCAGCCAGCTGAGGATGTCTGAGTCAAGGCAGTTTCATGTGTATTCCTCTGAAGCAGAAATGCTTTTCTAGAAACACCTGTTTTATTTTACATTCCTTTTAGGCTGAAGTTGATTCCATTGATGCTCTGGAAAAATACAGAGGAAAATGCGAGCCTGTCTTTCTGTTTTATGCAGTGAGTGAAAATATTGTTACAGTAGTTGCATAGCAAAAAATATCACTTGCCAGTGGGAACAACTGTCCTTTTTGAGAGATATTATTTTTCTTTCATGTGTGACAGCAAATTTTATTTGCTCTGTATCTGCTGGTATCTACTGGTGATCAAGTGCTGCATGGATAAAAATATACAGCCAGAGTTTAAATTGAAATATCTTCTTCATTGCCACCAAGAAACAGAACAATGTAATTTTGTTCTATTAATTAAAAAAAAATTAGGAGAGATTAAGGTGTGAATGAAGTAAAACAGTTTAAAAATTGCACAGGTGGGTGAAAGGCAGACATTGCACAAAGTTACAGGAACTCCTCTAGCTAGAGATTGTTGAGCTTTTTTTGTTGTTTCTTTTTTTCCTTTTACCTGGGGCAAGACCCATGTAGCCTGTGATGGATGGCTATATTTCATGGCCCTTTCCCCCTCCATGAGAGGGTATCTTAATCATGAAAATCGCTATCATTCACGCCCAGGGATCCCTGTGACTTGCTGAAAGATGTGTATGTCCACAGGGTCTTGTGGCTGGCTGAGTCCACGTGAGCAGTGTTCACGCCATGTTAGCACATGGACACGTGTGTTGCCCTGAAGGGTCTTCAGGTTCAGCTCCTGCTACTGCAGGACCTCACTTCTCTCACAAGCTGCTTTGTTTCATCCTAAGACTGATCAGGAACAACAAAGAAGGTTGTTCCAAAATTTTCCTCTTGTTCTAGAGCAGAGCAGCTCTGTTGGGGAGGAAGGCCTGGTACATAATATCATGTATGTGATATTGTAAATGTGTATGATCATGTAAAGTGATGTGCTGCTGTGGTGATTGCCAGAGCCCAGAGGGCACCACTTGAGCACTTACTGACTGATTTGCTTTTCACACCTTTCAGGGAGGAGAATTAGTAGCTGTTGTAAGAGGAGCAAATGCACCATTGCTGCAGAAGACCATCCTGGAACAGCTGGAAGTGGAAAGGAAGGTTTTAGAACATGGAGGAGAGCGTGTGGTGGTAAACAGTCACTGAATCCTTAAATACCTGTAGATGTGCATGCCAGAGAAAAGGTTCAGCTCCCCAGTGCCAGCATAGCTCTAAAGCAGAGTTACTTCCTTGCAAAAGTCCTGTCCTTTTGTCTGGACTGACTCCGAAATCTAGTTAGCATGCTGCTTGAGTGTCCACAAGCCTGCGGAGCCTACCTAGATGGAGGAAACTGGAAAGGGTGACTGTGTTTTTCAAAACCTCTGTCCTATTGACGAGAGGAAAAGTAGTACATACCACCCAGCTCTGCAGGATGAAAGAGAAACTCTACTGTGATTTCTCTTGACTTGTTCACCTACCCTAAGCATTTTTTTTTATTCCCTAAAGCTACCTTCCTAATCAGCTACTAATTCCAGGATCTCTAGCTGGTCTCTTTGATGGCATTTCTCAGGCTGTGGTAGGGAACGGTTCATTGCAATCTTAGTCATTTTTGTTTCTTGGTGTGAATGATTCTGTGGATTTCTGCCTGGAGCATCTTCCGGAGCTCTGCTCATCTTTCTCACTAATCTACAGCTCCAGGCACCTGGTGCCTGTACTCTGGGATATCACTGTGTGATCAATCATTTTGCCTTTCAGCAGCTCTATAGTAACAGTGGTTGTGCAGTCTGTAATGCCTGCTGTAAAACCCTGGGCTATTGCATGGCAAATGTTCTCCTCCTTACAGCAGTGAGCTCTGGTGTCAGAGCCTTGAGCCAGCCCAGCAAACTCCAGCAGCCTGCTGCTGGCAAGGTGCTGTTGGGAACAGTGTTACCGAAAAAGTGCTGCCCTTTGTTTGTTCTGAACTCTTCTACGCGATAGAACTAGGATCGTTCCTCCCTAGTTCTCATATACTGAAGTGACTCTTACTCCCTAGTCACCTTCTCCATGTCACCGATGACTTCTTTAGACTGCTATTAAATCTTCCATGAGCCTGGAGACTTTTGTCATCTTAAGTGTCATGATCCTGTTTTGGTTCCAGATTCCTAGCCTGGGCACTGCTGGTACAGGGTGTATCCTTAGAGCAGCTGGGCAGTCCTTGGAGCTGAAACCAGAGACAGCCCCAGGCCTACCCCTCCCCAGCCCAGCTGGTCTGCTGAGCCACTGTCACAGGGACCATCTTTTTGTGTGTGGTCTCCTGAATGGGATTCCTGAACTAATGGCATTTCTGAGGAACAAAAATGACTTTCCTGTCTGTAACCTGATAGTCTTAAGGCATCTTCAAAGCACAGATGATGGTGTGTTGGTAACTGCAAGCTACCTCTACTGAGCAGCTCTCTCTGGTGACATTGGCTGGCCTGTTTCTGTGAATGCTTTTTCCCCAGCTAGTCAACTGATTCAGAGCTCAGAAGGTGACCCTGGACAGGTAGATCCTCTGCTCTCACTGATGAGCTGAGCCTGGCCCTGAGAACAGCAGGAGGACTGGTTCCTGCTCAGGTGGAGGTGGAAAGTGGGGACCTGCCTGGCAGATGCTCACCTAGAGGGTAAGAGGACACTCAGGATGCTCCTTGCTCATCCACATGCTCTTGCTGCTAGGTACAAGACAGAGCCTTCTCCAAAGAGGAGGAAAACATGGCTGCTCTTCAAGAAGAACAATGGGAAGGCCAAATAGGTAAGGCAGGCACAGCTGTAGGGTGCTCCTTGTGCCCTTAGTATGTGCCTTTGCTAAAGCTGGAACCCTAAATGATGATTCAGCTGCTGCTGCTACTCAGACACCAGAGGGGCCATTCCTCCAAATGGGCACAACGTGGGCTCTCCCCCCAGTCTCTGACAGATCAGTACACAGGATAGTGTCACCTCAAAACAGTATATGTAGGCACAAATAAGAGACCAGGGTAGCTTGGGTGTCTGACATCATTAAACTCTAAGTATTTCTCCTTCCAGTGTGTGTTTTATTTTACATTTGCCAGTACTGACTCCTCCCCTCGCCTCCGAGCTTGGCAAGGGCTCTTGGAAATCCCACATGGCTTTCTTCTGTCTTGAATAACTGAAATACTGAACTAGCTGTAAATGCTGCGCAACTTTTCCAGGTCGTTTTTAAAAGAAAACATAAATGCTCAGGCACCAAATCTTGTTACACCAGCTCTTGCCTTGTGTAAAATTAGCCATGTATTCCCAAAGGCTTTCGTGTCTCACACGATTTCTAACCTACAGTGACACTTTTTCTTGGCTTTGCTGGGACGCAGCTGCAGACTGGCACTGTGCACACCAAATCCTGGGCCCCAAAATGCTCGTAATTGTAGCAAAACCCACTTGGCTTTAGCTAAGGCACCGTGGGTCTGGAAGGGGTGCAATGCATGTTGATCTCTGTCTCTCATTTCTTTACCTATTACTAATTTTTTCCCTTTTCTTTCCCTCGGAGGTTAATGCACCCGTCGGTCCCGCGCCCGGTTTCCCAGCTGTCGACGTGGAGCAGACGAGGGATTTCCCAGTAAATAAAAGGATTTCGTGTGGTAGCACCGTCGGCTCTGTCCCTCCCGGCAGTGCCGGGCGCCGCGGCCCCTTTAAGGCCGG
>NW_008795924.1:478242-479972 GCF_000699145.1 Aptenodytes forsteri
GCCGTGGGCCCCCTCAGGCAGCTGTGAGGGAGGGTCCGTGGAGCGGGCGGTGCGGGCCGAGGGCGGCGGGACCCCGCCGCTGTCTGCTCATTTCGGGCGGTGGCGTTTGTCCCGCCAGTGCGCTGCCGTACGCTGAAAACAGATCCTACGGGCAACTTTCACCGTGTTTAATTCTTACCTAAGAGCTCATACGTTCGCAGTTCTTGCTGGTGGGCAGAACGCAGGTAACAGTCAGGCTTGTACTACGAAATTGCTAAAGGAGCAGGTAATCAAGAGTTTAAAATAATCCTGTGTCCTGGAAGATGCTGTGTCAGGCCTTAGTCGTGTAGTCAGCCAGTTTTAAGTCAATGGGAACGGACACTGAGGAGGTGTGGGGACAGAACAGCAGTAGTTACGTAGGACACGAGTGCTGGGACTAGCTTTCCTACTATAACAAACCTTGATTTTCAGTAATGTAAGTCTCAGATAAACTTTATTTTTAAGAAAACTACCTTTTTCCCATTAGTAAGTAGTCAGAAAATCTTGTGTATCGATGTCTATCTGTATTAGAAAGGGAGTGTAACATTGGTAGTGGTGATCTTTGGAAATTAAAAAAAAAAAAACCCGGCATTTGAAATTTCAGGTCTGGGCAGAAGTCTGAGAACTGTTATAATTTTCATAATAAATACCTCTTGTTCTATTGCAGAGAATGCATTTTGTATAAGAGAATCTGTAGTATATATGGTGCCTTTCTGGGTAGAGGTAGGTTGCAAGGAGTGCATACATAGGTGCTTCTTTTCCTTAGTTAAAAAAAAAATTTGGAAGGTGGAGTAGGCAGCCTAAACTCAGTCTATGGTTTCTGATGTACAGATCGATGACAAAGAATTCGACATTCCTCAAGTTGATACCCCTCCAACACTGGAGAGCATCTTAAATGAGGTGAGTGGTCCATTGGATATGCAACCAGCTCCAATACAGGGATGATCCAGAATGAGGCAGCACATACTCCTTTGGCTCTTCTCATATTGTTTTTTCCTGGGAAATAAAATTGTGTAACTTCATAATTTCCTGATACTGATAGCTGACAAAGCACATGTTCAGTTGAGTAATGACTATGTAGTGTGTAATGAGGAATTTTGTTTTTTCAACCAAAATAGCCACAGCTGAAACAAAGGGTTTCCTTCAAATTTAAGCATGTTCACCTGTGAATTTGGACAGTCACCTGAAGACTATACAGTCCATTAAAGGTCAGGGTCATCAACCAACTTTTTTTATTTTTTATTTTTTATTTTTCTAGCACTGAATAAATGCAGAGAATTCTGGGTAGTTCTTAAGTTGTGGGAGGAGAGGAGAACTAGATTCTTCACAACTCCATTTATATTGTACATTTCATGTATTTAGCCCTCTGGCAGGAGTAATGAACTGTCTCAGCATCTAATGTTTCCTGTAGTACCTTGTAGGGGAGAACTGACTTTGTCTTGCGTATATCCAATTTAGTGCATTTTTTACAATAGCCACATGAGTGTATGATTCTTAGAAAGGAAAAAAAGGGCATGGAAGTAAAGACAAACTCCAAGAAAACAGGCTTATTAACAAACTGAGGAAATTAGAATCATAGAATCATAGAATCATTTAGGTTGGAAAAGACCTTTAAGATCATTGAGTCCAACCATTAACCTAGCACTGCCCAGTCCACCACTAAACCATGTCCCTAAGCACCACATCTACACGTCTCTTAAATACCTCCAGGG
>NW_008795924.1:481170-536335 GCF_000699145.1 Aptenodytes forsteri
CCCTCCTTTTGTTGCTAATGTATTTATAGAAACATTTTTTATTGTCTTTTATGGCAGTAACCAGATGAAGTTCTAGCTGGTCTTTGGCCCTTCTAATTTTCGCCCTGCATAACCTCACAGCATCCTTGTAGTCCTCCTGAGTGGCCTGCCCCTTCTTCCAAAGGTCATAAACTCTCCTTTTTTTCCTGAGTTCCACCCAAAGCTCTCTGTTCAGCCAGGCTGGTCGTCTTCCCTGCCAGCTCGTCTTTTGGCACATGGGGATGGCCTGCTCCTGCACCTTTAAGATTTCCTTCTTGAAGAATGTCTAGCCTTCGTGGACTCCTTTGCCCTTCAGGACTGCCTCCCAAGGGACTCTGTCAACCTATCTCCTATAACAGGCCAAAGTCTGCCCTTTGGAAGTCCAAGGTAGCAGTTCTGCTGACCACGCTCCTTACTTCTCCAAGAATTGAAAACTCTTATCATTTCATGATCGCTATGCCCAAGATGGCCTCCGACCATCACATCACCCACCAGTCCTTCTGTGTTCGCAACCACCAAATTGGTGGTTGGACTTCCTAGGAAGCCGGTATAAAGGGAAGAGGAGCCTGGGAGAGGTGACAGTTCTTTTAAAAAGCTGTATTAAAGATACAGGTATAAGGTGTCCCAAACAGATATAGTCTAGGAATGAAAGGAATAGTCATCGGTGATTTGCTGCCCAAGTAGAAGGGGATGTTGAGGGGTAGCATACAGGGGTATGTCCTGTTTCTGCTGATGCCTTGAGTGATGAGGGTAGAGAGAACTTACTGAATTTGGGTGACACCAAACTGGCAGGACATGTGGTCACATCCACATCAGAGGAGTATTATCCTGGTAGTCTTAAACTTGAGAGGTAATCTGAAGAAATCATAGTTCAGTGTAGGCAAATATGAAGTTTTACTCCAATGCTATTTATCTCAGTGCATATGGGATGGGAATGACTGGCAAAGCATCTTTTGAAAAGGATTTTAGTGGAGAACAGCCTGACTGAGCCAAAAAGGTATACAGCTGCACTGGAAAACAGAAAGATACTTAATGGGCACAGGACTGCCAGCTGTAAGGCAAATGAGGAGCACCTGTTGTGTTCTCCACACATTCGGCATTAGGTGGGGTATTGTGTTTGCTCTCTCTGGCTCTGTGCTTCAAGAAGAACATGAACTGTACTGAATTTAGAAGACATTGGGGAGAATGGCCATTTAAAAATTACTATAAAAACAGTCCCAGGCTAAGCCTCCGGGTGGGGGGGCGGAGAGGAGATAGATAGATAGATAGATAGATATAGATAGATAGATAGATAGATATGGATCACCAGCAGAAGAGCACAGAAAGAGAAGAGCAAAATCAACCCTCATAGCAGCCGGAGGGACTGCTAGACTCTTAGCCACCACTTGGTGAAGTGCTGGAGTAGATGATAAAAATTCTAGGCCTTCTTGTGGCAATTGGAGACTTTTGAGAACAGCTTAAAGGTCTGTTAAAGTTTTGATGGAGTAGATCATATCTGGGGAAGAACGATTAGTTGAATAACTTTCTCTCCAGCTCACTTCTGTGATTATTGTGAATTCTGGAAACCGGTTCTTCCACAGAATCAGTTTAGTAAAATACTACATAGTTCTGTTTTTAACATATGGGACTATCTTGTTCTTTCCTTGATTTTTCTGCTTAGTTGATGCTGTTTTGCTCATGTTTCAGTTAGGGTGTTGTGCATTTTGAACGTTTAGTAAGCTGTGGTGATTCTCTTCCTTCAGACTGATGATGAAGAAGAGTCTTTCATTTTGGAGGATCCCTTTCTCTTGAACATTGATAACATGGATACACACTCCTATGACACATCTTCTGTAGCAAGCTCTGACAGTGGGGACCGGACACACCTGAAAAGGTAATGCAGGACTGATAGCCTGGGAGGTTAAATGATTTTTGAAGGAGCACTGCTTATATCCATTAAAAACGAATTCTCCTTTTTTGAGTGGGTAGAAGGACAATCCAAAGCTAAGAGCAGTTGAAACTTCCTAAAGCACCTCCTCCCCGAGCTTTGCTGTGAGCACGCAATTTGTCTGTTACATGGGTAGGAACCCTTGATTGCACGTGTGGATTTTGTCTCCTGCTGTTACATCCTAGTGCTGAAGTCCCAGGGGGATGCTGCAGGGACTCTGGTGAAGCTGCTTTTGACAGAACAGTGTTATTCCTGCAGGATCAAGTAGGCAAAGATGGGATTTGTTTTTGCACTGAGGGCTAGCCTGTTTGAGCAATAAATGCATTTTATGGGAGATGGAGTATTTAAATGTCTCTGAATTTTAATGGAATCTTTAAAATACTGAACCATGATGACTTTAAAGAAAATCTTTCAAAGGTGTCTGATGACTTCCAGAGTCTGCAAGCAGCTGGTGGTTATTTTTAAAAGGCAAGTGAACTGCTGTCACTCCTGCAAATGGAATGCTAATCTTGACATCTGAATCAGCCTGGAATGTGATAATTAGCTATAATACTGCTGACTTGTCTCATTAATTACTCAAATGATGGCCTGATCCTACATCCTGAGCCACTCCCATGGCCTTCTTTTGTGCCATAAGAAGTTGTGATTGTTGCATGAGCAATTGCATAGGATATAAACACTCTTAAGTGTGATGGTTTATGGTGGCATATGGTGGTGTACTGACTCACTGTCTTCTTTTTTCAGATAAGATGGTTTGTATTGAGGGAAATGTTACGTGGAGTGGCTTAAACATTTTCCAGTACAGAGTGGGCAGAAAAACCTTGAAAGTGTTATTGTCATCTTTGGGTGAAGCTAGTTGCCATGTGTATGGGTCCTTAGCCATTATATAAGCTATTAACAACATGTTTCTTCAGCCTACACGTGAGCTACTTATTTGTGTACCTCTGGAGAGATAAGAACCAAATGTTTCCGTGTTAGTTTTGGAAATTTGGCTTTCTGGTGGTGTGAGCTTGGCAACAAAATTACAACTTTCCTGGGATTTTCCCCTCTACTGTGTGTGCTACAGTATACCAATGCTCTTTAGAAATAACTGTCCCTCGTACACTAGTTACTTTTTAAAGACATTTTCTCCATAAACAGAAATACTTAAACTTTCATATCAGATCAGCTGTGTTTTAATTGAATGTTATTCTTTAAGTATACATCCAGTTTTCCTAGGCGTCTGTATTCTGCTAATGAACCTTTTCCAATTGTGTTTTTCCTTAGATATTCACCTGTAAAGGCTGAAACTTCCTGACTCACTGAAAGATTAATTAAAGAGCAAAAGTGTTGCTTTCAGACTTTATTAATAAATTCTCAGGTTTGCAGATATGTGCTTGAAACTGACAATTTGTTTGAAGAACTTTTTTTTTTTTTCCTGGGAGATGAGTTAAAAACAAATTTTATGCAGGCACAGTGGTGCATAGCAGGCTTTGCTAATAATCTCATGTCTGTTTCATTCTGTGCATGTAGGCCCCAAGAATAAGAATGGAAACTGCATGAGTTATGAGTGCATGCAGAATTTACCTGCTGGTTTAGCTGTGGGTTAGGCAAAGTTCCAAACTTTTATTCTGCTGTAATGCATTTGGTTTATTTCTTATTTCCTTAGGAAGAAAAAACTCCCAGATTCTCACTCACTCCATGGATCAGTTATACGGCTCTCGCTTCTGAAAGGAATTTCTGCCCAAATAGTATCTGCAGCAGTAAGTGTCTTTTTCTCTTGGTCACATCCATTAAGAAAAATTTGAACTTCTGGCATGGAGGAGGGTGTGTGTGATCTCCTCCCTCCCCCTACCATTAGGTCTGGATAATACTAACATGTTTGGTACATGAACTACTAACTAGTAATCCCTAGCCAGTAGTGAGTCAGGTATTACTGACTTATTGCAGCAGCAATATGGTAGGTCCTCTTTAACACTGATTTGTGTTGCTAGATGTCATTAAACCTGGTGAGAAATGTTAATATAAAATGATAGTAGTGCTATTGTTCTGCTTGCTTGAAGATGCTGGAAACAGGTTTGCTTAATGCCTGCAGTGGGCACAGAACACATTCATTGTTCTGAGCTGAACGAGGAGCAGGTTTGCATGTTCCTGCGCCTGTGACACTGCCCTTCAGGCATGGGTGGAATAGAGCTGGTCTATAGCTCGTACTGCCGGGGAAAACTGACTGTCCAAGATCAGAGCTAAGGTAGTGATTTATAAAGTGTATGATTTCTGAAGCGTGCAAGGTAGGCTTGTTAGAATACAGGTGACTCATCTGTGAGTGTTTTGTGATGGCTGTGTGAGCAGGGTCTCAATGTTACTTGCTGTTACTTGCGTTGATGGAGGTGTGGGTGAGCCACCTGAATGGGAAGCTAATAATGTGTGCTTGAGAGGGGAGAGGGAAGTAGTTTTACAGTCGATATCTATGCCGTGTACACAGAGAATACTGAAAACTGTTATTAAGATTAGACTGTTTTGAGAAGAACACAGTAACTTTCGGATGGAATTACAGGATATTCTGCTTTCTCTCCATTTCTGTGCACTTTCTCATCCCTTCTGGGTATTTCTAGCCAGTGGTTCCCTCAGCACTGTGTGCCCTGGTGGGACTATTAAAATGCAACTTGTGTTAATTTTTCTGCATGTTGTACTTCTAATTATTAGACACATGCATGGAGCTGGGAGTTCTGTCTCTCTTACTCATGACTTGTCCTGTTTTTCTAGGACAAAGTGGATGCTGGTTTGCCCACTGCAATTGTAAGTACTCTAACAATTTTCAGGTACTGCATAGTTAGTTTTCATGCAAGTTTGTTAAAGCAGTAGTTTAAGACAGCTGATAAATGCATCTTCCTTCTTACCCTTACTAAGAATTTTCAAATATGAGGGGTGGGAGAAGCAGCATGAAACATCTGGTTCCTGGAGGCAGAGTTCAACCTTTCTTAACTGCCCAGCTGTTCCTCTGCTGATCAAGCCCCACGCTCTCCCCTTTTTCATGCCATCACCAGGGCTTGTTAGTTGAACACCTAACCTTTCCCCATAAGGTAAGTGTTCATCTGTTGAACTCAATTTCCCTAGCTATTTCTTCTTTGCCAGTTATTGCTTTGACTCCTAACAATTTTTTGAAGAAACTTAAACTGAAGTGCTCATAAAGTGATGGGTTCAAAATCTCTACGGCTCTGATGTAACTGAAATATGACCTTAAAATATAAAATTTCACTAAAAGCCCGTCTGAAAGATACTCCTGCAATTTGCATTAACTTCTTGAAGTCAAGCATGCTAATTAAAATACATCAGAAGTGAAGCTGTCTATAGTTAAAGGAGAAGGGAAACGTTTTAAGGAGGTGAAATACAGCAAGTATTTGTTCTGCCCTTGTGAAATGAGTTTTAATGTTTTACAAAGAAATTAAAGATGTGCTTGGTTGCTTTGACTGTAGTAGCAGCAATCCATAAGAAATTATGCTTTTTGTTTAAAAAAGAAAAAGGAAGAAAACCATAGTCACATCTAAGGCAAAAGGTTGCACAGCAAAATTGGAAGCACACTGTGACTGATATGCACATAGGATAAAAACCTGTACTTACACACTCCAGACATTAAAGCACTTATTTTTTTTTAATGACTTATACTTGCTAAGAAATAAAAAGTAGAACAACATTAATATATCTACAGCATTATATGATTTCTATTAAGTTTTATTTAATTGGGTGCAGGTTTGCAAGTGTGATAGAATCTTGGAGCTGTGTTTAATTCCCCATGGAAGGAAGTTGGAATCTCTGTGGACTGTCTCTTCAGGGGACCAGCGCTGCCCAGGGTTGTAGAAGAGTTCAGATGTGGATGTAGCAGCTGAGTGAGAAAAACCCTCTGAGTATTTATACTCAGCTACCACACCAAAAGAATGAGGCTGACTTTACAGAGAAGAAATTTCACTGTGGGTACCACTCTGAGCATTTGAATTTCAAACAGCAGAGGAAAAGGCAGCCCTCTGAACTTGAGAAGATCTGTGTGATGGTTGTTCAGGTGTAATACTTCTCTAGCTTTCACGTAGGAATTGCTTGTCACTTACAAATCAGAAAATGGTTATATCTATAACCTTCTAAATCTTCCCCTTTTGGCAAACTTTGCATGAGCGTAGTGAGAGTTTAAGTGGTGGATTTGTGACTGACATTTCTTCTACTTTCAATCTTTCTGCATGACTATTTCAGGCAGCATCAAATCTGATAGCAGTGGGGACTTCCCATGGGTTAGCACTGATATTTGGTAAGTTAAAAATAAAGTTTTTGAGTTTTTTGCGTTTTAATGATCTTAAAAAAACCCCCAAACAAACAGAAGCAAAAAAACCCAGCCTGAATTAGAACTGCAGGGTGGATTTCTTCTAATATGTTCTGTTTGTGATAAATGTGATTTTCTTTCAGTAAAGAAATAAAGAACAAATAATATTTTAGTTGTCCTTATTCACATATTTCTTCTGCTTTGTTGGAGATTGGCACATTGATATGGAGAAATTTAGCTCCGTGGCAATTGTCTAAAGAGCCTTTTCTATGTTTAAATATAAATTGCTCTGTTTTCATGTGGAAGAAACCAGAACCAGTATACAACCATCATCTCATGCAGTATTAATATTCTTCTCCCCTATGCCATAACAGCTGCCAGCATTAGGGAAATTAAAATGTGCTTCTTAGGAAGTGGAACTTCTGACCCATGGCTACCTGCAGGCTTGCATCATAGGTTTCTCCTTCCCTGACCTTCCCCTGCACCAGTTACCTCTGCGTCCCTTCATTCTGATATTCTTTCATTCCTCTTATCAGCAAAGTTTCTTAAAAAAGTTTCTGAGCTTGTGCCTCTGTTTATCCAGCTCACCAGCTGGGCAAGAACAGCTCTTGAATTGCTCCCATACACAGGGAGTTTTTGCGCCTTTGCTCTATGCAGCACCAAATTCTTAACAATTTTAGAAATTTCATTATCTTCTCTACTTTTCTTTCAAAGTTGGCTGAAATTATTCAAGAGACCAAAAGTTACAGGGGGCAGGATACAACAGAAGGATGGGAAGGACTGTGACAGTGTAAGACTCACCTTCCTGGGTATTTAGACATTAAACTATTTGATGCCATTTGCTTAATCCAGTATTGAAACAATTACAGGATGTGCTTAATCTGAATATAAATAACTTCTTATCTGCTACAGTCAACAGATGATCTTACTGAGTTTTTTAGTGGTAGATCTTTGTGTTTTTTCTAAAATTTGTCTAGTATGTGGAGATCTCCAATATCATCACTATGGAACACATTTTTACTCTGATTTTCTTGTTGCTCTCTCTATATGCAGACACTATGAAGTCAGTAAGCTTTTAAACAAGAAGTTGTTCTCTGCAAGTATCATAATAGAGAGAGATTATTTTTAGCATTTTACACTCCAGAAGGGGCTCTAGGACTCTATATAAAGCATGCAAAAAGGAAGGGTCGTTCTTACCTTTGTTGTGATTATGTCTGCATCAAGTCCTGTTTAAGAGGATGCCTGAATGTCCAAGATGCTTAGTATGCTATGGTATTTTAATTGATTGTATTTTGTAAGATTTGTTTGGGGTTTTTGTTTTGCTCAATGCAAGTGTGTTTAAGCAAAGTTTTCCTTGTTACACTGTTGATTACTTTGGACCAACATGTTTACTGCTGTTTTGGCCATGATCTTTGCAAGGCCCTGTAGTTTGTAGTTATTCAGTTAATTGTGTGACCTTTAGGAAACTTGGCACAATGCCAGCTTTCCACTAATTGGCTTTTATTAAAATAAATGTCACTGCTTTGAAGAACTTCTCTGCATACTTGCAACAGGGCCTTTAAAGCTTTCTGATCTGTTGAAACATACAAAGTTATGGTTTATACAGCCAGATGGTTTATATGTACTGGACTGTATTATCACAAGTGCATTCAGCAGGTTGAGGAAAATTATTACTCCTCTCTATTCTGCACTTGTGAGATCGCATCTGAAGTACTGTGTCCCATTTTGGGCTGCTCAGTACAAGAAAGACATCGATGTACTGCAGTGAGCCCAGTGGGGCAGGGGTCACCAAGATGATTACAGGGCTGAAATACATGATGCATGAGGAGAGGCTGAAAGAATTGGGTTTCTTCTGCGTGGAGAGAAGGTGGCTAAGGGGACATCATGTTGCTATCTTTTACTACCTAATGGAAAGGTATAGAGAAGAGAGACTCAGATGCTTCTCAAAGGTCCATGGTGTTAGGTAAGAGGCAGTGGACCCAAGTTGCAACATGGGAAGCTCTGATTAAATTTTTCACCATGAGGGTGCTGAAGCATTAGATAAGAGTTGAGAGAGGTTGTGGAATCTCCTTCCTTGGGGATATTCAAAACTCAGCGAGGCCCTGAGCAAGCTGATCTTGTTGACTTGCTTGGAGCAGCAGGACTGGGCCAGAGACCTCCACAGCTCCCTTGCAACCAAAGTTATTCTGTGAGTCTATGCTGTAATTTAAAGGTCGTGAGGAATGAAAGTGTGTCATACAGCTTTGTTTCAGATATGGGCACAAATGCTTCCTGGACTCTTCTGTTATCTGCTAAATTCTTTTAGTTCTGTAACTAAAACTTGGGCATTGACCCCAGTGCTCTCAGATCTATCTGCAAAGAGAGAAATCCTCGCAGGATATGGCTGCATAAGGCCTTCTTGTGTGCAAAGAGAGAAGATTAGTGTTCTGGCTTGGTTTTATTCTGTAATTTAAACCAGCAGTTTATGTCTGTAGACCTATCAATTTCTGTACTTTTTTTATGAAAACATTTTTCTACTAGATGTGTTACTTAGGATGAGATTTACTCCCTGAAGTTTTGTAAGCTGCATGGTTTATACTGTACAATGGAAACATCACCTTTTTTTGCCTGCAAAAATGTAGGTCCGTTTTCTGGGTGAGTGTTGCTGATGTTCAAATTTCTCTGAATGGTTTTATTTCACTAGCAAATTTTTTAACCCTTTATTTTTTCTTCCATATATTTGACTTTATGTAGCTATTTTGTTTGTCTCTTCTTGTAAGTCCACCTGTACCTCTTGACTTGTCTGCTTTGTCCTTTTTAAGGAAGACTTGGGTAGCTTTCATTCTGCTTTTTTGAATGCTTCTGTTGGCTCTTGAAAAATTATTACAAGACAATTCTCAGATTGAGCATCTAATCTTTGAAAAACAATATTTTTCTTGTGGATTAGAGTTGGATTAGATGCCAACTCTTTGACATCCTGTAAGTGTTGCAGAAATGTTGGTAGGAAGGGATGTCTGGAGGCCTGTAGTCACCCCCTCTTTGGTGCAGGACTGTCACCAATAACTGGGTCAGGGCAGCCCTGGCTTTGTCTAGCCAAGTCTTGAAAAACTCTTACGGATGGAAAATAGTGCCCAACAGGCAAACATGCATGCACACACTCTCTGGTAACCTGCTCCAGGGCCACAGAATCTTGCAGGGGGAAAAAAAAATCCTAACAACCCATCTAAACCTCTCAGTCTGCCATTTCTGGTATTCGCCGTTTGTTACATGGTCTGACGTTAGTGGGAAGAGTTTGGTGCTCTCATTTTTAACCTATCTTTCAGGTAGTTTATCTTCTATTTGATACTTTGTTACCACAGTTAAATGATAGTTTTTTAACGATGATATCATTAAAAATGATAGTTTTTTGTGCCTTAGGAATATGACCCTTAGCTTGTTTCTAGTGCTGGGTTCACTTGGGGGATTTTTTTCTTTTTAATATCAATGAGGGCCATCCTTTTGCCAAATTCTTTCTGAAACTTGTTTGGAGTTGTGAGCATTGTGCAAATGAACAGTTATGCTCTGTGCCGTGACTTTTCTTGAGGATTGCTAGCTGGAGTGGAGAAGTGCTCTCCCAGCAAGCCTATAACCATAAACAAATAATCTTTAGAGATTTAGTTTCTTCATCTTTCTAGAAGAGCTAAGAGGTTTTTACACTACTGAAAAACTAGCCCTTAAACAGAACTCACTGAAATGTATTATTTTTCATGGAGACTTTATGTTCTGGGCAGAAAATTTCTATATAACTAAACTTTGTTTTGATTAGCGTTGAACCATTTGTTTTCTCTGTTGACTGTAAAACTTATGGTTAGTGTCTTGAGTCTTTGTTGAGGTGTGGGGGTAGCATGATATCTTGAGAGAACAGGTAGTGTAAGTACCTAAAGACAGCATTAAAACTAGATTTTGGGCACCGTTGTCCTTGGTTGTTTTTTGAAGTTAATGGGGAGTTGATTGGCTGGCTGGTGGTAACTGTTGAAAATGGTTTTATCAGTTATGTCACTGTGAACTTCCAGTTTTATTTCCTCTCAGATTTTTTTTTTGGTCTTCAATACAATGAAGTCCAAATTTATAAACTTCTTTTTCTTCAGTGATTCCATACGCTTTTTAAACTGCTTGGTTTTAAAACACTAGCTATCACAGCATCCTCTCAGTTACTTGAATAAATCAAAAGGGGAAATGTTAACAAAAGGAAACACTATCAGCAAAATCGGAAGGTTCTCTCTGTCTTTGAAGATTATCACATATGCTGTTCGTTACTTCACTCCTTTCTTTTTATATTGATTTCTGGCATTTTCTTTCTTCTTTTGGCCCTTTCTGTGTGGACTGAAAAGGAAAAGGTACAGTAACACAGCACTGTGCACGTACCCTGCATGAACAACTCCTGTCTTGCCCAGTTTGCATGTTGTCTGTGCCAGAATTTAAGATGCCAGATAAGCAGCAAGTAAGGCAGTGCAGTAACCAGTCAGTGGATAATACTGCTGGCCAGTCTGGGAATTGGTTATTGAATGCATGTGCATTGCACACTTCCAAATTCTCCAGGCAAGAACAGCAGAGGAACAGGTAAATGTGCTATATATAATGTTTTAGGGCTGCAGGTCCATAGCTGTTTGTAAAGGCATTATTTCGGGGCAGGACGAAGGCTCTTCCATGAGATCACCATCCATCTATTTCTGCCTGAGAGCTGTCAAGTGAGGTAGGAACCCAATTCAAAGAGCCACAAGCCAGAAACTCTGTGAAACCCATGCAAGCAGACAGCAACTTCTGAAAGCCCTGCTCATGCACCGGTTATGCAGCTGAGGAGGGAGCATTGGGATCCTGATGTGGTAGCCACAGGTGGTCTGACTTAACCCCTGCTCTGAGTGATCATTTTACTAGCTTAAGCTGAGGGCAGGGGGTGGGGAGGGGGGTTCAGCATGCTCTGGTTTAGGGGACAGCTGTTGTGTTATTGGGGGAGATGGTGTCTGCAGCCTGCCCCATTAACTCACCATCTATTTGTCCCCCTGATTCCCAGGCCCAAGAGGGATATACCTCCTGGGAGAGCATTTATTGGTATTGTGCCTAATAAAGGTGGGAGGAAAGGACCTATTCGTAACATTTGTAGTAAGTGAGTAATTCTGCAGGAAATAAAGCAGGCCTTTCAAACTCAGGAAAGTCATGGCTTAAGGAAAAGATCTTGATGAAAACCTGGTGATCTGGGAAGTAATAACTTCTGGAGCGCTATGCTTATTCCTTTGGTCTGGAAAGTGACTTATTTCATATTCACAAACTTGTTTTTATTCTTTACTTGTAGAGCTGTATCAAAGTGCCATCTCGTTTTGACTTCAGACTTTGAGAGCAACACAAATAGTTACTGCCAGAAATTTTTCAGATGAAGAATTGCTTTATGTAAATTGCAAAATTAAAAACATTTTTTTGACAATTGATAGCCACCTTTGTTTCAAGCATTTGGAAAAAGCTTTTTATGCTTAATCCTAAATGTGCCTTAATTCAAAGCTGATAATATTAGTGTGGAAAATCATCAGCTCAGCTTTTATAACCTTTTGCTTTTATCCATTTTTATTACTCTACCAGTTGATTAGCAGGAGCTCATTGATTCAGGCATCTTGCTTTGCTTTGGAAGCAATTTCATCCATCTTATTCATAGTTTTTTTTAAAAAATCTTATCTAATGGCTCCTCCTTGTGTGTCATCTTTTGACTGGCTGGAAACAAGAACAAGTACTGGCATGGGTTTCTCTGGGGTTAGCTTTCCAAGTGATCATTTCTCAACTCTGAAAATGCATCTCTGGCAAACAATGGGCACTTCCTTCTTAGGAAGGAATAACTTGAGTCATACAAAGCATTTTATTTGGGGGTGGAGTGGGGGTCTTGTTTATTTTGAATTGACATTATGGGTGAGGGAGGAAGAAAATGGATTTGAAAGTTCATGTGGGTATACATATAAAGATGTAAAGCTGGATTGAAAGTAGTAGTGATTCTGAAGCTGCTGCCCTTTTCAGAGAAAGCTGTGAAAGATTCTCCTTTTTCATGCCTTACAGGAAACAGGTTATTGATTGGCTTACTGACAGGTTTAAGCTGAAGTGGAAGGAACAGAATACAATTCGCCTTTAATAGCAAGAGCTGCAGTATTCATCTTATTTTTAAACATATTTCTATGGCTAGCAGATGGTCTTCTTGTAAATGAACTGTATTTCCAGACCTCTGTAACAGGAATTACTTCTTTGGGACTTGAAGGACACCATTTGGAGAATACCTCTCTGGGGAACTTGTTTTCCAGCTGTAGCTCTGTGTTCTCTGAGCTTCCATGGAACTCTTCCATGATTTTTCTTCTTTTTCTTTGACCTGTTCTCTCTGATCTATGCCATGTACACCCTTGTCACAGTGATGTCAAGGTGTTTTCTAGTAGCATGGCAAAGGATGATTTTTATTTCCATCACATGACTTCTGCTTTCATCTTATCCTAGTAAGGAGAGTTGTGTGCAGAGCAATGGCCTTAGTTTTGAAGCGTTTCCACTGCCTTGTGCTTGGTAATAGAGGTGGTGGCTGAAACACCCTGCCTGGCCCCTGCAGCAGAAGGTGCTGTGGTTTGCTGTGGCTCCGTGGCATCAGACTGACCTTCAGGAAGGCTCTGCGTTGTGCTTGAGTGGCAGATGCAATGAATTGCATGTTGCTTTTCTAATTTCTCACTATAGTGATGCTGAAGTAGTTTTGGCTCCATGTTCCTCTTATGTATTGAATGATGGCAGCCATCCACAGTATAGTCACTTGAATTGTATACATCCTTTGTTTAGTTAAACATGAATGTCAAGGCTTATAAAATTTAGTTATCTATTTAAACAGTAACTTGTGTGACTGTCAGAGCTTTCAGAGCTGCTTCTGTACATGTAGGTTCAGCCAGTTTGAACCCTCGCATTCTCCTTGGCTTTCAGAGGATTTTATCTTGAATGATGTCACATGCCTTTGGAAAGCTAATGAAAAGTAGTGTTTTACACAGTTTTGGATTATTTAACTGTGAAAAATAATCTTCATCTACTTGTAGTTTAACTGAACATCTCTTACAGTAGAAGGAGTATCTTTATGAAATGTTTTTAAGTGTAAACAAGCAAATGTCAGTTCTCATTTGAAAATGCAACTCCCTTGTTCTGTGTTTGACATGAGCCAGACTGTAGAGGAAGAAAGGGGAGATGCCTCCTTCTTCATGCAGCATCAGGTGTTGTGCTGGCAGGCACAGCAGAGTTAGAAGTACATGAAGGAACAGGTAGCCTTTTCCAGAACTGCCTGGGCTGCTTGTCGCCTGATGAAGAGGTGATGATTTTCATTGATGTGGTCAACCGAAGGCACCTTTCTCTTTTCCTCCCACAGATCTCAAGAGCAGAGCTCTTCAACATTCACAAGAATCCTGATGTCTCTGAGCACCCATAACATATGGTGTCCTCTTGACCACTACTGTTGTCATGTTTTAGATCAAAACTGGCAGTTCTTTATAATACCTGAACCTTCCTTGTGCATTTGCAAGACAGAGCATAGCCCTTCTGTCTCTCCCAGGCCCTGTCTCATTTGGTGTGCACAACAAGTGGTGTTTGTAACACCCTCTTGATCCCTACCTCTCTGCTACCACTATCCAGATTTCGCAGGAAAAGGAATTTTTTACTTTCTTTTGGGCCACTACAGCAGATGAGTTTATTGAGGTAGATGCAGGAAAACAAGGAGTAGAGTGGAAAAAGTATTTGAACTTGGCCCTAGCCTCTTTCTTCTCACCCTAAACAGTGCTTTAGAGTAATCCATGAGTTCAGGTACTCTTCTTGCTGGTGTTTATTTTGGTCTCCCACTAATGCCTCTTCATACTGGTAGAATTTGAAAGGTGACCCCCACTGTGTTTGTGCTCAGCCATCAGTCTGTCTGTGCAGACTGATGAATACATTACTTCGTATTGGGGAAGAAATGAGAGATATGTCCATGCCCTGTTTCACATATAGCAGCACATCACTAGCGGTGCTGCAACTTGGAGTAATGTGTCCCGTGCCTTGGGCAGTTCGTCCAGGGGGTTTCTGGTGCTCAGCTGCTGTCTGTTCCCCTGGATCCTGTCCTTTCCCTTCCTTGCTCAAGGTGAAATCCCACACACAGTGTTATTGTGGTGTTTCTGATGTATTTCAAATCTCTAGTCTTCAATTCAACAGTCCTCACAAAGCATCTTTTCTTTCTCCCCCATTCAAAAGCAGGACAAAAACAAAGAGAGGTAGAAAAAGCAGATCCAGAACATTTGTTTTCTTAGCTTTTAAGAGCAATGCACCGAAGACAGGCAGAGGGTTCATAACACGTTCATAACATATTCATAACACGTTCATAACGTTCATAACATATCATTCATAACACGTGAAGTGCAACATCTTATAAAGCAATTTTTAGTCTCTCATGGTGGAAGCATAAAAGAACTCAGCACAGAGGTGCCTGTTGTTTGTTGTCTGCAGGGGGCAGACAGGGCATGGCCATGCAGCAGTCCAGTCCCCTGGGAGGCTGTGCAGGCATTAGCATCGCCTTTGCTGTAGCCTGTGTCTTAGGAAAGGAAGTTCTGTCACAGTGTGGTGATCATTACTGTTTCCTTATAAAGTAAGAGGTATGTGCACTAGAACTCATCGAGCATTTTAACTGTGTAGCCTGGGGACACAAGTTCATTTTCCCTCCAGCTTCTGGCCTTTATCAACAAAACTGAGGAATAAAAGCTACGTAAAATTACACTTACCAAAAGCTGTGTTGGGGATTTGTAATTGATGTTCAAATCGGCATGCAGAAGTATAAGGCTCAGAAGATAGAATTAGTTTTCTGTCATCTTCCTTGCTACAACTTAAGCACCATTGCAGAATAGTAAAAGGAAAGCTAGATATTGCTTTGATTTTTCTAGTCGTTTGTTCTTCAGTTTGTAATACCTCTGCATTTCCATATTCCCTGTGCCTGTTTTGTACTTTTTAAAATAATTTTTGTATTTCCCTGCAAGACAGTGTCCCACTATCTCTGTACTAACATGTACTCTCATCTTGTAAACTCTTTTTTAAGAACTTAACTGTAAGCCTGTGAATCATTAATGTACCCCAAGTGAATTGTATATGTAAATAATTGCATGATGTTAATTTTAAGCATTGCTCTTTCTTTCTCTTTAATTTCTTACCAATTGTTCTGCTCTAGATCAAAACCAGGCTCTTCGGCTGTGTCTGGGCAGCACTGCTGTTGGGGCCCAGTATGGGGCTATCTCTGCTCTCAGTATCAACAATGACTGTTCAAGGCTCCTGTGTGGCTTTGCGAAAGGACAGGTAATTCCCACAGGATGAGATGGTCCAGTACTCTGTCCTTCTGCAGACTGTTACTGAGAGACTATCCAGGGGTGACAATAGCTCCAAGCCAAGCACACTCAATATGTAGCTGTTTGTTCATTGTTTTTGTGCTGAGAAGCAGTATGCGTGGCTTGATCTGCCCAGAGCTTTTTTGGCCAGCCAATTTCTGCATCCAGTGAGCTAACTCAGACAGATTGTTTGGGGTAGGTGTCTGTGGAAGAAATGGGTAATGCAGAATATAGTGAAGGATTCAATTAATCATGGCTCATTGTGACATCCTGCTCCTGATAAACTGAAATGTGCAATGGCGCACCAGGACAGCCAGCTTAGTCTTTCTAGGTCACTTTGTGAGATCTATGCTTTGTAGTTAAAGTTAGTTTTTACTGTGGTGATGACTTGAAATTCTTGAAACTCATATCTAGCCCCAAAGTTCATTTTCACTAATACCTTACTTCTGTTGTATGACGGAAGCAGCGTAGCTTTTGAATGCAGGGCAAAAAGGGTTTGAGTCTGCTGGTATAGTTTTATGTCCTTCTCTGAACCTAAAGAGAGAAAGCAATTCCTGAAGAAAAGTTATAAGACTAAAACTAAACCAAAATGGATAGAAGTTAACTTGGTAAAATTTAGAGGTCCATGGAATACAAAGAAGGCTGCTTTGTTTTTCTTTGTAGTTTCATTTTCCTTTGCTTCTTTGGCTTTCACCTTCATTCTAGATGAAACGTACTCCAGTGCCTATGATAGGGCTAAATGACAGACTGCTCCAGACCATGTGGAAATACAGATTTGATCCATGCAGAGCAGCGGCCAGTTTTAAATGATACTCATAAAATATTTTGGAGCAGCAGTTCTGAAACATCTGGTCTACCAAGCTTTGATAGATGATTTATGGAACCATATAAAATAGTATTTCCAATAAAAAGTTTAATTCAAATTGTAATCTCAGCTCTTCTGGGCTAAATGTTCCTCAGTTATGCAGTAAGTAGTTTGGGACTTCCTGCATCTTAGTTGAGAAATTGCCTGAATTTAATATCCAAGTGCAAGCCAAGCTGTATGCTCCTACCTGACCTGTCATGCTGAGCAAACGCAGGAGGAGAGGAATGACAAGGTTCATGGTAGCCATGGAGATGCTTGAGTTTTGCTAATGCGTGTTAGCAGGGATTATTCAACTGTTCACTGATTCTGTGCAAGAGAAATGCGTTGAACCACTTTGAACAGTGTTGTGTGGTAGCAAAGTTATCTTACATTCTTTAATTGTGTTATCAGGCAGATAGCTGTGAGGTGAGTGAGTTCAGGCAGATGGTGAGAGCTTGCCAAAAGGACATGATTCAGACTTGTGAAGATAACTCTAATGTTGTCAACGAGAGTATAAGCAGATAAGTAAATGGCTTGTAAAAATAGGGTAGGAACAGATTTCAGATCACTTTTCTTTGATATGAAGACCCAACTAAGCCAGGATGATATTGGGAATATAGAAATTTATTGATGTACTAATGCACAAGGTGATGGAGAGAACCCCTTGGCAGTAAACGTGTACTGAGAACAATCTGCTTGCAGATCACAATGTGGGATCTGGCCAGTGGGAAGCTGCTACGATCAATAACAGATGCCCACCCACCAGGAACAGCCATTTTGCACATCAAGGTAACAAACACTGCATGTACTCCTTGTATACTACTTTTTTTTTTTCTTTAAAACACACTTGTGTTCAGTTAGATGTGTTGCCTTTCCTTGTGTAGTACTTTTAGATTTACAGATGAGAGCAGCTACCTAGGAGCTATATGGTGATACTATACAAAGGTGAGAAAAATGAGCAGAAATTCTATTTAAAAAAGAAACGGAGTATTTTGAGAGCTGAAATAATAGTATCGGCTGTGAGTTGTACTATAACAAACAACAGTTGTTGTCTGTTATAACTCCTCTCTCTGATGCCAAAATCTATGACAAATTAGTTGCTAGAATACATTTCTCTAAAATTTGCAGTGGTTTGAACCAGATACATGACTTACCATCTTTAAACTTAAAAGAGTCTGAAGTGTAGAAAGTAGCTTCTGTCAGCAGTTTTTCAAAAAACTTGTTGGGAATGTTTGGGTTGAAAGAGAAATCATCTGTGGATTCTTGTTCAACATAGTGTTGTCTCACACAGAAACTCATATCTGATTTTGAGCATGGCTTTGTTTTATGTGGACCTCTCCTACCAGAGCATAATGCTCCTTGGCAGCCTGGTCAGAGCAGTGACTTTGATGCATCACCCAAACTCCTCTCTCTCTTCTACTTTCCTGGAACTTGCTGAGACATCCCAGACCCATACGGTGTCACATGTGGAACTAGTGTAGTGGGTCTGGTGGGGCATGTTGCTCAAGGACAGGTTCTCATGTACTGGTTGGTCTGACCTGGCTAACCAAATATATTTTGTGGGCATGAAGGTGCCCCCTTACTACTGCATCTTCCACGCTTCCATCTCTGCCATCTTTGCCCTGTGCATAAAGATGAACATTCCCCTGTGCCAAGTCCTCTGCTCCTAGTGGCCCCCTTCTCTAGCTCATGACCTGATGGCAGCACCAGCATTGAAGAGTACTCAGACACTGCTATACAGCCCAGATGCTTGTGCTGTTAGATGCTGGGTTGCAAAGTCCTCCAGAAGGGTGCCTCAGCTGTGGCTGTGACCCTTTCTTATTTTGATTATTTGGTATCATTAGTAGTTCTGGATGTTTCTGATTTTGGTCTGTTTGTGACTGCAGCCCGTTCACCGGCTCTGGCACGAACTCATGGGCTTGAGGCTGTGAGCTGTTCTAGTGGTAATACAGGTTTTGGTATGCTGTAGTTCTGAGCTGCAATAGAAAGTAATGGGACTTTGGTAACAAAGTCTAGCAATAGGGCTTGCTGGAGGGGTGAAGATGAAACACAAAACCTTGCTTTTCTTACACGTCATAAAAAAGCCAGTAATTGTCTCAGTGCTGTATGTTAAAGGTGTCTTTCTGGTAGGTACAATGCTTGTACTTTTGTGCGCTGTTAATAATGCCATAGCATACATTTTTCTATCAATTTTTTTGTAGTTTATTTCTTAGTGCCGCTTTTAATCTAATTATCTGCTCAGTTTACAGATGACCCGACGCTTGCAATTTGCAATGACAGCGGAGGCTCCGTATTCGAACTGTCATTTAAGTAAGACAATAACTCTAAGTACTCATAGAAAGTAGAAGAAACTAATGCTGGGACATAGTTTCTAAAACCTAAGCAAAAAACCCCATTGGAACCAATAAAGCTACTTTCTGAATGTTGAAGGTGTAATTTAGGGCTGCAGTATAATTTCACAGCTGAAGCAAGATGCTATCTGGCAGTGTAATAGTCAAAGAACAGCCTAAGTTATTAAGGTATCAACATGTTGTCCAGAATCTTGGCATTCCTTGTGGGCTCTTGGTAGTTGTCATAAAAGTGCTGCCTCTCGGTTTTCCTTGTTTCATTAGTGAGAGCTGCCCTGCAGTAACTGCTCGTTTTCTTCTTGGCCTCTTCAAGAGGAGGAGGGACAAGGAGGAAGGATTGACAGTCTAGGGACTGTCCAGGAATTTCCAAAACTTTACTGTTAAATAAGATCTTAAGGAATTCTTGTCTGTATCTGAGCAGTTGTATGGGACTGCTTCCAGTGACACACTAAAAGTGATCCCTGGAGCTGTAGTTGGCCACCAAGCTGATTTATCTTCTTTGCAGGAGGGTTATGGGAGTGAGAACATGTGAATCTCGATGTCTCTTCAGTGGCTCAAAGGGGGAAGTTTGCTGTATTGAACCGTTACATGCAAAGGTTGAGCTGAGAGACCATCCTATCACCCAGTATTCACTGCTGGCCATGGCCTCCCTAACAAAGGTAACTTGCTGCTTGCAGAAGGCTTTGTGTGAGAAATCACAAAGGAGTTTTCTGGTATATACTCAAACATTTTATTTCGCCTTTTTGTTTTTCTTGAAGATACTGGTTATTGGCCTGAAGCCATCTCTGAAAGTGTGGATGACCTTTCCCTATGGTCGTGTGAGTAATGAAGCCAAACAGTTGCTTTTTTGGATTATGGGTACAAACAGTTCCTAGAGTGAAGGGCATGAGATTAGGACCAGGTGTTTGGTATCGCTACTTTATCAGCATGCAGTAAACTCTGCATTATGGAATTGCAGTGATAATCTGTTGCTCTGATGTGTGCAGACTGTGGGCAGAGAGGAGGTGAAAAGGCTGCTTTCAGCTGTACCTATGTGAAGATGCTGAATTTCTCCAATAAGTAGGAAGGGAGGAACTCAGGAGCCCCTCAGCTTCTTGTCTTCCCTGCTGCAGCCTGGACGCAGCCACAGATGGGTCGTTGACCTGATTATGGTTACAATCACCTTGGACTGGGGCCATTGCTTTACATAAGAACCATACAATAGAACCCTTAGTTGTAGGGACAGAAACAAAGTGGAATTAGAGCACTAAACAGTCTTCTAAACTCTTGATTATTCGTTTTCGCTAGTTGCTGGTATAATTCATCTTGGAAAAGCAGCTGGGGGAAGATGTGGGATATAGAATCATAGAATCATTAAGGTTGGAAAAGACCTCTAAGATCATCAAGTCCAACCGTCAACCCAACACCACCATGCCCACTAAACCATGTCCCTAAGCACCTCATCTACACGTCTTTTAAATACCTCCAGGGATGGGGACTCAACCACTTCCCTGGGCAGCCCGTTTCAATGTTAGGTTGGGAGAATGGAGATAAGGCTGCTAGCAAGCTGCAGCTTGTTGTAGTCCATCAATCCATGTGAGATTGGATCTACGTTAAGCAGCTAGGACACAGGTTTTGTTCTGACTGGCTGTCTACTTTGCCAAGAGACACACGTTGCCCCTAAACCATGTGGCTGGACCAAAGAGCACAAGCTACTGCTAAGCTGCCAGCAGACCAGGAAATTGCTTTACAGACTGTGTGTGTACATAGCAAAGTCAGTGAGTAGCAGCTGATGAACAGCATGTGTCCTGGAACTGAGGTTCTGCCTTCTGTACCTTAAATACTGGCTGTGCTTTTTGTCTAACAGATGGACCCTTCTAGTGTCCCTCTTCTGGCGTGGCACTTTGTGGCTGTACAGAACTCTGTGAACCCCATGCTTGCATTTTGTCGAGGAGATGTCGTACATTTTCTTCTGGTAAGCCTTGGATGTTTTATGCTGCTTTTCAGAGACTCACGTCTTATTCACATATTCAGTTGACTGAGCCTCTGTCTCAGTGAAAGTATGATATCTGTGCATGCTGGGGATGTCTGCAGCTTGCAACCAGCTTGGGAAAACAAACCTGTTGGTCGTTGCTTTTCATCAAGCAGTGGTGCCCTTCCCTGAGGATCTGGAGGCATGAACTTTATGCATTCCAGACGTGTTGATTTGCAGCTTATCTCATTTCTACTGGAGGTAGAAGAATGTGGATTGTTTTCAGGGAGATCACATGAATTTGAGATACCATTTTATTTTTTGCTTTAGAACATGAGTCTGGAAAAAACTTGTATAAAGCACTAAGAGACAGCAGCTTTCAGGTCCTGTTGGCATGGGACTTTAGGGCATGCTGCTCGTCCTGTTTAGGTCTGCAGAAGTTACACATGCAGATATGGTTGTTTGAAGATGATTTCATGTCTGATGTCGGTATGAGAGCAGTACCTAGGCTTCAGAAAATCTGGCATTTTGGTTTTAGAGTGCTAAGTTTTTTTCCCAGCTCTGCTACCATAGAATCATAGAATGGTTTGGATTGGAAGGGACCTTAAAGATCATCTAGTTCCAACCCCCCTGCCATGGGCAGGGACACCTTCCACTAGACCAGGTTGCTCAAAGCTCCATCCAACCTAGCCTTGAACGCTTCCAGGGATGGGGCATCCACAACTTCTCTGGGCAACCTGTTCTGGTGCCTCACCACCCTCACAGTGAAAAACTTCTTCATTGTATCTAGTCTAAATCTACCCTCTTCCAGTTTAAAGCCATTACCCCTTGTCCTATCACTGCATGCCCTTCTAAAAAGTTCCTTTCCAGCTTTCATGTAGGCCCCCTTCAGGTACTGGAAGGCTGCTATACAGTCTCCCCGGAGCCTTCTCCTCCAGGCTGAACAACCCCAACTCTCTCAGCCTGTCTTCATAGGAGAGGTGCTCCAGCCCTCTGATCATCTTCGTGGCCCTCCTCTGGACCCACTCCAACAGGCCCATGTCCTTCTTATGTTGGGGGCCCCAGAGCTGAACACAGTACTCCAGGTGGGGTCTCACGAGAGCGGAGTAGAGGGGGAGGATCACCTCCCTGGACCTGCTGGTCATCACCGCCCTGCCCCTTCCTAAAGAGCCTGTGTCCTTCCATTCCAACACTCCAGTCATAGGACCCATCCCACCACATCTCCATGATGCCAATAAGGTCGTAGCCCTGCAGGTGTGCGCACATCTCTAACTCCTCGTTTATTTCCCACGCTACGTGCATTAGCATAGAGGCATTTAAGTTGGGCCCCCGATGAAGCTGACTTACTGTCTGGAGTGGCTGGGATTCCTTTGTGCTGCTCTTCAGGTGCCCTCCTGCTGACCTGTGATCTTTCTCCAGGCTCAATCATCTTGGACCTTAAGCTTTGCTCAAGCACCCAGACGTTGTGTTGTCTGGATTGAATCCTCTTTCTCCTCTATCTTCTCCCTTGGTAAACTTGGGGAGAAAGAAAAGGGTGTATGTTTAAGCCTGTCTTGCTGGAGATGTCTGTGCATGCAATAGCACGAGCCTCTGCACAGATTCCCAGCAGTGGCGCTGCTCTGCTTATAGGTTACTAAACAGCAGCCATGTTACCTGAATTCAGGTCCCTCTTGCTGTACTTCAAATTGTCAAAATGTAAAAAACCCCTTATTTTTATTTGCAGAATGTTTTTTTTTAATGATGATGAATTAAAGCCAGTTTCACATTAGCGTTCTGTAGTTCCGACTTTTACAAGCAGAAAGTATGGTAGTTCCTGCATGGGACAAGAGAGAACCCTTGACTGGGAGTTGTCATGCAACATCTCCCTTCAATTCAGTATTCCAGTGGGGCTGAGCCCCTTGGGAGTCAGTGAATGAGAATCAGTCCTCCTTCAGTGCTCTCTGTACAAATGCTGGAGGTTTGCACCCCTTTTAGAAACTGAATTGCCTTATATAATATGTGAGGCAGGGCAGGGGGGAACAATCCCTTGAACAGATGTAGTGCCAGCTTGTTTATGACATACAACTCATGTACTACAAATAAATGATTTAAAATTGATCCAACAGAGGGCATATATTTTTACTGCCCCCTGCTCAGAGCCTTCTGTTTCCTCACTTACATGAATGCTTTTGAAAGCGCGACATTATGCTCCATTTGAGAACCGTGTGTGCTGCTACTGCGCACTCAGTGTGCTTGTCTGAGGGGAGCTCCAGACTCCTGGAGTTGGTATGATGCTCTCTGGGAACAGAGAGGTTGAGCTGAAGAAAGTCTTTGAGCCTTGTCCGATTTCTCTTTTAGGTAAAGAGAGATGATACTGGTGCAATACATGTCACTAAGCAGAGGCAGCTTCATCTACACTATGACCTCATCAACTTTACTGTAAGTCTCAATACTATATATAGAATGGTTAGGGTTTTTTTGCACTAGTTTTCTTGTTAAATGTATCTCGATAGCCCTTAGTTCTGTACTATTGGCTTTACAAATGTAGCATAAGAAGTGGCTGTGTTTATCTGGGGCTAACTAACTGAAAATGTCCTTAAATTTGGGACTCATTGGAAACCAGCACAAGTGAAATAGCAAGTAGTAGCTAAAGGATGAAAAATTAGTAGCATGGAGGCAGCAATACTGCCCTTTCTTGGGAAGGAGGGGTAGCCTTGTTGAGGAAATATTTTCAAGAGCTAGAGAGAATCTGGCAAGAAAGATTTTTATTCTATATTCTCACTAAAAAGAATGCAAACTTCTGTGTAATTGGCTCAGTAAAATTCTAATGTTTCCATATATGAGTGCTTGCTAAAGCACCATAATTATTTGATGCTTTCAACAAAAAAAATCGTTCAACTCTAAAACATGTTTACAGAATACAACGAGTAAAACATGAAAGGCCAAAATATCAAGATGGACATCCACATCAGCTGGAATTTGAAGTTTGTTAACAAATATGCTTGGCTTTTTAAAAAAAATACAAATATTGTAAAAGCAGCGAAAAAAAGCCTTTTTATTTCCCAGGTTTTGAACATGAAAGTAGAAGCCACAGAATATGAATGACAGGCTTTGAGTTAAACTTAGATGTACTATTTCTCTTTTTAATACCTCCTGATGCCATATTTACCTCCTAAGGGACTTGAGAACAGGTGTTGTAGTAGTCTTGTTTTTGAGACCTTTGGATAGAAAGTGTGCTAGAGCATAAACAGTGCACGAAGAGGACAAGAACTCTGCTGGATTGCCATTTGTCTACAGGTGTTTTCTGTAAAGAAGGTTCCTTGTAATTTTTCTCAGTGTTAAAGCTGATACTCCAGAAGGAGCCTCCCTATCTTTACCTTTGGAGTTATGCATGGGTGCTGTTGTGAAGTGACCGTGTATAGTAACAAAGCTACTAGCCATCCTAGAACTTCCAGTACTGATACTCAGGGATATGGCCAGAGCCTGTTTAGTTGGCCTATAATTGTGTATGCATTGCTGAAATCTGTGATTTGTTGCTTTTTCAGTGGATAAACTCACGGACAGCAGTGCTTCTGGACAGTGTGGAGAAGCTGCACGTTATAGATCGTCAGACACAGGAGGAGCTGGAGACAATAGAGATCTCCGAAGTTCAGCTAGTCTACAACAGCAGCCACTTCAAATCGCTGGCTACGGGAGGCAATGTCAGCGAAGCCCTGGTAGGCACAAATGACCTGCTTGTGTTAGCTAACTCTGTTTCAGATATGCCCTAAGTGGAAGCCTGGAGCTTTGGAAAAAAGCCTTTTTGAAGCATCTCAGAAATCATACATGGTGTTGATGTGGCCAACTAGCAGACAGTTCATGTTTCCTTTTGTGCATCGATATTTTTAGGAGCCAAGCTTTGGAATACTGTACATGTACATTGTACAGGAAAAAAGCTGATGTGCTTTATTCTTCAAGAGATTCCTATAGACTTTTCTACTTTGTATGCCACAAATACTCTGCTGTAGCAGTGCCTGTGCAGTACATGCATTCCCTGCCCTCGCCTCGTAGATTGTCATGCAGGGGTAGAGAGGATAGTACCTATGCTTGAAATTCCACAGCTGGACAATATGGTTCCTATTCAATTCTGCTATAGCCCTGTGAGACTTGCTGGCCCAAACAACTAGCAGAAGGCTCCTGTGGGTCTGTAGTTTGGATCTGCAATTTCAAGCCCAGCATATGGTCATGACTCAGTTCCAGAAGACCAAGGAGAAGTGCCTTCAATGCAGGATGGCAGGATTTCACAAAAAAGGCCTCTCTGTCATGGTTCCCTTTGAGCACCAAGGAACAGAGTGCTTCTTCCAGTCTGAATGGCCAGATCTATGAGGAGTCTTTGCAGCCTTTAGATCTACATAGCCTCTGCTTATCTGGTTTTCACTGCTTTATCTGCTTCACACTGCTAGCATTGCTGTCGTCATTTCTGCTGCAGATGCATACTGAGGAAGAAAGAGTCAGAAGGTGGAGTCTAGTCTAAGCTAGCTGATGTACTGCCTGCCACGTGATCTGGAATTGCCAGGCACAACCTCACAGAACATAGCTAGAGATTGGCACTGAGGTGGTATACGAGCTCTCCTTGCTAGGATATGTCATTATTCAGAGCCTTTCACTCAATTCCAGAAACTCTGCAGTGTCCTGTGAGGACTTCTGGTGATTACCATCAAAGCCAGAGACATGTGGCTGGAAAAACTGGTGGGCCCAAATAAGTGCTGCCTGTTAAAATGCTATTGTGAGTCTAGAAAAGACCCCTACTTAATTCATAGACTGTAAGTAGCAGATGAGATCTGAAGTCTATAATGCCATTTTGAAATACTGAGGATATGGAACAGGCAGTCTCTTTCCCTGCATTTCAGTAGGAATTACAAGACAACCTATTCCAGAGCAATTGAGTCAAGGACAACTTCTGATGGGAAGCTTTTTTTTTTCCATGGCTCAGAGGATCAGAAATATACCTTTTCTTGTGTTAGTTCTGCAGACACTCTGGGAGGCAAATCTTAGATGAGACTGCTACTCCCACAAGAGATATGCTGGTTTCAGAGATGCCTGGGTTTGTGGATGAAGACTGTCAGACCCCATTCTTCTACTGCAGCATCTAAAGAAAGATGCAGGGAATATCTGCCACTTCAGCCTTAGGTTCTGTGCTGAGCAGGTTGAAGTGTTATTATGGCAGTCCCTGGAATGGACACACTTTTCAGTAGTGGGAAGAGATCCAGGAAGCTTCCCTACCTGACCAGACTGAGAAAAGTACAGGACAAACAGCTCTAGCCTGTGTAACTGTGCAGCAGAGTGGGAAGCAAGCACTGCCCATGCACTGTGGTAAAATCTCTAATTTTGATGTGGTCCTCCATTTCTCACATTGTAAATGTGCCCATATACAGCCTTTTGAACAGTAGTTACTGGCACTCAAACTTCTGTTGTAGCAACTCTCACTTCAACAATATTCTTTCCATCTGTGTCTCCTACACATTTGCTCTTGAGGAAGATTTGTGAAGAAGCAGATGGCAAGGAAAGAGCCCCCATAACTTTTTTTGCATCTGAGGATAGACACAGAGCACTGCTTGTGGGTCCTTATGACTCCGTCATGTTTTCTGGGCAGCCAGAGCTCAGTAGCACTTTAAGCTGCATTCACAAGCAGGAAGGAGTGACAGCAGAGCTTTTTACTTACTACTGCCCAGCAATCTGTGTTGTTCTCTCCCAATCCTCATTTTGATTTCTGAATTACAAAGTGTCTCTAAAGTTCAAGTGTATGTATGTTTCTTGGGAAATTTTACAAAAACAAAAAGCATTTTTACTTGCACGTAATTTTTCTCCCTGTAGGCATTGGTTGGAGAGAAAGCTTGTTATCAGTCCATCAGCAGCTGTGGTGGTCAGATCTTTTACCTTGGAACTAAGGTAAATGTGGGGAGTTTTTAATAAAAATACAGGGCATTCATTGTTGATGGTAGCTCATCTCCTAGAGAAGGGCAATTTTTTATTCTGTGGAGATGTGAATCAGGGATGGGTTCTTTGTGCACTTATGTTGTGGGGTTAAAGAAATGTGCAATAATTTGGTCTTAGCCAAGGTATGGGCTAGGTAAGACATTGTCATAGTTTCACAGTATCCTGGTTCATGCTGCTTCAGGGTAGACTTAGCATTACTTTACTGACATCTCCTCTGTCCTAAGCTTCAACTTTTCTGTCCTAAATGTGCGAGCGTGTAAACAGAAGAAAATAACACAGCAGGGAAAACTAAGACTCTATTGCATGGAATGATAAAAGAAGTATCCTATTTGCTTTTCCTGTCCTGCAGCGCAGGCTGTCTCTGAAAAGGCAGAGAGAGGTGGCCTATGGGATGGCACGTGGAAGTAGGGGAAGAAGTGAGGGATGGTATCTTGGAGCGGATGGGTTGTAAGGCCATGTACAGGATGTTTTCTGTTAAATATAAACATCCAATTTATTCCTGCCATGCCAAGCCTGAAGGTTGCTTTAGTTAGCTTCATCTGCACCAGCATGCTCTGGTGGGTCTGTGGGATACCACAGGCTGCATGAGCAACTGTAAGTAAATAACTTTTTTTTTTCTTTTCTAGTCTGTTCACGTCATGACATTGAGAAGCTGGAGAGAGGTACGCTGAGAGGAAAACTGTACAGCTTAGTATGTTTGAATTGCTTAAATGTAGCTTGAGAGGAGGGAGGGAGCATTTGTGAAGCATGTTCTGAGCACTGTGTTCAGGATCCCTGATTGCTACGCGCAGCCAGCACTGTAGGTACACTGCTTTCCATGGTGGGATGCTATGGGACTCCTGCTTGCATAAACTTGCAGGCTGAACAGAGACCTTGTTCTCCCAAGCAAGGCATTATGTCTTGCCATGTTTCAGCTTCTGTTAATAAGATAGAGTTAGTGCAATGTATGACTTTGGAGGACTGTGTAAGTGTAAGCCTTCTATCTGCCAGATAAGCATACAGGAGTGGAAGGAAATCTGGTTCACTGTATTTTGTCTCCAGCTACTCCAGGAGCTACATCATAAAATCCATCAAAGACTACCTAGAAAGTTCACTGAGTTTCAGATCCTTGTTTCTGTTGGTAGAAGATTTTTTTGGAACATCATTTCTCTGATAGCTGAAACCCTATCAATTTCCACACTCAAGTTCTTAGTGATCTATTTATGTCTATTTGTTCCTGCGTTGTTCTTTTCACTTGAGTTAAACATCAGTTTTTCCTTTCTGGATCATCACTTAGCAGTATGTTTATTCAGTGTATGCACGTTCTCTCTCAGACTTTGTTTTGCAAGGCTAAGCAAAGCTCTTTCATCATCCTTTTGTGAAATTACCTTCCCATTCCTTTCTTTTTTCATAGTCACTGTTCTCTGCACCTCCTTTGTGCTCAGTTTCTTGAACACAGGTAAACACTTTGGCACATATTACTCTGGGTAGGGTCTTACAAGTGCCATGTACAATGTCACCTGTTCTTCACTGTCTTTACTAGATATGTCATTCCTCATGCATCCTTGGGTCTCATTTTGCTGTTCCTTTGGCTACATGATGTCAGTGCCTTGTGGCATTCTGGAGATTCACCAGTACCCCATAGCCAAACTCTGATTTCTGCTGTAAGTTGCTTGTACCATTGGATTGCATCATACTTCTATTACCCAGCTTTAGGGGCGATCCTATTGTGTCTGTCTTTCTGGTCTGCTCTCTCATATCACATGTTGACAGTTGGTCATCAGCAAACTTCATTAGTGAATTCAGCTTATGCCAAGTTAGTTGACCAAATCGTTATGTAGAAGGGGGCTTCAGGGCTGATTCTCAAGGAACTCCAGTAGTCATTTCTTTCCAGTCTCGCATTTCTCCTTTAAGCAGCGACCTTCACCATTTTTCCTCTTACCTGCTTTATGGCTCTTGTACTCATCCATGATTATAAGCTCCCCCATGTGACATTGTATCAGGACCTTTAATGAAATACGAACAGTTCAGCTCTATAGAACTTTTATACAGTTGCTGCTTTTAGTTACCAAGATCACTGTCCTCTGCTAGTTTTCCCTCCAGCCATTCACTATTGTTTTTGGTTTAGTAAACTGTTAGTGAAAAGTCTCGCTTTGACCCATGATTTCATGTACTGGTTTTCCTAGAATTCAGAAGTCAATCACAACTTACATGCTCTTGTTACCATAAGTTGGCAGATGAAAAACTCTCTAAGACTCAATTTGGAGTTTTAGAAAGCAGGCATTCTTTATTGCGGTGCCGGGTGCACAGGGGATTGCTCCACCTAGTGTGCGTGCTGGGCTGCTCAACTATAGGAGTTATGTACAATCAGAATATACATATTCATTAGCTTTCCGAGAAATGATTAACATATTCCTGTTATTTCTTGGAACTCATTAACATATGTAAAAGTCTTTAACGCCTGCACTCTTATGTTCATTGGTGGTCTTTCAGGGTCCTCTGGTGGTCGTCGATAGTCTTCCTCACCATGTCCACTAATTGAACTCAGTCTTTTCGCCTAGTTGCACTAGCTGATTTCAGCATAACTTCCTTATCCATTCCACCCCTGTACACAGAGCTTCAAGGATTCCTTTTATCTATGGAATGTCCAGTCTGCAGAACATTTAGCTACTTTGCTTTGACAAAGAAAACCATATGTCTCCTTAGTATTTCGGTATCGCTCTGAGCCAACCTCCTAAATTACTGTATGGTTTCTGTTGTGCTGCAGGCCTCTTTATTGTGGGGGACTTACTCAAGAGTTGTAGTTGAGTATGTGGGGGATTAGGGTGTGAAGCTGAGAGTTAGTCCTTGCTGCAGTACAGAATGCTGGTCTGAGACTCAGAATCTCTCTTTTCTCAAACAGTACTTTAACATTTTGACCTAACATACCAAGACTAGTGGTGCTTGACCTTGCGTGCTAATAATTCCTTAAAGCAGAAAATACTTGTCATCTACTTCAATCCTTGTTTACTGTGAGCTCAGGAGAAAATAAAGGGTAGGATGAGTACACCCGTATGTTGAAAACATGGCAGAGATTTTGTTGTGCTCTAAGTGATGAGGCAAGGATGGGGAATGGAAAATTTTTATTCTTTGTGATTGCATACACTTGCTGATGCTGTGGGTCTCCATCCATCAAGCATCTGACCTAAAATGTAGGCCACAGGGACTTGATGTACTGGGGCCTGACATTTCTTAGTCTTTTTCAACTGTCTGGCGGAAAATGTACATATGAGAGAATCTTTTTGAGATACTGTCCTCTACTGCAAATGTGTTGTGAGCTTCTGAGGTTTCCTGTCCCCTTGCTGTCAGGGATCATGACCCACTACTGGGAAATGCTGATCTTAAATGGGAGGGGATTGTCTCTTCTGTAATACTAAGGTCCAATATTTCTTGTTATTTTAGAGAGTTGACCACCTTCTGAAACAAGAGCGTCTCACTGATGCCCTGGCTCTAGCTTGGTCTTTTTATGAAGGTAAAGCAAAGGCTGTAGTAGGTAAGTTTGGTGTTTGTTTTTTGTTTTTAATTGAAACCACTAGGGAAGGTTTTAAACCTATGCATATACAGAAATCACTTTTTCAGGAGGAAAAAAAAAAAGAGAAGAGAATTGAATTGAAGAAGAGAAAGTAGGATGTGTGCTGCTTTGGGTTTGGCAGAAACACCACCTTTATATGGATTGGTTTGATTTTTTTTTTAGAGTCATAGTCCTTTAGCAGCCTGCTGTTTTCAAATGAAAATCAGATTTGGTCTGTGTTCCGACTCCTATCTGTTGTCACTTTGCCATGAAGGAGGTGGATCCAGGTGTTGAATATCTAGCCTGCTAAAATATTCCTGAAAGTCATGCATGACCTGTAGGTAATTTTCAGTGTGATGTTCTGTCAGCTCTGCCAAGCAGGTACTTTCATTCAGGTCTCCTCTGACTATGCAACTGACTGAAAGAACTGCTGGGTTTTGGCACCATGTTTCCTATGAAGGAGGATGCTTTGTGAGCGCTTAGCCTGTTATGATAAACATATTAATTATGCCAGACACTGCTGCTTGAATGATCTGATTTGGACTGGACACATTGACTTTTTGGCAAATAACTTCTGATGGTTTTGACAGATGAGACTCAAGTTCTCAGGATAAGATCTTCCTGCTGTGAAATTGCTAGTATATGAAGATGTGTCTTGTTTTAATGCATGGGTATAATGCAATTAAGCAGATAGTTTTTTCAGTATTCAAAGAATTACTGTCTTTCTGAGTTGACATTTAAGATTTTTTTTTTTTCCTCTTATAGTGCAATTAATTCAGCTTCTTTGCATCAAGGCATCCTCCAGCAATTAGCCTCGTACACAGTCTTTTACAGCCCTTCGTTAATTGTTCTCTAAATGTTAAACAGCACTCAGATCTGTTCTTGCCATTCCTGTACTGGAACAGTCTTTACACTGGGAGAATAAGCTCTTCAGAAGAAGAGTGGGCTAAAAGTATAGTGCACTAATTCAGCTTCTTTGCATCAAGGCATCCTCCAGCAATTAGCCTCGTACACAGTCTTTTACAGCCCTTCGTTAATTGTTCTCTAAATGTTAAACAGCACTCAGATCTGTTCTTGCCATTCCTGTACTGGAACAGTCTTTACACTGGGAGAATAAGCTCTTCAGAAGAAGAGTGGGCTAAAAGTAGAACACAAAATTGTGTATTTAGATATCCTGACCTCTGCATCTCATGGGTAGTGGTTTTAGCATCTGAACTGTGGGATTTTTATATTTCCACTGGTAGCTTAGATGAGAAAAGCTTCATTTTTTTTCCCCCCCCCTCATTCTTTCTAGGCTTGTCTGGGGACACAAGCAAGCGGAAAGCAGTCATTGCCGACAGAGTGAGTCACTGATCTCTTCCTAACTGGATTGTCATGTATGCTGATGTGATACTAACTGTGTTCCTGGAAGGAATGGCTTCTGCCCTCCAGAAATTAATCCAACTAACTCTAGAATGTGTACATGTGCCTCTCCTGCTAAGATTGTGAGCAGGATTTTAGAAGAGACTTGGAAATACCTTTTGGGTAAAGGTGGGGGTAAAATCTGCAGCATTAGCAAATCAAAACGTGATGTTATCATCCAGGCCTTGAGATCTCTGGTCCCCTCACAGTGGAGAGAAACCTTTTTTGTAGGTAACTCCAGAGTATCCTGACATTTGGTTGGCAAGTGTCCATCAGTATGTAACTTGCTGACTCTCAGGATGGAAACTTTGCTCCATGTATACATGGACGTGGAATAAACTCTTAACTGATCCTGTTCAGTTGTTACAGGAACCTTTTTCTGGGAAGGGTATGTTTAAAAGACACAATTATTGCAATAATTATTCAGCTGTACTTTGTTAGTCATGTATATTTTATTTGCAGGTAAATAAGTTTTGCTGTTTAAGATACTATAACTTAAGCTTTGGGTAAAAACATGGCCCAGATGAGCCTTGTGCTTCAGGATGTGTTCATCCATCTGAAAATTTGCTGGCAGACTGGCTGCCCAGTTTCTCGGTCAGTTAAAGTGAGTGTAGGCCTTCAGTATCTCACTGGGCCACTTCTATGCTATGTCATGCCATTGTCTCTTGGTAGCCTCTTCCCCCTTCTCCTTCCTGCCCACAGTAGTTCATACCCAACATGGGACAACAGAGTCTACAGTGCTGTCAACCCCCAAGTCAGTCTATTAAATGTGCTACCAAGTAGGGCCTCAAGTGTAGGATTTGAATGAATTTTCTTGTTCATTGTAATTCAGATGGTTGAAATCCTTCTCCATTATGCTGATCGGACTTTGAAGAAATGTCCTGACCAAGGGAAAATCCAGGTTATGGAGCAACATTTTCAGGTATGGTGCTCCAGAGGAATCTCTTGTATAGATCTTTTGAAATTCTTAATCAGACTTTGCTTTGCTGCAAAAATTACTTGTCTATTTTTGAAAAATATTGCTGTGGTTCACCTGAACTCTCACCTCTGTTGTGTGCACTAATGAAATCAGGACTTAGTTACGGCTAGGCGGCAGAGGAGAACCCGTACGCCCTCTGTCCTCTGCAGAAGTATAACTAGAGTTTTTCTCCATATGAACCAGCATACGGGAAAACCTGTAACTGTGCCAGCTACCAGCTGATTCAAATAACTCATTGATTCTGCTCTGTATTGGCCAGGCTTCATTTTGTGCTCTGCAGGATGTGCTATTTGGCAGGGATTTTTGCAAGTCCCTACAGCTTTTTTATGTTTCTTCCGCAGGACGTGGTGCCTGTCATAGTTGATTACTGTCTCTTACTCCAGCGCACGTAAGTCTGAGTTTGCAAGCCTGTCTCCCAAGGCAGACCACCAACCCATGTAGTCCTGAGTGCTGTCTCCTATAATATCACATGGTTTAGAGGAATTGTATCACATCGTCGTATCATATATCACATCACAGTTTAGAGGAATGCTTAAAAATTTATATTAAAGTCGGGGTACTCAGTAGTCAAAGAAAAGTGTGTCTTAAATTTTCATTGATGTGTTGAGGAAGAAAAGTTTGTGTCAAACTGTTTCCCCCACACCATCCCCTTAAAGAAGCTGCCTTGATAGGTTTTCCTGTTGTCATCATTTACCCTCTAACAGCAGGTTTTTTGCTGCAACATCCATAACCAATTTATTCTGTGTAGCTGCCTGTAACTTGCATCAGTACAGGAGCTGAACAGGGCATTCAGCTCCTGAGTTTTAGAAATACAGAGAAAAATGAGTTTGATTTGGAGCCCTCAGAAAGTAGATAAGTAAGGAGATTTTAGTAAGATTATTTGATAACTAAACACTTCTTTCCTCCTAGGGATCTATTATTTAACCAGATATATGATAAGATGAGTGAGAATTCTGTAGCTAAAGGCATCTTTCTGGAGTGCTTGGAGCCATATATCTTAAGTGATAAGCTGATGGGAATCACAGCTCAAGTGATGAAAGACTTGCTGCTTCACTTCCAAGACAAGAACAGGTTGGAAAATTTGGAAGCCTGCATTGTGCATATGGATATCACCAGCTTAGACATACAGCAGGTGAGCTGTTGTACTGCATACTCTGTTGAGTTCCTCTGAATAAATGACAACATCCCCTAGTCGCTGATGCAAACTTGTGCTTTTAAGCACAGCACAGAATGTGGAAAACAAGGTGTCACCTTTCAACAGGCAAGACTTACGTAGTCCAAACCATTCATGCCTTTTGGTCACTAATTTGTAACAGAACTTAGCCCTGTGTCCCTGGGATCAAATTCAATGAATGTGGGAATTATTTAGCATGGCTGTGTCCATCCTGTAACATGCATGCTCCTATAAACATGTTTTGCTCCCCCAGTTTGTGTCCTGGCATAGGTTAATGCATCAGCAGCTGAATGTGTTGGAAACTACTAGTCTGTCAGGATTAGTCTGATATTCACAATGAGTCTTTCCTGTTTTGAGTACCTCACCTAACATCAAAGGCTGCAGGGGCACAAAAAACGGAAGTTGCTTTTGTCAGTTTGGTGCCTGCCAGCCTGCTCTGCTCAGGTGCTTGCTTTTGCATGACAAAGTTAGTGGAGCAAGGAGGTGTTCCTGCTGGGTAGTCCTGTTTTCCTTGGCCAGTTTTTATTCCCACAGCGTGGCTTTCCATTCCAAGGAAGGAACTGCTTGGGAACTTGACAAAATGATTCACTAACCCAACCAAAAGGCAAACTAGTGCAATGAAGGGTTTTGAGGAACTGATTTTTCTTATTCCTTAATCTCATGCAGGTTATCAATGTTAGAATCTAGACAGTTAGAGTCCATGTTTGCTGTGTGAGCAATAAGCTGGATACTCCCTTTGGAGATTTGGGGTCCTTACAGAGACTAGTTCTGCAAGTGGAAATTCTCATTCTGCTTTAAATCATACCATAGGATGATGGAAATGCAAGGACAGAGATTGTATTTGAGAGACAGGGGAATGAGAAAACTGTGAGCTAAGAGCAGCTGTATGTCTACATTGTGCTTTGTTTGCCTTGCAGGTAGTTCTTCTATGCTGGGAAAACCATCTCTATGATGCCATGATCTACGTCTACAACAGTGGGATGAATGACTTCATTAGTCCCATGGAGGTAGGAAAGATGCTCAGTGCAGTGACTTGTTATTTGTGTGTTCAGCGCACAGTCTTTCTGAGAAACAGTGTTTCAAACCCAGTGCATTGTCTTCTCATTCAGTGTGTATATATCCTTGTTCTTTTTCATTTCAAGGGAGAAATCATGTATGATATATGCAGTTTATTTGACTAGATGCAGTAGAGGAGAAAAGTAATTTGTAATCACTGTGCTTTAGAACACAAATTTCCCTGCTGAGGTAGCAATGCTCTGCAAAGTTACAGCAGGAAATTTAGTCATGTTAATAAAATAAATATAAAACAAAAGCGGCAGAAGAGAATAACATGATGACTTAAGGAGACTTTATTGCAAAACTGTCTGCTAACAGCTTTGTTGCTGGTGGTGAGCCTGGCCTATGTGGCATGACATGCTGAGAAAGCATCAACTTTCTGCACAATGGAATTAATGGGGGTGTAGGCATGAGAGGTTCTATGAACACCTCATGCTTTTTTTCCTTCATACTGTTCTTCCTCTGCTGACACAACAGTATATTAATATGTATTAAGGAGTAATGGAAGCAAAGGATGAACTTACCTGTGTACAGAGTTCAGAAAAAAAGCTAGAAACAGTCCTTGCATTGAGGCAGGCTTTGTTCTTAGCACTTGGGTGTGATCTATCAACAGTAAACACAGGACTCGGTGTAATGCTGTAAATGAAGGCCCTGTTGATGCTGCTGCTGGTAATCCTGAAGATGTGCCTGATATACCAATTGCTCTTGAAGCCTATAGCTATAACGTCAAGATGTTTCATTATGGAAGCACTGCTGGTATTTTCTCAGTAGTGCTGAAATAGAGAGCTGGGTCTATTTGAATGTGAAAATATTAAACTGCCCAATTTTTAGCAGTTATAATCTCATTTGATTTTTCTCAGAAAGGACACTCTTCAGGTGTTCATGATTTTAAAAAGGAGTTCTGGAAACCTAGCACTAGCTGTACGAGTACAAATAACTTTTTTTGCTTCCTAGAGCTAAGTATTTAGACAAGTCCTCATTCTACATACCCAAACTGAAGGCTATTTGGTGACCCTGCTAGGTAGGCTCAAGATTTGCATAATCTCTGGTGGCAGAAGATTCAGGAACAGGAAGTGGGGCTGGTCAGTTATGCTCTGACTACTGACCATTGCTTTTTTTAGTGTGGCCTGTGCTTAGGGTTAGATCTGATTGAATGAAGGCTGTTTTTCCATATGTCATAACATCAGCTGGGAAAAGCATCCTCTGACACACCTTGGTGTCCTCTGCGCCTTTTAATTGTAAGACATGGTGAGAAAGCAGAGTTTCTGTGGGGAAGACGCCCCATTGATCTCTGCTTTAAAACCACGCAGATTCTTTGTTTTGAGCTTTTCCAGCTGCTTGAGCACTGCCTTCTTTCTTGTTACAGAAGCTGTTCAAAGTCATTGCTCCTCCACTGAATGCTGGGAAGTCTCTCACAGGTACAGAATTCTTTCCCTTTAAGGGTTTCTGGTTTTGATATTTAATGTTTTGAATATCTGTAGTCACTTCCAACAGAGGGATGCAAAAAGGAAATATATACCCAAGATAAGGGTCTCGGAGAACAGAAAAGTGTTTAGTACTATTTACTGTGTGTAAAGCTGCTCAACTTACTGTGTGTAAAACTCTGCCTGTGTGTCAGATGAGATGTTTTGCTAACAGCTGGGAAAAAGAATTGCATTTCTGTATGTTGTCTTGTGAAGAAAAGGTGACAAATAATTTTTGTTTTGTAGATGAGCAGGTGGTAATGGGCAACAAGCTGCTTGTATATATAAGGTAAGGTCCTTTAGAAAGTGTGTGAGGTGTTGCCTAGTGGTGGCACCAGATTTTTAACTCACTATAGTTGCATAATCTTAGAGTGTGTTTCAAGGTCTGAGGGACTGCATAATAGAGCAATGGCTACTTTGCACAGCTGACTTAAAGTTACAATGCCTTCTTGTTACACATCATGTGAGTGGATAGGTAGGATAAAGTTAGAGACTTAGAGCTCAAGTTACTGCTGATATGCCAAGACCATGTCTTTATCTTTAGAATTTAATTAGAGTGAGTTCTTTGTCCTGTGTGAGACACAGTGCTCCTTGAACAAGGACCCCATAGCCTGAAAAGCTGTATTTTAGCCCTTTCTGCCATGTCTTTTGGGATAGCTGTGCTCAGTTGCTGCTTACTCATTTGCAGGAGGTCATTCAGAGATTGCACAGTAATGATTAATTAGTGAATTCCTCTTTCTGGAATCTATTCAAGATCATGAACATTAGGTTCTGCATTACTCCTGCTTCCTAAAATGCAAGAGTAAAGATTTTTGTGAGAAATATTGAGTTTCCCAGTTACTTTTCTGCTGTGGAATGGCATACCTTGAATGCAAATTCATGCAGTGCATGTGCTTACTATGTAGTGCTGTCTGCCGTGTAGTGCTGTCTGCTGTGCTTGCTTTCATGATTTACAAAATGAATTTCTTTTGGCTTGTTTTAAGAGCATCCTGAAAACCAACTCAAAAAATAAACTGTTCTCCTCAATTTGTTTAATGTCAGGACATATTAAAAATGCCTTTCCCCTCCTTTTCCATAGCTGCTGCTTGGCAGGCCGTGCATATCCATTGGGTGATATTCCTGAAGATCTGGTACCTTTGGTTAAAAATCAGGTGAGCAGCCTTTCGGAAGAAAACTTTCCCATATGAGGTTTTTAGAAGAAGCTGCGTATGTCTCATTTCATGGGTTTCTGATAGAAAACTATTATCAATCTGATAGCTGTATCCTTGTGATATGAGTATATACCACTGTAAATACTAAATAAATTTTTAAAGAATGAAATCAAACAGTTGTTGCAATCTGAACATTTAAGCTTAATATTTTTCTTTCAACTGTAAATTAGGGTGTGGGAACATAGAGTTCTTATTTTCCCCCCTTATTCTTTACCACAAAGTTACCAGAAATTTGTAGCTGTCTTCTCTTTTATGATTTTATGGTCATAATTATATTAGTGTGTGTTCATGCTCATCTCTGCTCATCAAGACATTGTATTTGCTGAAGATAAATTTCCAGCCTTGTGATAACTGCAGGTATCCAGGTGAGGTCAAAAGCGCATTGTAATCAAGTGCTCCAGACTGCATCCTTGTACCCCTGGCTTGCGGGGTCAGCCAGCTACCTGTTTCAGTGGTGGCTGCTCCTCTGCCACTTCACACAGTCATATGTGGGCAATTGTTTGCCAGAGCTACTTAATAGGTTCAGGGGGCTGCAACACATCTGTCCTTAGGCTTATCTCAGGAACCCCTCTTGAGAGCCTCCTTTGGCAGGAAGGAGGTTCTGGAGGCCACAGAACTGGGAAAGGGTTTAACATTAGATGTCTTTTGGTACTTGGACAGAAAGGAGGATGCTGTCAGTTCTGAACTTAAACTGCTGTATCCTAGCATTTGATTCCAGTTGATGTGATTCCAGTTTTTTTGTATGGGTATTTTTGGGTTGGCCTACAGCTTACGTTCCTGTTGTCCCTAATGTCTATGACTATATCAGAGGTTTGGAGCTGAGGTGAATCTGTGATGGCTGTGAGGTCTGTGATTCAGGTTGTTTGACAACTCTTCCCCTTATGTCCTTATTACTGCCTCCTGCCCACAGCATGGAAGGGAAGAGGCTTTCCCAAAAGACTATTCCACAGTGATGGTGTTTGGAAAGACAGTTTCCCTTTTCTGATAGTCAGCGCCACTTTGAGACAACTTAAAAGGTAGCCAGTTTCTTCCTTCTCTTGAGAAAAGGCATAAAGCAACCCATGGCTTGACATTTTCCAGTCTTGTGGTGACTCTGTTAAGATCGTCTGCTTTCTCAGTCTGTTCCAGCTCTGGTTAGGAGGCAATAGGCTGGTACTACATTCCTCTTCATCCACACATCTTGGCCATCCTTAGTTTGGGAGAGTTGGCCCTGAGCATGTCCAGCCATTCTGCTTATAAGGCAGGATCTTAGCTGCTTCAGAAAAGTCTATACCTATGTTTATAGGCTCTGAAGCTGCTTGTTTTAGACCCTGTGGGCTGAGCACAGGCTGACTACCCATCTCTCATTCTTTTGTTGTTCTGCCTAGTCCCTCTAGGAAGAACTGTGACCTAATATCCAAATCATCTTCCCAGGGCACTTTAGGAACAGCAGCTGATGCCTTAAGTCTTCTGTGTGCTGCCATTATCCTGTGACAGTGCAGGCTTGTCCCACTGTCCTCCTTTTGGGACAAGGTTTGATTCTTGAGCTGCATCTCTTCATGTTGTTCTTTGCCGCCCTGTTCAGTGGACCATCTTTGGCTGACCGGATTCATCACACTGTTCCGAGTCTGCAACAGTAGCTCTCACATTGGGAGAAATGTGAAATCAAATTCCATCTTGATTGCCCAAGAGATTGGCAGGTTGTTTCAAGGCAACAAGTACTATTGCATGTGCCTTATATATTTGTTCAGGACAGGTGTGAGCATGTTTTTAATGGTTTCATCGTAGGGAGAGAGTACCTAGCTAAAATCACAGTGAACTTATGCCAAAAGTATGACTAGACATGCAGATTACATGTTATGAAAGTTGGCTTGGTCACTGCCAAGTAAATCTGCTTTCCTTATTCATTATTTCCATCAGAGCCCTCAAGCTGACTATTTCTTTCTCTTTAAGCTGTGTCTGAAGTTTGACCTAGGGCAAAGCTTAAATCCTTTGGAGTCATCTCTGACAATTTCTTAAAACAGAGGATGCTCCTGATCATCATTTTGTGCTCATAAAACTCTTTCCTGAGTTTCTGGCCTGTTTTACTGCAAACATTTTTTTGGGGGTCTCTAGCATTTCACTTTATTTTTGGGTTTCAGTAAGAGGAAGTGCTTTCTGTTTTGCATTTTCTCTTTGCGGTACAATGGAACAGATATTTTTTGGTTGTTGGGTGGGATTTTTTTGGTGGTTTTTTGTTTTATTTTGGTTTTTTTGTGCTAATCCAGAGCTTGTAGCTATATGTATGTGGTAGCTCTGGGTTACTGTAAACCCTTTTCTCACAGGGTGTGGAGCTTGTAGATATGTATGTGGTAGCTCTGGGTTACTGTAAACCCTTTTCTCACAGGGTGTGCAACAGTCTGTTCCCCTTTGCTGGATCAAGCACTAGGCTGTTGCTCTCTCCCATGGTCCTTATATCGTTGTCCCCTGCACACACTAGAGCTGGCACAGCAACAGACTGTGGCTCGAGGTCTGAGGGGAAGTGATAGCCCCTAATCCAGAGCTTGTAGCTATATGTATGTGGTAGCTCTGGGTTACTGTAAACCCTTTTCTCACAGGGTGTGCAAACCAGTCTGTTCCCCTTTGCTGGATCAAGCACTAGGCTGTTGCTCTCTCCCATGGTCCTTATCAAGTTGTCCCCTGCACACACTAGAGCTGGCACAGCAACAGACTGTGGCTCGAGGTCTGAGGGGAAGTGATAGCCCAGCCAGCAGCAGTAGCTCTGGGGAGGAGCCGTCAACCTCTCCTTTTTATGACCTCTGAGAGTGTTTCTGAGCGCTTGGCTTAAGTAACACCTTTCTGTCTGGATACTTAAATCCACTCTAGCTACAGTCTGGGGTTTTTTGTTTTGTTTTCTTAAGAGTTCCCAGCTGGCAGGTGGGTATCAGGTTCAAGGAGGCCACAGGGAAGGTTGTGGGTCTGAAAGTCAAGCTGCTAACTCCTCCTGGCTTCACTGCCACTGTGGTAACAGGAAAATTAACTCTGAATAGGAGTAAATGAGAGAACGTGGCATTTCCTGAGGATGGCTGGGCGAGTGTATCGCCTGTCAGTTCTCCATGGGATCCCAGTGTGTATCTTAATACGTACTCATGAGTGCTAGCCAGTCTGCAGCAGTCTGCTCTCTTTCTGCCGGTAGTCAGATCTGTTGTGAGCGTGTTTGAGACACCTGGAGCTGTCACTGCCCTGTTGGTTCCATAGGAGGGTCTGGACACCCCTGTCAGTGGTTCAATAAAGGGAGTTGCCTTAATTTTGGAAGACATGGTCAAATTTCAGGAACCAGAAAGTCAGTGGAAGAGATAGAGTTGAATAGCACCTAAGTCAGTCTTTGCAGCGCCAAAAGCTTTGTGCCTCAAAGTGAGGGGGCAGATTGACTGGCTCTTCCCAAGGGAACTGCTGACAAGGAGAGGACCTGTGGCCTGGATAAGGAGGAGTTGCACAGCTTCTCAGGAGAGCTGCCAGGAAGGGGAGGGAGTTCTCTAATTTCACATGCTTCAGTCTGCAAGTATAAGCCTTAATTTTTGCTTGATCTTAAATTTTGATTGATCTTAAATTGGTTGGCGAGTCTAAGGAGAGGGAATTTTTTTCCTGCTAACAAGCAGCAGAAAACATCATTCAAGTAAGAACACTGATGGACTCCTAAGGTGCTTTAAAGCTTAAGTGCAAAGCAGGTAACGATGCTGCTTTCCCATGTGCTTGTGCTATCAGTTATCTGAAATCCATAGGAAATCTGCTGTGTGTGTTTGAATTTTCATTGCAGGTCTTTGAATTTCTCATCCGGCTGCATTCAACTGAGGGATCTGTTGATGAAGAGGTCTACCCTTATGTTCGTACCTTGCTGCACTTTGATACTCGGGAATTCCTTAATGTTCTTGCTCTGGTAAGAGATTGTTGATCTCCTCCAAGAGAAAAATGCAACACCAGTTCTTCCATCATCTATGTCATGTTTGCATGATCTGCAAGATTCCTGTTAAAAAGTTCATGCTTTGGCTAAACCAGTAGTTACTGGCTTGATGCAGGAACAGTTTTGATGTGTGTTCTATAAGATATCAGAGGAGATCATAGTAGTCCTTTATGTCCTTAAATATAAATTGATGAACATGACATTATACAGTGAAGACTCTGGTAACAGAGGCCACCTTTAAAGCACAGGTAAAACAAGAATAATGTATTTGTAAAGAGTATTTTAGTATCTACATCTTTCTCCTGCATAAAGATTCATCTTTCTTCCTTTCCAAATTTCTTGAATTTCTTCTGTCTATTTGGACCTGTTACTTTTACCTGAATAAGTAAGAACCATTTTGGTAGTTACAGAAGAGCAAATTGTATCTTGGAACCTGCTGCTTAGGTGATATGCACAGAAAGGACTTAAAAGCATTGACAGCTTTGTGATGTGTCTGCTTCTTTGTGTTTGCTTGTATTTCTGGGGTTGGCAGTGGAGAGCATTCTTCTCAAGGTGTCAGTGTTTTGCCTCATGCAGACTTTTGAAGACTTTAAGAATGACAAGCAAGCTGTGGAATATCAACAGAGAATTGTGGACATACTTCTGAAAGTGAGTGTGCCTAAAAATTAACCTCTGTGTTTACATCTGACTGATTGTATACAACACTGTGCAGTAAAGCCTGTAATTTGAATGAGGTGTTTCCAGTCCTGTCCTGGATGACACCTCTGAGAAGGTGGTGGGCTGGAGCGTGGATTCATCTCAGCCAAGGCTGTCGGTTGGATGTTCGGAAGTGATGCTTCATGCACATTAAGTATGGTGACAGAGAGGTCTCCTTTGCTGTCTGTGATTTCACCTGGGTTGTACTTTGTTGTCAAATTTCTCCTCTCTGCACTGTTAAGTTTCTTTTTATCTGCTTCTCATTGATTCCACTCCCTGATTCCTTCTGAGGAGGAAAAAAGGTCCCAGGAATCCTGTGGTTGGCAGGGTGCCAACGCTCTTCTGATAAAACCCTGCTCCCTGTATCTGTAAATGCTGTGTTTGGGATGTAACATACCCAGGAATGACAGGCCTATCTTTAGTAAATGGGAGAGAAGAGGAATGTCAGAGTTATCAGCCTGGTGCTCTAGAAATCACTTGTCATTTGCAGACCGTGTTCCTTAACAATGAATGTTCTCATTAAAAGCTATCACTGCCAAATGCCGTTTGCTTTCCCCTTCAAAGCTGTCAGCATTAATAATGAGTAACTCCACTTGGAAGCTGTTTATGTATAAACATATCATAAGCAGTGTTTCCCTGTCACTGTCATCATTGATAGATGAGAGCAAGGGCAGCAGTGAGTGAATTCAGTGACAGCGCTGCTGCAGTAGGCTGTGTTGGAGGGTCTGAGATAATGTCACCGTGAGGGAACTTTTGTGAGCCTGCCTGGATGTTGCTGTTAGGATGTTAAGTCAGCCCTGTGCTGTGTTAGACTATGCTTTTTTGTGTCTTTAGCTGCCATCAGCAGGAGGTGGCACGCTGCAGCTGTGCTCTGGAGCTACTGTGGGATGTGTTCCTGTGGCACAGCGTAGGCTGGATCAAGCTGTTTACAGCCCTACTCTGTGCTGCTGGCCACATAGCAAATGTCCACCACAACAGAATTCAACCCTGCTCTTGGAGGGGAAAAGGAGGGTAATTGTGAGAAGTGCTGCAGGATTAAATGCATCTGCAGGCAAACAATTTGGTGTTATGAAAACTGTCAGTCCCTTGGTCTGGAATCTGCTCTCCTTTTGGATTAAAAAAAAAAAACAAACTTGGAACTTTTTATTTAAATTTATCATTGGCAAAAAAAACCCACTTAGGAAATAGCTGCACTTTTAAAATAGTTTGGTCAACGTAGATGTTCTGCTAATGCTGATCTAAACTTGGACAAATATATTGTCTTTTAGAAAGTCCACGTGGTTAGCCTGCGGCCTCTATAAGGTTGCTCTGTTTCAGAGGCACAGTATTTTCAACTTCACATGGACTGATGAGGACCCAGTTTGTGAAAAACAAAGCTAAAATGAATAAAACACTCCTATTGTTTTAGTGAGCCATATTTTTAATGCTATTAGCTAATGCCATCTGACTAGGCTCCTGTATGAAATAGCCTTTTTAAACAGAAAATGAAGATTAAAAAAGAATGATAGCATTAGCTGATATTTCAAGCAGAGCTCTACTTGATTCGTTAATGTGTCTTACCTGTCTGCCTCCGCTTGTGTAAGATAACCATTAGCATCTCATGGGGATCTGGAACTCCGGGTCGCTTTAAGAAATCAATTCTATCTCCCAAGCTTAGACTGAATGAGGTTATAAACTGTGAGGTGCTCTGTGTCTAGGCTTTGCTAGAGCAATTCTTAGACATTAGCTGAGAGAGTTGTTCAGGTGATGGATTTCCTCCCAACTAAACCCACTGCTCTTAGCGGGGGACTCTCCAAACAGGGGCATTTCACTTTCCCTTAATGTTTAGGATTTTTTTAGAAGCGTGAGACACCAAGTCAGGACACATCATGCTCGTTTTTTATATGCCAGACAAGCACTTCTCAGGTTTCAAATCCCTTTTGTAGTGACTCTTAGGTATTCCAGTTTTCTGTAATTTCAAGTCAAGTCAGCACAGCCACAAGTTTCTCAAAATATTCGTAGACTAACAGCTAATTTAATGCGAGAAAAGAAACTTTTCCCAAAACCTACCATTGTTTCTTAGTCATTTGATCAGTTCTGCATACCACAATTGAAGTGGTGAGTGCCTGGGGCTTGAAGTCATATGTATTTTTTTCTCCTATAATTATTAATTTTATCTCTTTTCCTCATGTGACAACATTTCTCTGCTCAGAAGCTCTGTTACACGTCCAGTGATCAGCACAGACTACAGAGATGGAGATAAACGTGGGTTTGGAGCCCCCTCACACCTGAAAATCAGGGACATGCAAGAATACTTACCTTGAGTATATGGCAGAGAGGTTGAGCCTCTTCAGCTTTAGGACAGAGGTGATTTAGCAAGGACACATCCACTGTCTGTGTCTTCAGGTGACACAGTTAAATGCCATGGAAGGTGGCTTATCTTTTGACCTTCAGGATGGACTAGCACCAGGAGATTGTGTAGATGTCTGGGGTAGGAGGAGACATGATGGCTGTAGAGGGATTTCTTGTTGCAGTGTCCTGATTGCTTTCCTAAAGGCAGTTGCAGAATCAATCACTTGTGTTTTTATTTTTCTCTTTTCTCTCTAATGCTTCTCAGGTCATGGTAGAGAATTCTGACTTTACCCCATCGCAGGTTGGCTGTCTCTTTACCTTCCTTGCCCGTCAGCTCGCCAAGCCCAACAATACATTGTTTGTGAACAGGACGCTTTTTGACCAGGCAAGTATTTCTTTGTGAGGGGTGGAAAAATTCCAAACAGGGTGCAGCACCACAGAAGGTGTGGCTAGTGCTGTGGACTGAAGCAATTCTGGAAGGACTGTTGCATTATAAAACAGGTAGCATCTGGGACTTTGTTGTGGTTTCAAAGAAGCAGAGTAGGAGAGACCACAGAAGCACAGTCAGCTCCATATTTCAGCTTGCCTGCTGGAATTGTGTGAGAAATAGGGTCAGGTCCTAGGAGATGGAACAGCCTCTGCTCCTCTCCATGGAATGGCAGATTCCTGTGGTCACTAGTGTGTCAGGAGAGGGAAAGCAAAGACCCATAAGGGCTGGAACCAAGCTGTTTATCTTTAAGCCCCAGTGAGCATTTTGGTGGCTCTGTTGTCACTTGTTATGTGTATGAAGATGCCAAGATAGGGAGATAAAGGATGCCAACTAAAATGACGCTAGCGAGCTCATAGAGCTTGTATACATAGCTGGTAATTTCTAGTTTGCCATCCTTCTCTGCTGTTTGAAATAGGCTGATATGCACCAATGCATGCCTAAAGCTTGCATGGGTTAAGTTTATATCCCAGTCTAAGTCCCAGAAATTCCTGGGACTGAGGTGGCGTCTTCAATGGCTACAGCAGTTGTGCTTTGATGATGATATGGGTATATGAACACTAATAAAAAACGGGTTAGAAAATATATGTCCTTTGTCATAATTTAAGACCAAAGAAGTCTGTGGAGGCTATGTGGATTTGTATTAAACATTGTAATTGCAGATATATTAAATTTTATGAATTACATGATTTCCTGTTTTTCTGGCAGAGATGGCACAGTCCAGGAGAGAAGTTGAAAGGGTCAGCGTAGTGGTTCCAGCTGTTTGGTGTGTGGTCCAAGGCAGGGTCATGGGGTCCCCTGAGTTCTTCTATATTCCCTGGGTTTCCCAAAGTTTGGTTCTAGATCCTGGTTGCAGAGTCATGGGTTTCCCTCGCTGGAGTCTTTCAGCAGTTCTTGGTTACTCCAGTATTCTTAAGTCTCCTTAGTTATAGGACCAAGTAGAGAATACCTCACGGATGAATAGTACATTCAAATTGCACTGTTGTGTTCTGATTTGCTGTTGCCATTATTGGTGCTCACAATCTGCTTGTTAGATTTATGCTAACAGCTACACTAACTAGGCTTAACTCATGCTAACCTCTACATCCTTGCACAGGTCCTTGAATTTCTGTGCAGTCCGGATGATGACTCCCGCCATTCGGAGAGGCAACAGGTAACAGCCTTCAAGGGAACATTTCTTTAAGCACCAGGTATGACCAGACTGTAGAGCAAAGTTCAGCCTCATTGGGAAGTTATGCTGGCTGAAGGTCATATGCTAAAGCAGTCACCTAGCGTAGGAATGGTGGCCAGCGCGGAAGAATTGGGCAGTGCTGTACACAGCAGGAGTGAAGGAGGATCCTACCCCAGTATTGCCCTCAGGAAAGGTTTGACAGCAGTAAGAACAGAGGCAGGAAAAGTTCTGGATAAGCACGTGACCTTCATAGTTAATGGACGACCAATTAAAAAAATCTGTAAAATAAGTCCTGTGTTAATACAACGTTTAATGGAGCAGGAACTGTACTTTTGAATGGCACTGGCTGTCCAGCTACTACTGCAACTTAAACAACTGGCCTTCAATATCTGCAGGTCCTTTTGGAATTGCTCCAGGCAGGAGGGATCGTACAGTTTGAAGAGAACCGTCTTATCCAAATGGCAGAAAAAGCAGAATTGTAAGTTGCCATGTGCAATATATAAATACTGCATTTAAATCTCCTCCAAAGGTTTTTTCCTCCACATTTCTTGTTCCTACTTTGCAGCTGTGTTTGCGATTATTTTCCCTATGCATTCACATATGCTTCATTTAATATGTTCTTATTTAGTCCCAGTTTTTCTATCTTATCTCTATGGGGTGTTCTTACAGAAAGCATCGTTAAGATAAGAGGGGGTAGAGCTGTGGAAACCCTTCAGAATGAAACCCTGTGGGGCTTGATGAGTTTTGGCACTTCCTATCCTAGAGCCCAGGCTTTGTTTAAAGGTATAGTTGTATATTTGAATGCTCTACCACTGACAGATGGAGATGACTCGTTCGGGTGAGACCCACAGGTGGATTTAAAAGCACGAAGGGGTCTGAAGCCACCCCCATGGTACTCATTTTAGAATTGAGTAGGAGAGACAAACACAGTGTCTGGAAAGGCTAAAAATTTCCACCATCTCCTTTAGATGCTTTACACTTCCAGAAAGAGTCTGTCATGCCTGAACAGAGTCAGCCAGGGCGGGGCATCTTCATCAAAGTCTTGAATTTGGATGTTATGTGAATTAATCCACCATACTACAAAGGACCAGAGGGATAGAAGTGCAGTGGTGGGGTATGCCATGCCTGTTTTTCTGCGTGTCCTAGAAGGATTTACTCAACCAAATTTTTCAGACTCAAGAAATGCAATTTTTCTCCTTGCTTCAGAGAGTTTGACAGCCAGAACCACCAGCTCAGCCACTTCCATCAGAGCTAAAAGACCTATAGTGTAATGTTATTTAGCAGACTTTTCATTTGTTTTGCCTCAGTTGCATCTGTTTTTATCTAAAGTCTCAAAATATTAAAGGTGTTTATTAAAATCTGAAGGTAGGAAGCTGTGTCATAACACATTATTGAGTCATGTTCAGTATATTTCTTCAAATTAGTATTGTGGATCAGCCTGGTTTAGAGCTGAGTGTGTTACGGAAGTAAGGAGGATGATCTATGAACAGCAGAACCTGTGAAACCTGATTTCTTTAAGGATTTTCGTCCTCTGTCCCTTGCCTCTCACCTTAGTAACTCTGGTTTTCTCTGTTCTGTATGATAACTTCCCAAAAAGAGGGAGGTTGATAGGCCTGTGGCTGATACTAAATGGCATATGTAAACTGGAGCCACCCAACCTGTGTGCTGAAAACCTTAATGTAGGATACTTCCAAATGCTTTTTGTAAAACATGCTGTATTTTCTTCTGAGTGCTGCCAAACTGTGCTAGATCTGAGCTACCTACTTCTATTCTGCTGACTCAGCTGAGTGGGTGTGTTTTTCCTAATGTGGAAAGTATTTTTCATTTTAGCTATCAGATTTGCGAGTTCATGTATGAACGAGAGCTTCGCTATGACAAAATAATTGGCTGTTACTTGCGTGATCCAGTGAGAAAGGTGAGTAAAACTGGTGCTTCTGGCCTTTCTTCTTCATAGCAGTGCAGCCTGTCCTGCCTGTCCTGCTGGCCGGAGTGTGAATGGGCACAACAGCCCTGCTCTTCTGTCATACTTCTCTATCTTAAAAAGTATCCTCCTTTTACAGTTGAATTTTCTTAGTTATAGTCAGGCTTTTTGTGTTTGTGTGTGTGTTGGAGAGGAGTTGATTTTTTTTAAAGCTTCAGAGTTTTTAATTTCTTTTTAAATTTAAACAATGCTAATACATAAAACCTGAGTGCAAGGTGGGATTTATTGCAAATGTTACTAACTGCAATACTTCTTTGTTTCTGCCATCAGTCCCCTCTTTTCTCCCCCTGGATGGAGTCTCTCTGCCCTTACTATCTCTTTGCAATTACCTTCTGCATGTGCATAAGTTGCATATCTGCCACAGTTTTTTGAGGTATTCTCTTCCCTACCACCAGCAGAAGTTGGGAGGAGCATCTGGCAAATTTGATCTCACCAGCTCCTTATGAAACCACTGTGCTGAAAGTTGTGTGGGTGAAGGAGTCAGAAGAGATAGGTTGTGATAGTGAGACAGTCAAAAACTATGGTACAGGAGAGCATCTGAGCTGAGGACAGTGCAGGAGAACGTGGGGGAGAGGCTAATGTTGAAAAGGAATTCAGGAATATGCTGGGAAAACTGACCTACCTTCTGGTAGAGCATTCTTTTCTCTGCTTATGCTCCTAGCTAAAGAGTGATGTCCTGTCCTTTTTCCCTGTGAGCAAGAGGGGGACATTTCTAATAGTGGAAGAATAATTCTCTTTGACCTCAGTGCTTAACATATTTAGCATCAATTCTGTTCCCCTTGGCTTTTTTTTCCTGGCAGTTCTTCAGGAACTATTTAGGGACATATAATCTCGCCTGCAGATAACTTATCCTGACTTGCTAAGAGAGGACTAGCCCTGAGGTCATCCTAAGACTGTTTGAAATGCTCTCCCTTAGCAAAATCTAATGCTGTTAGTGGCGCTGCAGAACATACGATACCATTTATGGGTTTATGCCTTACAGGAAGAAGTTTTCAACTATATTCACAATATCCTGTCCATGCCTGGCTACAGTGCTGAAGAAAAGCAGTTGGTGTGGCAGAAAGCTTTGGAACATATAGAGGTACAGTGTATCCTAAACCCATGGTACCTGAGCTACTGCTAACTCCTGTTGGATAGGCCGAGTGCTGTTCTGTAAGCAGAAATGACACAGTTTCGAATCAGAACTGTTTAGGAAGCTCTGACTTTAAGGTTTTGTGGTCTCATATATTAATACAAGTGCATCTCTCAGATTCAGGCTGGCCTCCTTGGTTTGCTGGTTTCAAGTATTGCTGTCTGGATAATGGGACCTTATCAGGGGATGATGGCTAGTGAGTGCTGTGTAGCAGGCAACGGAAACATTAGCAAGTCTTTCATCTCTTGAGCTTGCAGCAGCAGCAAGGTCAGGACATTGACATCACTGACCTCACAGTCTGGTATCACATTCCTCGTCTTACAATGGTAATAGCATTCAACCTTGGTACCCTGGCACTTCTAACCTGTGGGAAGATGGGGTCATGACTTCTACTGTATGATACGGACTGTTGCTAGACTTCTCTAGCTAATAACTTTTCCCATCTCTGCAATCTCTCTTTGCTTCAGGGGATGGAGATAGATGTGTCTGAAATAATTGTCCAGTCAGTAGATATGGGGAATCCATAATATCTCTAGTTCCTACAAGGTGGTGTCAGTCCCCTCCAGGGTGATCTGGAGATAAGCCAGGAAAATAACTCTGTCTATAAAACAAGCAGCCATGCACTTGCCTAGACTACTTTAGCAGAAAACAGCCACAGAAGTCTGTGTCCTGTGAGGTGGACAAAAAAGTACTAGGTACATTTGAAAGATACAGAATACTTTCAGTCCCTACTAGCATCTGCAAGTAGTGCGTGACTAATGAGAAAATGGACCAAGAGGGAAAATGATTTGAAAGACAATAAACAACGAAATGCTGTGAATCCAGCTGTATGACATGCAGCTCACTGAGCTCACGCCCACTCTCCAGATGCACTTTCAGAGCCTATGGGAATTGTTGGTGGTGATGGTTGTGCTGTGGCTGAGCGGGCCTGGCTCATTACTGCCTTATCAGAGCCACTGTGGTTCCACACTGGACTTTCCAAGTTGAGCAAACTGCTGTCTACTTTGCTGCTTCCTTGTGTCTGCTTCATTCTTCCCCTACTGCATCCCTTGTCTCTGCTTGTATTGGTATATACAGCCCAAATTGTTTGGCATTATGAGTGAGTCAGCCTCCCTCTATAAGCCCTATTTTGTGACTTTATCAAATCACAGGTATTTGCTTGGTCAAATCCTTGCTGGGTCTCTTCAGCCTGAGGCCTTTACAATTGCTGTTCCATGCTTGGGTGTCTCAGGATAAATCAGAAATGTCCTGGGTTGCCCTTCCTGATGTTTCTCACTGTGTTGTACTGGTTTTGATAAGCTTGTTGTAGGCTAAGACTGCCAGCTTTTCGTATTGAGTCGTTTGTTTATGTTTTCTCAGTCTGGTGGAGCCACTTCTTGATTATTGTACAGCATCAGAAGTGCCCAGTGGCCAACTTGTCAGAACTGCATACTTTTCTGAAGTTGGCAAACAACAGAAAAAAACTCCTCTCAACTTGTCCATGGCCATCCTTAAAAACAGTGCTTCTTGCACGGTTCCACCAGCCTTGCAGGTAACTGCTGGCTGCTTTTACCTGTGCTTTTTGCAGCTTCCTCCAAAAAGCTGCTGGGCAGATTATCAGTTCTGTAGGTCACCTTTCTTGGGTGCTGTCATTGAGATCAACTCCCTCTTCCCTTTCGGCATCTCTTTTCCCAGCATTGGTGAACAATATACACAATTTCATGTGGCTTAAGAGCTTATTGGCTGCTATGGGTTTTTGGGTTTTTTTCGTTGTATTAATCCTGCTCTCAGACATTCAGAAGACTTAAAATAGTAAATAACATTTTACTAGGATGACACTGTGATTTCAGGTCTTTGTACAACTGTCCTTTCATCTGCTTAGGTATGAAAGTAGCAAACCAGCCTCTTCAGTTGAAACTAGCAGTGTCTAGAGAGGCTTTCCTGGTGATCGTATTACAGAAAGTGGGGTTTGTGATCAGTGCCACTTCTTATTTTCGCCATCATCCTACATACCTGTTGTTCCTTGATGTTTATCTTGAAAATAAAGCCTAAGGCTTCTCTTCAATCATAGTTCTGTTTGTGGTGGTCACTTTCTGTCCTCAGACCCACGTGCCTTGTGTCAGTACTGTCTCCTCAAGGGCTGTCTACCTAAGAAGTACCATGTTTGCAAATCGCTCAAACCTGGGAGAGGATGAAAACCCAAGCCCAAAACCTTTTGCTTGGGTGTAAGCTACGAAGGTCACACTGATCCAAGAGCTGCAGTCAGTTACAGGGAGGCTGGGCCATCTCCCTCTAGCCAGTCAGTCCTATCTTCAGCAGTCCTGAAGACTCCCAGGGAGGGTTTTTCCAGAGAGAGAAACAAATGAAGGCAGTCACACTACATCCTTTCTGCATTCCTCTGCACTCCTGTGGTTAAGATCTTCTGGGTCCTTTGGATTGCCTGGGCTTGTGAGATGAAGGTGTCGTGCTCCTGGGTGCTGGGGAAGCAACTAAGAGCTGTGGCTCATGCAGTAAAGCTGTGGGGTCAAACACCGCAGAGCTGCATTATGTACAATATGGTAGGCAAATTTTGCTTTGGAAACCTCACAAAATGCATCCTCTATGATAGCTCTTCTTTAAAGAGCTTGTGGAGTAGTCACATTCTTTCTTGTTACTTCCTTTCTTCCCCTCACCCTGGTCTGTTGCTGACACTGGCTGCATTTGGTGGCTGCTACATCTATCTGGAGACCAAGCTAGTGCTAAGTAACTTTTTCAAGTTTTTTTTTTTTTTCTTCTAGATGTATGTTTATGAAATTTTCCTTTCTTTATCACTGTAACAGTTGTTTAGTAAAGCAATGTTTTCTCCTTTGTAGGCTTAGCAGGGGCTTTTGGGAAGGGTTACCAGGTACCCAATATTGGTTTGAAGCAGTTGCTTTTCATTTGTTTGGAAGCATGGATGCATTTTGAAACATTAGGAGCAAAAAACCTCATGTTCTGGGTTGTGTAAACTTCTATGATATGAAGCCTTTTAGATCAAGGTTGACAGGATGCAAACCCACAGGCATCTTAAAGAATTTTTTCCTTTTATTACAGTAAAGAAATTATTCTGTTTTTTTCAGGCCTGGACAGGTATCAGGTACCGTTAACAGTTACAGGAAACCTGCTTTTAAACCTGTGGTTCAGTTCAAGCCAGTTAAACACTGTTTCCATTTGACTGAGAAATTCCCTAGGGTCAATTGAGGGCTTTGTTTCCTCTCTACTGCTGGTTCCTAGTTGGCACTAGCTGGTCTTGTTGGCAGGGGGTAAAAGGCAGTTGTCAGAAAACCTGATGAAATAATTTCCTTGCCTTAGGACTGAGAATGTGGTCTCACTGGTGTGAAGAGTTTTGCATTCTTACAAGGCCTGTTGGGTAGTAAAATCATCAACTTTCAAAAATGCCTTTTTACAAACTACCCTTTCTTCTAATTTTTTTCAAAATCACTTTTTGTGCAACGGTATTCATTATTTTACAGCTTTCATCTAGGCAAAGATGCAGTTACAATGTGAATGGACTCAGTGAAACGGCATAATTATATTGCCTATGAACTTAAAAGTAATTATTTTTGTTGTGTTTCCCTCTCCGAAGGAGTTGCTGTTGCTGAGCCCATGTAAAGCAGCCGACTTGGTAGCCATTCACTTCAGTGAGCAGATTGAGAGCATCATTACAAACCTCCAGGTGAAGTGTCAAACTTCATTGATGTTGGTGCTTCTTTACAGTGGGGTTGCCATTCTTGTAAGAAATAATTGCTAAGAGTAATAGTAAGTTGTCACTGTGTCATAAATGGAAGAAAAATAGCTTGATAGTTACTCAGCTGCAGGAATTGCTACATGTAAATTATTTGGCCTGTTTGTAGAGTTCTGGCCGTAAAAATGTATGATCTCTGAGGTGCTGGTTGCATCACTTGATAACGCAGTTTTCAGTTTGGAGTTCAGTATGGCTTGCACGCAGAGATCAGACAGAGCTGTTGTCAGTAAACATATCCTCTGAGTATTTACGCAAGACAAATGCCTAAACCAACTTCTTCATCAGGCACCAGCTGTGAACAGTATTTTCTTCAATGGATATAGTTCAGGAACCACTGGTTTATAGCACATTATTTAAAATAGTAATACTCTGTCTCCTTCTGTTGTACAGGACCAGTTTTTACTCTTCCAGTTTCTGAGGAGTCTCCTTGATCCGAGGTATGTAAGAAAATTAGACCATTTGCAAACTACAGCTTGAAAACATGGGTTAAAATAAATTCCTTTGAAACAGTCTACAACCAAGTTTAGGGCTTGGAAAAGGTGACTTGCTCTTCAAACTGCACAAAGTTGAGAAGGATAGCACAGAAATAAGTGTTCTGGGAAGTATCCTTTAGCAGAGCCCATGCCAGCTTCCTAACTGGGAAGTGGTGTGGGTTCCAGTATGTGCAGTGTGATGCCTCCCCCACACTGGTGGGAGTTTGGGCATTGCTGTAACAGCTTCTTTGAGAAGGCTGTGAAATGGTTACCTGTGACTGAAACTGCCATTTCTGTTCTCAGAAATGGCAGTTTCTGTTCTCAACCCACTGATTGATTACTTGACCAAGGTGCCCAAGTTTAACATAAATAGAAAAGCATTTTGGTCTATTGGCATTTTTCATTTCTATCTTATTTCAGAATTGCTGCCGCATTTCATTGCAAACTTCTCTTTAACTACTTGCTTGCTCCATCTGCTCCTGGTCTTTCAGTACTTCAGCACTCAGTGTTCTCTTTCTGTTGAATCAGTTTCAAATGCTACAAGACCTTGATTTTATTTATTTAATTTGTAAGACATTTATATATGCACAGCTCCAATTGCCTTCAAGCGATTATTAATGCAATTTAAGGCAAGATCTTGTTTTGTCAATTAGCTACAAATTAATTGTCTTTATGAGGAGGAGTACTAGGAAAAGGTAATATTATCTAAATTCAAGTGTCAATGTTTCAGTTCTTCTTGAAGTGGAAGAAGAAGCATGCTTTGGAAGCTAGAACCTGGAATTAATCACTTTTTTGGATTTTGTGAGGATGTAAATTAAAAATTAAAAAAAAGACATGTTTTTTTATTTCCTGAGTTTTACAGCCATGTTTGTATGGAAGGTGTGAACCTCCACACCTATTTTGTTTCTTAGAAGTCAACATAAAATCAGCATTTTGCCAAGAAAATATCTTGGTTGGGTTTTACAGGAGAGAAATTAGATTATTTAGTTAATAAATTAATAATTTTAAGAAGAAAATTGAATAGTTAAGCAGAAATGATACCCAGCTGGATGTTAAGTAGGACTTTGTTTATGCTGTGATATCACTTGCAGGAAGTGAGACCAATGAATGTAGTAATTAACCTGGATTTTAATCTCAGGCATAGAGTAGCTTCCATAATCTCTGAGTAATAAACATATCTCATTTAGCTCTACCATAATTAGAGCTAAATACAACCATTTCTCCTGTATTTATCTTCTAATCAAAAGCAACACATGATGTGTTCAAACCAGCAATAGGAAGCAACTTTCTGTATCTGATCTTTCAAAAGATCTCTGCTTTTCCCTCCAAGGCTGGTGTTCAGCAAGGTGCAGTAGGCTACATGGCTTGTCACGTTGTGCCGTGTGTCCCTTAGGAAAGCTTATGAACAGTTCCTTTTCCCTCTCTGTTTCAAAGCCCACTAATTCTCTGCACTGCAGTAAGATGTTCAGCATCCCAAGTAATGGAGATAAACTGTGTACTGACTGGATTGTTGTAGCCAGAATACTCAATAAGCAAAAGATAAGTGGGACAGTTACGCAGAAAAATGAACAAAATAGTACTAAATACTTTGGATTCACATGTGCTAGTGACTGACCGTAAAGCAGGTCTGCAAGCCCAAGGTTTAACCTATTGTTATTAAACTATGTTGTCAGTAAGAAGTGTTCTCTAGAGGTCCTAGATTGCTGGAGGGGCTTTTTTTTTTTTTTTTTTTTAATAACAAT
>NW_008795924.1:536604-590902 GCF_000699145.1 Aptenodytes forsteri
AATAACAGTCAAGGTCCTGTGGTCTGTTTTCAGTGCTATGAGGCTGTCTGCTTCTAAGACCTATCGAAATGAGCTGAACTGTATCCTGAGAGAGGTGGGGAAGGAGGGAAAAATCTTGCTATGCAAGACCTAATCTGCAGATATACCTATACTTTGTTAGTATATCTATGCATAAAATAGTGATTAAGTTCTTCTGAAAACATCTGTCTCTTTTCAGTCAATCTAAATGTTTATATGCTTTTTTTGAGCAAAATTCTTATTAAAATAAAGACTCTTAAGCAGTAAATGAGCTTTTAATGTCGCAAATATGATTGGTTGCTTGATCATATGGGGACAAGACTCATCATGCTAGTGTAACTATCCTAGTTGGTGGAATTGCATTAGGGATTAACTTGGCCCATTTAATTTAGCCAGAGATTTATTTTAAAGGAGGTGGAAGGGGGAAGGGAGGAAACAGGGTTAACAGAAATTGCCTGGAGAAATTAAAACCGAATGTCTGTATGTTTTTATCTTATAAGCAGCCACAGAAAACAGAGAATGTAGTGTGTATTGCTCAGCTCATTAATCACAGCCTTTGCTACATTTCCATTTTAATTTCTTAAGTTTTTTCCTCTAAAAAAACCAATGCAGTGAAACATGTCTGTTTGCAGCATGTGTTTGTGTATTATACCAACAATATTAACTTATTTAGCAATACAGTGTTCTGGGTCTATAAATATATTAACAGATACCTAAACTTTTAGGTTCTGTTACAATGGCTGTTCTCACTGACCACCTATCTGTGACACTCGCAAGGCTCACTTGTGCCACGTTTTGTGAGAAACCAAGGATTATCTCTTCCTTTTAGGAAAGAGCATGTAGAGTATGGCAGAGGAGATGTTTGGCATGCTTATATTGAAGATGAACCTTATCACACTGAGCTGAGCAGGACCTGCAAGTCTCAAGTCTGTTGCTTAGTTTTTAACATTATCAAAATCCAGCTTTCTTTCTGTTCTCTCTTCTCTGCATTTCTTAAGTAAAATGGTTAAGGAAGAGGTCAGCTTGCTCATGAAGTCATGAATACTAGGTGCCAGAGTTATTTGCAGCCTAGAAGTTTGTTCTCATACTAAAAATGTATGACTTGCCATTTTTCCCATTTTGGTAGATAGATCATCTTAGATAGAAAGTGCTGCTTTATTTTAGTCTAGTAGCAAAAAGAGTAGAACACTCACTCCCTTACAGGCATGGGGGAGTTTATAGGGTGTGTGTTGTGGGAGGAGTGGATGGTGAATGCAGGAGGCCAGAATTTAGGGTTCTTGTTTGGTCCTTCAAAAGTCCATTCTTTATTTGATGTCAGAACACAATAGTTTGGATACCAATTTTTGTACAACTGTGTCCATACTTTGGACACTGTGATCAGTACCTGCGTGAGGCTTTCACTTCTGTGCAAATATCGTTTATAATCAAGTGATTAACATTGTAATCACAGTCAGCTTCTTTTGGCTTGCTAGGGGCACAGAGTTCTCCTGGCCTTTCTTGGATGATAATAATCCTGTTAGCTCTTGTAGCTCCCAGGAAATATAGGATCATATTATATATCAGACCTTTTCCATCCCATGGTGGTAGGGTTTGCACATCAACTCATCTTCTGCTGATTAGGAATTTCCATTCAGAAAGGTAACAAAACTAAATACATACCTTTATCTGTTTTCTTTCCTAGCAGGAGCTTCAGAACAGGTTTAAGAGCCCTGTTTCCTAGACAGGTTAAACTTCTGCTGTTTCTCTGCATGATGCATCAATCCTAGAACTGCCACATGAAGTTTAACCTACAGTGGTGGAGAACTGCTGTTCATTTTGAAGGGTTGCAGGTGCTATATCTATATCTAGGAAAGTATCATCCTTTCCATCCTAACTCTTTGAAATCTCTTGCTTCATGTTGCTCTTTTTAAAAACAAGATCAGTAGAAAAACAGTCAGGACACAGGGACAGTCATGGGCACGGCAAGCAATTCTGTCCTCTGTTTTGTTTCCCCCGCTTTCGGAGTTTACTTAATAATAAGCCAAGGGATTAGAAAATGGCCACTGCACGAACCACTGCAGTGCCAGCAGCTGCTGCAGGAAAGAAATTGGAGAAATCTTTTTTACAGGGACATCTTTATTAAATGAGTTTAATTGTACTCTGAGCTTCACCTGCAGAAATTACCTCAGCTAGAATCAGAAGGGAAGTCCTAGTTTGGCCTCCTGAACGGCTCAGGCCAGGCAGCATTATCCACGGCCCTAACCAGAAGAGAAGTGTCAGGTCTGCACTGCTGAGTGCCTGACCATCATGGCAGTGTTGCTTGTGATAGGTCAGAGGAGGTCAGGGAGATAACAAGGGCAGGAAACACAGCAGAGGTTGGAGACTTCACCTGCCTGTGTTGATTGAGCAGATCCCATGCTGGGAGATGAGGTAGTTGTCTTTAGTTCCTGCTGAATATGGTTCTGTAGTGCAGCTGGTTGCAAAACCCTTGAGAGACAATGCAGCCTTTGGCTGAACAATATGCAGGGTCTGGTTCAAAACCTTACAGTTGGTGATCTGCTCTACCAATGACCATAAAGTGCATAGAGTTATTGCCTCTGCAAGAACAAAACCCAATTCACTGTTTTTCTTCTGTCTGAGAAGAGGAACTAAATAAAAATGGGGATGTTTCCCTAAGAGAAGCATGAAGTCATATCTCAGTGAGGTAGATAAAAGGGATCATATTGTAGCAGATGAAACATTAAAATGTGATAAAGCAGGTCAAAGAAGAATTTCAGGAGCAATAAGCAAAAAGCAACAAAATATTTCTTCAAACACATGCAGAGAAGGTCTATAGGACAAATAGATGATCAGCATACCAGAGCTGATCCACTCAGAGACCATAAGGTTTCATTGAAGAAATTAGGTGAGTTCTCTGTACCTCTTTGCCATAGAAATGCTGAAGAGGTGTCTGTGCTGGAATCTTTCTTCACCAGGGGTCTTTGATATTCTACTGATGCCTCAGTATAAATTAGACTATGTTGTAGAACAGATGAAATGCCTACTAACAAACCTCCAGCACCAGTAACTAGTAGAAACAGCATAATTTTTCTCTTAAAACCAGATTTTTTACTTCTGTATTAAGGATAAAAGACAACACATAATTGAATAAGAAACTTCTTTCCAGCCAAACTTCTGGGCTAGAATTTGACTTGAGTCTCCTGTGCCTTTTTTATTCCAGAGAAGGCATTAACCAAGACCTGATACACTTACCGCCCTGCATCACTGAGCATTTCATTGAGCTGCTGTGTCAGTACAGCCCAGACCAGGTTTTGGAGATGCTTAAAGTTCTGGAATTCTGCAGACTGGAAGAAACCATCCAGGTAGGAAAGACATGTATAAGGACAGGGGCTAGGGGAAGCATTCAAATCAGCTCCTACCTCTTTAAAGTACTGTAAAAGTACTTTCGCCTAGGTTGTGGATTAGTGCCTGGATACTCTTCCAATCCATTTCCTACACTGTTTGTCCCCCCCTGCTAAACTGCTCTCCTGCAGCATGGTTAGCTATATTTAATGTACTGGTTCTCAATTTAGTCTCAGGGCTAATAAGAAAAGGCCATTAGTGCGCTAAAGCTACTGAGTAACTGCAGAATGCAGATTGGCTGTGTTAATGTTGATTAGTATGTTGAAGGTATATGCAATCATGGGCCTGGGGTTTTTGGAAAGCAACGCTGCCAAAATTTGGCTAGCGCTGGGAGAGAAATTATTTCTTCCCTTTATGAAAATTTTAACAATAGTCTGTCCTTGATCTTGATTTATAGGTGGTTTTGGTTTTTTTTTTTAGAAAGATTTTAATGCTGGTGGTGGCAATACTGCAAGTTGAGAAACAAAGGCAGTATAGCTGGGGGGAGGAGGGGGGAGAAGTAGGAGTGCTCGGACTTGGGTAACGTGCCTGTGACCACATGGAGACACAATCCTTTCTGACCATCTGGTCATCATTGTCTTGTGGAGTAAACAAACACTGGCAGATTTCTTAAGATAGACGTTAACCTTTTTTTTTTTTTTTTTTCTCTTTTAACTCAGATAACCCAGAAACATCAGCTCCATGAAGCTTCTTCATATTTACTGGAGAAGAAGGGAGATATCCACGGTGCCTTTCTGGTTATGCTTGAGGTGCAGTACACTGAAATCCTGAATGTGGCATTTTTGCCATCCCAGCATGGCATGACATGCCATCAGCATGATGGCATATGTTACGGTTTGATATTGTCATTGCTTCCCAATTTGTTTCCACTAGAATCCATGGAAGCATTTAGCTTCTGTCAAATAACAGTATGTTGTCTGCAGACTCGGCAGATCAGTGTATTCTTCCAGCATGTCTACAAACATCTAGTAGATACTAGATGCTGAAATTTGTTTTTCTTAATCAAAAATAATCTTTCAGCTCCTGTTTTCCTTTCCATATTTGGAAAGACATTTATGCTATGTTAGTCATTTTGGGGAAGAAAATGAGGGTAAGCCTTTGTAACCATACCTTTTAAAAACCACTTCTATCAAGATTCTGCAAGTTTGCTGTTCTGAGTTCTCTCTTTTGTTTCAGCGATTGCAGAGCAAGTTGCTGATGCTTACACAAGATGATGAAAGTAAGAGTTATCAAGTTAAATTCCATTTTCTATTAAAAAGAGATAAACACAAAAATGTGAAGTGCATATGTCTGACACCTGGCATAATGAGATCCTCTTTCAGGTTTCTAGGTATTGCAGTGACATTTTTTAAATTTATATTCACATGGCTGTGATAGTTATTCTGATGACACTTCCTTACCTCTAGCAAGATCAGAGTAAACAAAATGTGATGGTTTTTCGTGTGTGTGGTCATCTGCCCTGTTAGCTCTTTTGATTGTGATTGTTACTCTTACTGGCTTACCAGACACGTTTCCTATGTTAGAATCCATTCAGACTCATTACTGAGCTTTAGCAGGCCTTATATATGAACAGTGATGAGAGACATCTGGAAGTAGCTTTTTTTTTTGAAGCAAACTTCTCAGAGAAGCAAGAATGTTCTGCCTACAGAAAATGAGTATATGCACAGGTGTACTGTTCACTAGCCCAAGGACTCATGGGCACCTAATTAAATGCAGTGCCCATATTTGTTACATAATTGTATCCTAAACCACAGCTAAGATCTTCCTTATTCAATTACACAAAATGTTTTATATGCCCAATTTATTGTGCTATTCAGGAAAAGTGCCAAAAATCAGGACCTGTCTTTATAATTTAGTTGCTCACTGTAGTGAACAGATTTTAGAAGAACAGCATGATTTTATTTTGCAGAATGATTGAGAGTTAACATATCTAATGGTTTTTATAATTGCAATTTGTTTTTTCCCAAAAAAACTTAGGCTCAGCCGAACTCCTCTTGCTAGAAAACATTGAAGATACTTTAATGAAAACAATTGCCCTTTGCCAGAGGAATTCACACAATTTAGACCAGCAACAGCGAGAGGTAAGGTAATAAAAAAATGTATCACTAAAATCAACAAAGACCTCTGCATCTCCTGAAACGTTCTCTTCATGTGCTTCTTCCTTTCCCTGTCTATTGGATACTGATATGTCTCAAGCAGTCATTGTTTTCCTCTGCCTTGTGTTCTTGCAGTGGTTCAGGTTTCAGACCCAAAAGAGGGAAATCCTCACTTGTAAGGATGGAGCACAAAATAAAGTGCATATCAGCAGTGGAGAAGCAGTGAGACAACATCCTTTCCCCCATTTTTAGCTCCAGTTGAAATTTTGGCTTGAATGTCAATCAGACACTAAAGAAGGCATAGTAAGGTTTGAGCCAGCTTTATGGTGGCACAAAGCTGATGCTGCTGTCACTGTGGCTGCAGAATATTGCTGTTCTGAATATGTTCACAAATCCTGAATTTAATGTCAGCCTGGCCTTTGAGGGGTGGAGACAACACAGCTTGCTTGAGCTCTTGCAGAGAGAACTGGGTTTGCCTGTCTCCTTGTACTGAGGTTGCATTTCCATTTTGCCAACATCAGTGACACAGAAGGCATCTTTACTCCTAAGATTATGCATAATTTACATAACTGAACTCAAAACTGAGAACGTTGTTCCTGTGTCTGAAGAGGTGGCATGTCTGGAAGTCAAGAATTCTGTAATTTCTTCTGAGCACTGTCCAGTGTATGAGGTGACCTGCTCAGTTTCTTCTCTTAAATGATCTTATTGTGCAACAGATAGCTGCTGTGTTTTATTGAAGAGGTGTCTGTGTGCACACCCTGAGTGCTTATGGCCTGCCTGCCTAGTTGGATAGATTTGAATTAGTGTTTGCTCTCACTCTGGGTCCTGTTCCACCTGCTGGAATTGCTTTGTTGATGCCCAAGTAAGATTTGACTCTGGTCACCAAATGAAGGACCAGTTTCCCCAGTACAATATTATGCAAATTTTCACAACTCCTGTATACTGCCTGGGGAATTTAGATGCCCCTTTCCAGTTGGGATCCATTTATTGTGCTACCTGTTATGTAAGCAATCCCTACACCAGAGAGTTTGCATCTCACATGGAGAAGTAGTTGGGGACTGAATGAAGTAAACGTAAATTTCTTATGTTGTCACAATTCCAGTAAAGAAACAGGTGGGAATGGAGAAGAGGGAACAACAGAAGCCAAAGGTCTTCTGTGCTCAGACCCCAATGAAATAGTATCTTAATCTAAGATATGAGCAATTTAGACTGAAAGCAGATCCCTAAGTGCTTTGCTCTGAAGTTATTTTAACATGTTTCAGTTCTGTTCCATTGCAGTCATGAGAAATGTAGTTCTGTTCTTCAGAATGTGGAAGTGAGTCTTTGGAAATAGACTCTGACATTGCTCACAGCTCATTTTTAGTACTGTCGTGTTCTTACTGGTTTTTTCCTCGCATTCAATTATTTCAGGCCCTCTGGTTTCCCCTGCTGGAGGCTATGATGTCCCCACAGAAATTATCTGGTTCTTCACAGTGTCGATACTCCGAATGTAAGTATTTTGGCCTTTGTGACCCCAAATATTAATCAAAATGTGTGCTGTCTCTCCTCCTCTATTGAATGAATAGAAGAAAAGCAGTTTTATTACTCAATTCCTAAATTCGCTGCTCCTGCAGTAGATCTGAACTGCAGTGGCTGTAGGACTGAGCTCAGGTTGGGCATTTGGTAAGGCTACAGCAGTCAGATCCTTTCTTTTTAGTCCTGAGTGGAAGAGGAACCCTGCCACAGCCTCTGCTCATAATCTGGTTCCATTGAGGATGGTCTCTATGAAAAAGCCAAGGTGCACAGCGCGTACAAAGGTTTTCTAGGTTGTAAGTAGGTTGCAGTCTGCACTTTGGGAACTTCTGACATAATACACTGTCATCTTCCATGCCTAGCCTTTTTGTATGCTTATCCCTGCACCTGTCTATTGTATATAAAATCAGTAGAACTTGAATACACCAGCTAAATTCTCTACTCCAGTTCTAGTGCCCTGAATCTGTTGTGGGTGTCAGCAGCACATCTTGAAAAGCCTCCCTTTATGGGAGACTTAAGACTAGTTAAAAAGGGGTTTAGATACTGTGGTCTTGGGACAGAATAATGTCTTTTGATCCACTCCAGCCCTGTGGTCCACAGTGATTGTAGTTGTGTGTGGTTAAGGATCACAACATAGTACAAGCAAGTGTGGTGGTGATCATGCTGTCTGTCCTCCCTCTCTTTCTTTCCTTCCAGTGACCGCTCTGGACTCCTGGGGATAGTCTTGCAGAGATCAGTAACCCAAAAATATAAACCACCTCTCTTCCCTCAACTCATCTTTTCCTCTAAATTCAGAATGTCCCCTAGATTATCCATTTTTGGGAGCTAATGCCTGCAGAAAAGTAATCATCTGAAGTGATAACAGAAATGATGAGAGGATAATGCACTTGGATCCTGCATAACTATTTTGTTTTCGTTCCTAATGTACATACTTCCCAAACTGCTCTAACTAGCTAATTATCCCCACAAAGAAGCTGAATTGCTGGGTCTGTGCATATCTCAATATTGACTCTTACTTTGGGGAACTGCGGATCAAGAACAAGTTTCATGCAAAGGTTAATGTTAGGAAGTTTTAGAGGCTATGGGACTATAACATGCACAAGGCATCCAAATTAGTTTTCGGTAGCAGTAGGAAAAGTGAATGACAGTGCTACAAAGTAAGTCTCAAAATGTGAACATTTACTGTAGGTAGGGTGTGGGAGGGGAAGGGAGAGGCATCGTGGTGTCGAAAACTTTTAAATACACTTTCTGATACAAAAAGCTGTGTGTGCTTAGTGCAAAACATGTACAGAAGAAAAAAATGTATATAACAACCATTTTCAAACTAGAAAACATGAACTGAAATAAAACTCTCCTAATCTGAAACATTGATCTCTCATTACTCCTTGAATCCCAATGAACTGGGATGGCTTTTATGTTTGATATTTCAGCTTTGAAGAGTTTGACAATGCAAGTGCTGAACAACATGGCTGCATTTATCGCTCTTCCTTCAATCCTGCAGAGAATTCTACAGGTGAGTTTCTGAAGAGAAGAAGCTTTTACCAAGCTGTGCTGCTCAGTTATTGGGAAGAGCTGAACACGTTCCTGATGTGATAGCAATTTCCATGTCTTTAAAGATCAGATTAGCTAATTGTCTGGTTCAAAGTATTTCAGTAAAAGTTCAGCTGGTGAGCTATAAGTTGGAAAAGCTGATAGAATGACCTGGAAGACTTGACACTCTGAGGAGACGTGTGAGAACACATAGACCTGTGAGAAGATAATTGAGGTAATTTCTGCAAACCAAATAAAATATCTCAAAGGTTGCAATTACTTTGAACTGAAACTTAGCAGTTTTAGGGGCAAAGCCACTATGAATTTCTCAAAACTTGGAACTAAATTTGTTGAAAGCCATTTAGCTAAGGCTCTGGGATGGACAGTTGTGAAAACACTACAGCAAAATTTGTAGGCTGTTAGAGATTAAGACTGCACCGTTTTGATTGATGGTGCAATGTATTATTTTAGAGATGTTTGTTAGTGAGCAGCAAACGTCTTGTAGAAGAGTTGATTTCAAAACGGGATCATGGGTTGAGTGATCACAGGCAGATATGATTTGTTAATTTGCAAAACAGACGAAAGATGAGGTTGGGATTTAATAGCAAACCTTGAGAAATGCAGAAAATTAATTAGAGAAATTGTCTGCATTGTGGAGTGGAATGATTGAAGGGTTGAGAAAGTGTTGAATTACTCTTCAGGGTTTCTATTCCAGATGAAAGAAGAAAATGTAGGAAAGGGCTTACAGGCTTCACAGGGTGAACACACACCTCTAGCAACCTATTAGTTTGATCTTAATATTATGCACAATCTTGGATTTTGGAAAAAATCATAAAGACAGTGAAAAATGTTGTAGAAGAGTAGATAGAAAGCGTGATTAATGAAATATGGTTTTATCAAAGGTAGAAAGTGTCGAGCAAACTTAATGCCTCTTCAATAACTTACTTTGTCTAGTTTTAACTGGGGCATTAGATATAGTTTCCTATTGAGCTTTGTTTGATGTTTAATGTAGGCAGGAAATGATACAGAAGCTGTGAATGAGTAAGTGGGGATGTTGACAAGGGAAGCTTTCCTGGGTTGTGTTGAGAATTACCAGAATGGGGCGAGAGGCAAACCAGCGACCACTGTGAAGATAACACAACCGGGAGGTGTTACAGTGTGGAGGAAGATCCTGTTCTCCCTTGGGAAGAATAGAAATTCTTGTTTGCAGTCTTCAAATATTTCATCCCATTTCTGTTCTTACAGACTCTTTTAGCAGAAATAGAAAAACCCTTTTCTAGAGGCTGGCATTCATGTCCTGGAGGCAGCAGATGAGTGAAATGTATTTGTCACTTGTACAGGGAAGTGGTTGGTGTGATGGCACTATTGCAAAGGATAATGGGATGCTTACGGTGCATCAGGTGAAGTAGTTTTACTAGGGACAGAAATGTGTAAGGCATTATTTAAAGCAGCATGTGCAACTCTGGTCACTGGGTTTGGAGGCAGGGGGAAGTTGCTCCTGCTCTTTCCATTTCTCTGGCCAGCCTTACAAATTCAGTCTGACAAAACAGCGATTTAAAAAGGCAGATGTTTTTGTACAACTAGAGCAAAAAATGGGGAGAGATGGTGACGACTTAAAATGCATTCAGAGAGAAGGTCTGAATTCCAAGTAAAGAACATTAGCATCAGAACTTCATAAAATAGGAGTAGTCATTGGTATCTTGTAGCTCAGAAACAGGTGTAGGGAAAATAGTGTTGTAAAACTCATTAGAAGATCCTATGGAAGGGAAGGTGGTATTTATTTACAGGATCTCTAAATAAGCTGACTTTGCCTCTTAACACTCATTCTTTTATAGATTTCATTCACTCACTCGCACTCACGTGTTTGCAAACACATAAGATGTACGGGAATGAGAGATCTTACCAGGATCATTTGTGGGCAGTAGAGAGGGTGTCAGCCCCTTACTGCATCTCTGGGGTTCCTCTGATTGATGATGACAGATGTCCTTTAGACGTTGCTAGCTGTTACAAGGTGGATTTTTGCCTCTGAATCTCACTTAAGCTTCCATAAATCATAGGCCAGGTTGCTGCACATTTTGTTTCCCCTTGTTTGGAACCTAGGTTTGAAATACATGTCTATAGTCTGTTCTCCTGTTGAGCTAACAGAAAAATGGTGCGTGATATTCTGCAGACTTGTCATCCTCCTCATGTTAGGAGATCGGGTCTTGCATTGCTAACTTGTCTGTGCTGGGCTCTTACCAGTCTGCTGCCTTCAGTGCTTGACACCCTCCTCAGCTTTGCAGCTGGGAACAGTGTCCTTTGTTACCAAGACAGACCATTCATTTAACCCTTTATTCTTGTGCTTAAAACCACACATTTCCATTCACACTGTGTTCACACCAACCTTGATTTCTGGGATTACATTGCTCTAGGTCACTTTTGCTTGTGTGTTTGTAGCTGTGTTGTATTAAACTATTGCTTCAGGGCTTGCACCAGATGCCTGTGGGAGGTTTTTTCTTTGGGTTTTTTTTTGGTGCACAGCTTGGCCCTTGGAAGAGTGTTGCTTTGAATTCAGCTGGGAAGATGATGTTTGGAATAGTGATGACTATGTCTTACTGTGTGGCCATGTCTTTGAGTGCCCAGCTCAAATGTTCAGGGGTTCTGAACCCTTGCCATGTTTGGGATCAGGAAAGAAAACTCCCCCTGTGTTAGACAGCAGGGAGCACTGGATTTTTTTGCCCCCTGAGTAGTGTGACCTGTCATCTGCTTCCTTGGATTATCTGGGAATGCCATTTAAGTGCCCTGCGGGGAAGAATCGCAACGTGGCATGCGTACATGGTGTTTCCCCAGAACACTCTGTCTCAACAGCTTTCTCAGCTAGAAAGATCTCTATTTTGTTAGCCCTGGGTGGGTATTCCTTTTGCAAAGCTGTGTTGTTGCTCTTTGAAGCTATGTAAAATGCTAAATCCTGGTGCCAAACGATACTGCTCTGAGCAGTATGTAGGGCCTTGTTCAAAACGTTATTGACGTGTCACTTCAACTGTGACCATAAGTAAATTCTTAAACTAGCTCTTCTGGGCCCTGGAGAACATACAGCCTTTTCCAAGCCCTCAAAATATTTCTGTGAAACCCAGAATTATAAGCAGTGCTTGTCTGCAAATGCCCTCAAAAGCTGTTCCAACAGAGGTCAAGTCTTGGTGGTAGAGCATAGATGCACTGGAGTCGCAGGTCTGGAAGGTAGAACAGCTGCCCAGGAATTAACTGGGGGATTTTTTTGTAAGGTGGATGACATCAATAAACTGAGGTAGATTATCTTGCCTTTTCTGAAAAGGAATTACAGTATTCCAATTTTAGTGGACTGTTTTTCTTCCTCTTCTGGGCTTAACTGCTTACAGATTATACCTTATGCAAATGTTAACTTTGCAACCAAAATGCTTTGCTAAAGGGCACCTTGCAAAGGGCTATGACCAGGCTCCACGGCTTTCACAGAAAATAGGTAGGCTCCTGGCATCTGCCTATTACAGCATATTGACTGAACTTTATATAATTGAAGTCATATGAAATGACGATTGATATATTTATGTTCTTGCTCATCTTTAATAATGTTGTAAAGTTATTTATTAAATAGGAAGTCGGAAATAACTGTATTAAGAGAGGTACTAGAGGAATCCTGTTGAGCATTAAGAAAAATTCCATGTCATTAAGGATGTGAATGCAGTCTGAAGAGGGCTGAAAGGTTAAGTCTTAATTCCCTTACAGAGCTGTAATCCTTCATGCATGTTTTGTAAGCAGATGCAGCTGATGCATCCTACAAAATGGAGAACTGGAGAAGCCAGAAATTTAAAATCTACCTGTAGGAACCCCAAAGTGAGGAAGGAAGGAATCTCTAAAAACTGTTCCAGAATGGAAGCAGAAAGATCCAGAAAGCGTTTGCTGGAATTTTTTCCATCCCTGCTTAGGGCTCTGCCTGTGTTTCTCTTTCCAGTCCTGAAGGTCAACGCTGGGATTAGTTTTATGTACAACAGTTGCTCTGTCCCCTTGCAGATGGGACAAGCCGCAAGTGAATCCATTTTCTGAATTCATAGTGCATTTATTAGCACAGTTCTGTGAGTGCTGTTAGCAAAGAAAGTGCTGTTTCCTGGAGCTGGGAAGAAATTGGAAATGGAGGAGACAGAACTGGCTGAAAGGCTGCATGAGCATCTCTGGCTTGCATCTGGATACCTGCCAGCTTTTCCTGATCTGTTTGTTGGTAGCGGCACTGGGCAGTGAGTTTGGCTTCGGCTTACCATGCTGAGCATTGCCATGTCCCCAGGGAAATACCAGCCTGGAAACAGTAGCTGTGATCTGTTCCTGACTTGGTGCAACTGACTGTTATTAATGTGCCATCCCGTATAGTGTATTTGGAGCATGCATACGTTCCAGGCTGAGACAAATTTTATAAGGTGGAATTAATGAAACATATTCCTCCATAAAAATAATTGATCCCACAAGGGTCTTGTGACTGTAAATTTTGTGGGGGCTGAAACCAGCAAATTGGAAGAAAGCATTATAACTTGCTGGAAAAGTGAAATTACAGCTCTGGATTTCATGCTTAAGGCAGGTAGACAGCTGCAACCCAGGCCTGTAAAGCACTGTCTTCAATGGCTGCTGGTAGGACACATGCATGAACTTCACTGCTTGCACTTGACTGCCAGGCTTGGGATAAGGTTTGCTAGACCACATGGCTCCTCTTTGGAGAAAAGTCAGTTCTCTTCCTACCTGCCATTTTTTTAGAGATCATCGAGTGTGACCTGAGAAAAAATGAGCAACTGAAAGTTGGCCCTCAGACTCACGTTCCTCCTCTGCAAAGCTGTAGGTGGCTATTTTATTCTTCTCTCTTCTTCATAGCTCTTCTTATTCCTCTCTCTCTATGCAGATAAGAAACAAGTTGCTTTGAAAGTCTCTAATTGCAGCTTGGGAAGTTTGAGTTGCTATATGTAAATGGTTGCATCTGTCCAGTTTGTGAGTTACCCGTTTGGGTTTCCTTGGCCATGTACTTGAGTGCTTTAGAAAAGTGAGTATCTGGCAGATACAAAAATAACTTGCTCTATGTTATGGATCATGTACATGCTGCGTTGGAAGTCCTGAGTTCCCTGTTGCTCTCTATAATTCATATGGTGACTCAGTGTAGTGTACTTTCTATGCTGTTGCTTTTAAATTACGCATGCAGAAAGAAAACTTAGTGTTGTTTGAGGCTGTGCTGTTCACTTAGCAAAAAAGTAGCCTCTGCAGCATGTTGAGCTCTTCTGTATATTCCAAATCTACAGCCGGTTTTGACTCAAGTGCTATTACTCAGTGCTGGTTTTATTTAGGCTTGAATGTTGGTGTTTCTGCCTGTCACATTTCCTCTGAAGACTGTTGTTCAAAAATTGCCTGACTTGCTTTCTATAGCTGTTTTGGTGATATCTCTGGGTATCTTGCAGTGTAACTTCCATGCTACTTTAGTCATCTTTGTCAACTTGCTTTTTCACTCTTGATTCTCCTTTCTCTCTCTCGCTCTCAGTCCCAGCATGGAATCAGCCTTGCTCCTACTCCTTTTCTTACTCATCTCATCCAGAGCTTGTTCATCCAGCTTCTTCTGTTCCTGTTTCCACTGTGTCTCCATCATTTTTCTACTCTCTAGGTTAGTTTCCTTTTCACATCTTGCCAGGCTATCTGTTTTTGCCAATGTCTTGTCCATTCCACCAGTCAGCTTCTCTCAGCTTCCAGCAGGCTTACCCCAGTATCCTTCCACTGCCTCCAAGCAGGGCAAAATGCTTTTTTCCAGGTCCAATTCAATGACTCTCTGTCAGCCTCGGGGATTTGTGTGTTACACAAAGATGATTTCCCCTGATCCTCTTTTGAGGCATTCCTGAATAGACTTGTTCTGATTACAGGCATGTGTGTGCCTCATTGGTGCCAGTTTGGGGTGAGGAGGGCACAGCCTTGCTCTTTTGCAGGTCAGACTGTCCAGGCCACAGGGATAGAATGATGCTGGGCTGCACGGTGTGGATCACACCGCTGCAGTAGCCAGTAGTGGATCCTACTACTAACCTGACTCCTCTTCCTTGCTTCCCATTCATGTTAAAGACACAAAGACTGACTGGATCCCAGCTGGTTAGCCAACATCTTGCAGGGCATCTTCTTTAGCAAAGTATCACTGTTGCATTCTAGTCTGATCTTGCTGCTGCTGCAAAGACATGTAGGAGGAAGTTGTGTTCCTGGCATGTGTGTGTTGGAAGTGGTGCTGTGTTACATGTTGGTAGGGGACAGGGCACCTCTGCAATTACATGGAGAGATCTTTCAGGGTCAGTTCTGCCCAGGAGACACTAGTGCTGGTGGCTGCTAGTGCTTGTGGCCACTAGGAGCTGTCAGCAAACTCTCACCATGCTGGTAGTTGGGCAGAGGTATTTCCTGGCATGGTCCAGTGTGCCCGTGAGTGGGAGCCTGCTCTCTTGTTGTGCAACAGGGCCCGGCAGGAGGGAAGGGCATTGCAGAAGTCTCTCCCCTCTTCCACTGCTTTGTCCATCTCTGCCTGTTTGAGAGGCTGTACACTGTCATGCAGAGCAGCTCTCAAAGGGCTCCTTGCTAAGCTCACCCCAGAACAGGGAGGTGCATCTTAGACCAGGGTTCCTGTCCTGCACTGAGCAATGCTTCAGAGGGTCCCAGAGTGGCTGTGGAGGAGAAGGGGATGTTTGGTTTGGAGCAGGCCTAAGGAAGGTGGTTGAGATGCACCAGGGCAATGACTTGTGCCACAACCCTTCACTTGTGCTGCTGGGATACAGAAATAAAGCTGCTCAGGGCACGTGGAAATCATCCCTGCAGCAACAGAAGAGCCCCAGGTCCCTGTTCCCTAGATGATGTTCTGTCATCTAGGATGCGAGACCAGGATTGCTCAGGATTCCTGCACACTCCACAGGATTGCCCAGGATTCCTGCATACTGCTGTGCAGCTGCACAGCCCACTGGATCTGTGCGCTTTCAACCAGCAGCTGAGGGGGTGTTGAATGAGCTTGGGGGTGACCTGTGGATGCACAGAGACTGAGGAGTGAATTACCCTCTGACCTGGGCAAAAGCACACTGGCAGCATGGGGCCTGGAGCCCTGCAGGCAGCCCTGGAGCTCGCTGACCAGCAGACACCTGTAGCAGTCGGTGCCAAGCGGCAGCACGGACGGAGTCGATTCCTCCTGTGTCACTGCAGGGTGTTTTCTGCTGTTTTCTTCGATATTCCTCAAATGCATTCTCCAGTCAGCTCTTGCAACTCGCGAATGAAATTTCCAAGGTCACATTTAAAGTCTTTTGACCCAAGCACGGTAATTAGTATTGATGTTGTCATCTACTCAGTTTTGCTAATTACCAATTTTCCCATCAATACATAGGATTATTCTGCTGTCCTTGTGCATGTACAGCGTCTTTAAATCTGGAGTCATAACTTCCATTTGCAATGCCAATCTGGAGGAAAAAAAGATTAAAAAAATAGCCAGAATGGTCATATCCTGTGATTCAGCTGCGGCTTTTCATTTCTTCATACAGGATCCAGTTTATGGAAAAGGGAAACTTGGAGAAATTCAAGGACTTGTCCTGGGAATGCTGGACACTTTTAACTATGAACAAGTAAGTTGCATGCATTTCTTTTCTGTCCGCTGCTGTATACGGGGATTACTTTTAGCTATCTAGGCTACTACTCTCTCTATCATTTGTCATTTCTCTCTGCAGGACAAAGTAAATGGACATGCAAGTGATTTATATTTGTGTGATTGGGGAAAGGGGAATGAGTTTGTATTGCTCACAGACATTGCAAGTGAAGGGACTGGCAGGTACATGGTGATGTGAACACCTGTGTAGTTCAGTTTTATGTTAAATGTACTGGAAGGATAACATCTGCTTTTTCTCCAGCTCTTCCTGCAGTTAGGGATTCAGAGGCGCAAAACCAGCATGTTTTGTCTTTTTACGGGGTTTTAAATAAGTGCCTTTTTGATTAGGCTGTTTTGCCACTTCCCAATGGTAATGCTGCGGTTCCTTTGTCACCTGATGAGATTTCACCTTATCTCACTCCTGCCTTTCTCTGTCCAGTCTCAAATCCCAGGCAGTCTCCAAACTTCAACAGTTTTCTAAAACTCATTTCCCCCAAAACAGAATGCGTAGTCTTCTTCCAAACTCACCCTCCCTCGTTCTGCCTACCATATGGCACTACCACCCTAGCTACTGCTCAGGCCTCCATGCAGCAGCATCCAATTTAAAAATAAAATGGAAAATAGCTTTACTGTAGAGGCCTGAACATAAAGAGCCATTATCTCTGTTCGGGTTCTTGGTAAAGGTCTGCTCTGAGCACCACAGGTCCTCTGTCATTGCCTGGCAGTTGTCTGGTACAGGCTGGATGTCACATCTGGACTAGGCCAGATGTGAACCACTGGTGCAAACTCTGCAGCCTTTTGTGAGTTTCTGCTACAGAGCTTTGATAGATCATGGACCAGAGCACCTATGCCTGTTACCTGTTGTTGCTGAAAGAAGCACTGGCGGCTAAAAACTAAGAGTATTTTGCTTTTGGCTCTTCAGAAATGGAAATCTCAGTTGGGAAGAACTAGCAGATGAGAAGTTCAGTGTGTTTTTCATATTTTAATTGTGATAGTGCATTTGGGCTTTGATTTTTATCAGCACGTTTCTCCTAAAATGGGGGATGTAAGCAGTAGCTTACCAGGTAGAGAGAAAAAAAGGGGGGTCTGGTATGGAAGATGACAAAATGAGCCTACCATGTCTCTTTTAATGCTCTTTGACAAAAATCAATAAAGGACTTATCTATTTAAGAGTGAAAAGGTATTGTCTCCATTAACATGTGATGAAAGGGTAAGTATTTTAAGGGCAGTGACTAGAAAACATATAAAGGGAAGCAATTTTGTTGGGTTGGTTTTGCTCTTAGTAATCTGCTAAGCTGCTTGTTACGAAGAATTGATCAGTATGGAGTTTCTGCAGTCTGGAGATGACAAAATGACCTAGTTATTCTGTATATTGTCTTCCACACAGACCCTTCTAGAGACAACTACGAATCTTTTAAACCATGATCTCCACTGGTCCCTGTGTAACCTAAGAGCTTCTGTCACTAGAGGGCTTACCCCAAAGCAGGATTACTGCTGCATTTGTCTACAGCAGTACAAAAGAAGGCAAGAAACTGCTGATGAAATAATTGTTTTCAGGTAAAGTTAAGGGTAGGGTCACAGCTGTGATCATGTTAGTAGTTTCAAAAGGAAAAAAAAGGAAAAAAAAAGCTACTGGTCTTTAGCTTGCACAAGTAATCATAATGTATTCCTGTGAGCATGTGTCCCTGCTCCCTTGCACGGTAAAAGGGCTGGCTAATTAAACCCATCAGAGCCAGCCTTCTTTGCATGCAGCCAGCTCTGTCTCGGCTGGAAAGAATTGCCTTACAATTCTGTGAAAGCTGTTCAGTAAGCTGTCAGTTTATCTGTCATCTCTCCCAGCAATGCAGTTTGTGCAACTGCAGCACCCTGGGTTCATTTGCCTGTATTTGTACATCTCGGATCTACTGCAGCCCTGACTACGTACTCTGTTGGCATCTCTGATATTCCTGTCTGTGAGCAGGTGGCTGTAAAATAAGACAAGATCGTTATTACCTTAGTATTATGATCGGTAGCTGTATTAGCAAATGGGCATCTATTGTTATTTTTGCAAGTGTAGAAATACTACAGGAGGGTGTGGAGGTATGAAGGGAGTGTATACTCTGCTGATCTGTATTTACAGATAAGCAGCCTTGTTTTCCATTGACCAGCGATTTCCCCTCCAAAGTACAGAGCTGTCAGGCTGCGTTACCCTGCTTCCGAGCACCTAGCAGAGTTCTCTTCTCTTTACAGCTGTGGCCACTTGTACCATTCTCTGTGTCTGCTGAGTAAAGAGTGTGGGACAGTAACCAAAGGCCTGATGAGGTGGATGTGCTATAAATGCAACTCAAGTAACAAGGGAGGAAAACTGAGCGAGAACTTCTCAGAGCTAAAAAAAGGAAGTGGAGAATCCTTGGCACAGGTAAGGTTTGTGAGGCGGTTTCTCTTCAAGTAAACTTCGAGCAGTGCTTATAGACTTCATCACTTTGTTCTCGTGTCTGTCTTTGCTTCCAGACAAGCCCATGATCAGTAACTGTCAAACAGTATCAGCAGCTAACTAGTCATGTTTATGAATGTAATTTTGTTTCGGCGTGGGTATACAGAGCTGTGGAAGTAATGGAAATGTGTTCATCCAGAAGGCCTGGGAACTGCTAGCCAGCGTGAGGGGAAGCTGGATGCTTGCAGCTGATTGCCCGCTAGATGCATCCACCGCTTTGTCTTGTTTGTGAGAGCCTGGGATGGGCCACTGGGGACAGTTCCTTTCAAACTATTTTTAGGTGTGTTTTATATAAAACTTGTATTAAAAGCTGGCATGTTCCTTGTGGCTGGATCGTGGAGCTTCCGTTCTACCTTCCTAACAGATAACCTGGCTCTGGGTAAAAGATCTGGAATTGATTTGACTCGCTAAGTGCTTGCACAATGTTTTAAGAAGCTTGCGTGTAAACAAGACCGATGCAGCTGGATTTGGGTGAGAGAACAGATAATTAGTTTGTATTTATTGTCAGTATTTGTGTGCAAGAAGTTTCATCATCCCTAATTCAAACAGAAGTCCAGTCTCAATATGCATGCTTCTGTCTTTTCCCTGGCATGGTACTGTGGATTGTAAGCAAAAATGGCAGGTAGCTTGTTGGGATGTCTTTTAGGGATATTGCACCGTGGGGAGCTGAACTCTGCTGCCCCGTGTTCCAGCGAAGGCGGTCACTGATGAGGGTTTGTTCCTAGATGCCTCAAGGTACTTTGTGCATTTGTCACCGCACAGATGCATGCAAAGCAACGTTTTTCCACTTCTGAAACCAAAGTAATTCAATCTTGGAGTACGTTTTTATAGTAGTACTTTAGTTTTCTTCTAGAAGATTATTTCAATTTCTGCCAAATCAATTCCGATCAAAAGATAGCTAACAGCATTAGTCAACTTCCATCAGCTTCTGTATTAACAAAAAAAGAAGCATCCTGCTTGAAGGGAGACTTGGGGGAAAAGTAATGTATGGAGCACAATGCAATCTTTGCAGTCAAAGTGTGTTAGTTTCTTATATGGTGACAGAAAGGTCAAATTGTGTTAGTTTCTTATATGGTGACAGAAAGAAAAGCTTTCCCAGGAGATTGTAAATCGACTGTGGTCCAAACAGTCTGCTTACAAATGCTCGTCATTTTGTGTACTGTCCTGCTACAGTGAAATATGGATACTGGCTCTAAAGTTAGGCAGATTCAGCAGCCCCATATTTTACCCTCTACACTTCTGCTCCAAGGGCTTGTGTGCAAATGGGTGTCAGAGATCAGGTTTAACTTTAAAAGCTAAAGGCAAAATTAAGTACTAAAACCACATTAATCATTAAAGTGCCTGACATTTTATACCAGTGCCTTATAACTTGGTTATCACTGGATTTCTCATGGGCTAGTCAGTCAGAGAACCCCTGTGTCTCCCCTTTAATACCAGTCTGGACATACCCCGTAGCAGAATGAAGCAGAAAATGCTCCAGATGACATGGGAATGATCGGGGCAGGGAGGAGAAGATGCTTCCCTTTATTTAACTGATCCATCTGTAAAAGTGAGGGGCTGGCTGGGACTCAGGGCTTAAAGGGAGATGTGGAGAGACTGGATGGGGAAGAAAAGGGGTTACAGCACAGATCATCTAGCGCTAGCTAGAAAATGTCCGTGCCAGACCATCTGAGAGTGCTGGATGCTTCCCTGCTGTCTGTCATGTGCTCTTGGCAGAGAAGTCCATCGCTTCCTGCTCCGCACACAGACGGCCCAGCAGAGCTTGGCTCTGGCTCATCAGAGCCTGAGCACTGCTTCAAGCCCCCCCACCTCCTCCTCCTGATGTCCCAGATCCTCTCCAAGTTTGTGATGTTCCTCATATATTTAAATTATAATATTTAACTGTTGTACTTGCATGTGATTAAACCGTTGCACAGTCAGATCTTTAAAAAGTTGAATATATTTAGACTTGGCAAAAGACTGTAAAATCTCTAGCTTCTCCAGGAAGTTTGTTTGCTTAACAATTGCCGCTCAATAGTGTTAATTAACCCTGTGAGGTAATGATTCATCTGGCCAGGCAGTAGTCTGAGTTACAGAACAGACTTTTTCTTCTGGGGGAAGTGCTGAGAATGCAAAGTGGAGGAGATGGATGTGCGTATTGCCTGGCTCCACTGGAGCCAAAAGCAGAAGGGCAAGGAGCGTTACCTGGAGTACAGAAGCGCTTGCTGGAGGGAGGCTGGTGTATTGCCGGTATGGCAGGGTTTGGTCTTGTGCAGCCTCAAGTAAATTTAAGCAGAGAATTAAGCTAAGCTCCCCATGCTTGTTTTGACATGACACTGGTCTCTGCAGAACTGAGGTCTGTTTGAAAGGTGCATCTTCTACAGTAGCCTGGTGGATGATGCACGATACTGGAGAGGAGGTGCAGGCAAGCAAAGGGACTGAAGGAAAGGGGAGACTTGCAGGGCTCCCCCCCACCCTGAGCCACATTCTTGTGTTCCCAAGGGTCATTCTCAGCCTGGGTCCAAGATAGCAGTGGTCACTGGTCTCTGGTGCCACCCCAGGGGCAGAAGGTATTTATTTCTGTTTGTCACAAGGTTTGTTCAGCCTTTTGGTGCTGCAATTCTCTGGTGAAGGGCTTCTCTGCGTTCCCCCTCAACTCCGCTGACACCAGGCAGACCCAGAGGTCTGTGTTGGCCAAGCTGCTCTTGCTTCCACAGATGGTGTTTCTGCAAACAACGAACAGGAAATCCCAGAGGGAGTTTACGCTAACACAGTTGTGCTTCCAGCCCTGCCTTCCCTTGACCCCGGAGAGCCAGCTCCGAAGCTTCTGGGACATTTTGTGTATAGATCTGTGGGGAGGGTATTTCTTTGCAACCACGTTGAAGACCCTGAAAGCTTAGTCCATCTCTTGGCAAAATCTAATGTGGTTTTTTTTTCCATAGTGAAATCTTCAGTTTAGGTATTTATTTTCTTAGCAAGCCTTGAATTAGGAATACATTCATACTGAGAAACGCCACTGAGCATCTGGAGTGCATTTCATAGTACCAATTCTGTTCTGTTGAAACAAAGACTGTCAGTTTGAATTTTGCAACGTTGTTGAGATTTATATGTGAAATGACAGCCCAACAGACAGTGTTTTCTCTGTCCCTGCTTTGCATGCATGACTTCTGTAGCAATTGCCTTGAAATTGGGGGAGGTGGAGAGATGCCACAAGCCAGCACTGAACCGTTACTGAATCTGGTGATAGCACTTATTTCAATGGAGCCTTGCTGTGATGAGGGCTTGAGGCATTCTGCCCTAGTGAAAGGGAATAGTGAGAGAAGGGCAAAGGGGCTTTTCCTCCGGTTTTGCTACCAAAAGTTTGTGCTTTCTGTGTTATCCCCTAAACCTTGCTGTCTTCCCGAGGGTAATCTTCTGTGTCTAAACTGATCATCTTTCCTGTCCTCCTTACCTTATATCATACCATAAATGAGTGTTAAAAGAAATGAAAGCTTGTGTGTTTGTGGTGGGTTTTTAATCTGATTTAAAACTTGCAATGCTTTTTTGCATTGTGGTGTTTGAAGTTAACTGAGGCATATTAGGTGAAAGCACAGTAGCTGGGCTTCTACCTAAATACATAAATGAAATAGTCCTGATATCTTAGTCATTGATCTCCAAAACTAATTTGCCTTGTTACAGTGAGCTAGTTTGTGTTTTCCATTTATTCTGCCAGCCTGTGTACTAGGGATCGGGGAGAGGAACACAGCCTTGACTCTTGGGCCATAAGCTCTGCAGAAAACGCCATGAAACCCTAAGCTGACAAGCTCTGGTTATTCCGTGTTTGAGAATGTGCCCGAGTTCTAAGGGCACCGTTGTTAGAGCTGTCCAGATGGCAAATGTGTTTTATTCAGGAGTTTAATCCTGTCAAGTCACACCAGGACAGACAACGAATGTGATCCATAGTTTATCCAGTTTGTCAGACTCTACCTTTGAGCTCTGTTCTGCAGCTTGCCACCAGCGTCCCTCTTTGCAACACAGCCTTCCATCCAACTCGGAGCTTCTTGACCGACTTCCACCTGTGAAGTGTTGGTACCGTACTGTATCACTTAATTGAGATGTTAAACGTCCCTCTGCAGCATGTCTGTGTGCTTTCTATTGCGTAAGAACGAAGGTTTAGGACATTTTTTTCGCCAATGCTTATTTTAGAGCTAGACAAATGTTACATGACCTCCATCAATCAGTAGACAGAGCCAATTTTACTGTTTTCAGTGTAATGGTGACCATCAGTTATTAGCTTGACTCCCAGCAATATCAAAATTTTCCAAGGGCTTTATAACTTTGAAAATATCCAGGCGTGATTTTTTCCCCCCAAAAGACACCAAGCAGATAATTAGCATTTTATACAGTTACAAGATTGTGCATTCTCCTCTGTAGAGAATATTCCCACGTACGTATTAACTGAGAAAATGCCCAGTCCTTTAGCTTTGGAGTTGGGTTTGGTGGTAGATTCCTTAACTTCTTCAACAATGCGTAGGAAATCCATATGAGGAAGGAACTGGAGACACTTTGTACCATTGGCTTCTCATCAGCAGAACATCTGTGTTTTAAGATTTCTTGTAATATATTGGAAACAAAAGTGATTCAGCTAGAAGAAAACCCAGTGTGGGAGTCTTAACTAGCAGCTAGAGGAGGACTGGCACCAAAGCTAAAATTGAAAATAAAATACAAATTTAAAACCACTCATTTCAAAAACATAATTATCCTTTAGCAGTTTTTAAATAAAAATTGACTATTTTCTTGGACTTTTCATAGGTTAGTTTATTCTGTTGGGGTTTTATTTGAGAAAATCAGACTGAATTGTAATTGTTTCCCCTGGCCTTCATATATAGGAATCTGTAGCCTGGCAGAAGTTTCCTCTTACTGCCTGCAATCCGAAGTCTTGCACTCTAGGACCTGTGAGAGGCTAACAAAGCAGAGACAGCTGACTTTCAGACTGCCTAAAGCGAAGACCAGTGAGACTGGTCTGTGTTCCTAGGACCACTTGGGGAAGTGTTGTGTCCTGGTTAAGAGAAAAGATGGCAAAACTTCAGTGGGTAATCTTTGCTTTACTTCACATCTCAATTTCAAAGAAACTATTCTTACGGTTTGGTGAAAATCTCCTCCCTTTTAATAAAACATTTCATATCTAGGAGGATCTGTAGAACAGACTCATTTAAATACAGTGACAGATGCTGGACTGTTGCAACTTGTTGATATTCCCACAAACTGCATCAGTCCCTGTTGCCAATAGTTATGTGTAGTTTAGCACAGTGCTTGACAGTCATATATCTGTCCTCCAAGGAACCAGCACAGCTCGTTACATACATCTTTGCTGTGAAATTGCGAGCTTTCAGTCTGTCTTCGCAGATCTGTCTTGGAGCACAGGCAGGAAAGAAAGCATGTGACTTTCAATCTGCTAGGAGAGGCTGCTTTTCCAGACCCAGCGCAGGCTGGAGAGTCAGTGTGCTGCACTGCCAGTAACCTCTGCCTGTGGTGCTGTGCTTGCTGCTGCTGCTGGAGGGGCGCGATTGCTGCTCTCCTCTGTGGTTTGCACTCATTCCAAGCTGAGAAATAACCAAAAGACCAAAGGGTTAAGAAGGGTGCAGATGACTCCTTTCTTCTGATGTTCCTCTGAAGGAGGGGAGCAAAATAAATAGAAGCTGAGGTTTTGGTTCAGTCTGTAGTCCCCAGATGGGAGGGTATGAGAAGGAATTATGGCTGGTTCAATGGTGTTTGCTGTAGCCGAGGGCGTCATTGGCTGTTCTGGAGGGCGGCTTTCAGAAATGCAGGTGGCAGATGTCAGGTGTCAGGAGCTACGAAGGGGACAGAGAGCAGAGGCATCCACTTGAGTTTTCTGTAAGGTTTGGGGTCATGTTATCAATGAGCCTCTGGCAGGAGGGGTCACTAATCCTTCTTACACCAAGTAGGACTTCTTCCTTCTTCTACATGTCTTTACCTTCCCTTTCTCTCCCCAGACTCCTGCCGTTGAGAGAACACTGCACCTCTTGAGCCTTCTGTGGTTGGCTCTTGTGGGATGCTGTTTAACAGCCTCTTAGCTCATGTTTAGAAAATGAATTATTTGCCTTCATGCATGATGCTTCTGTCCTCTTGGGTTCAGGCACTGAATTGAGATCAGCCTGAGCACAGGTCTATTGTGCATCATCTTTATATAATGTTTAATCCATGTGCTGCCATGCTTCCCTCGAAGCCTGCTACATTATAGATAAATATCTCATCTGCTGGGCCATAGAGTCCAGTGAAGATATGTGTTTTTTGTGTTTATCTAATTAATCCTGAACACCATTATTGCTCCTTTGGCTGAAGGCATCAGAGGAAGTCCAAGGGAATATTCCAACAGTGCCTGGTGTAAGCATGAGCTGCTAAACAGACCAGCTAGCAGAGGGAGAATGGAGGTATGCCAGTGTGTTTCTAGATATTTAATAGCGGCAGTTCTCCTTCCTCCTCTCTCCTCAGTCACTGCAGTATCTCACGTTGCAGCAGCAGTGAGTCTATTAGAGCACAAATAAGCCTGTCCTCTCCCTTGCCTTGAGTGGGAGGTTTGCTCCTTAAGTTCAGCTAAGTTCAACTGGAAAAAAGAGACATCTGCCTTTCCCATTCTGCTCCTGAAGAGATCAGAGGACAGAGCTGTAGCGCAGACCTGTGTGACAGATTGCTTCTGCTGTAGCAGTGCTGAGGGAAGGCTGCTCTGCGATGGGCTTTGGTGAGTCAGTGCTGCTGTTTACTTGCAGACAGCAGGTCCTGGTTTGCCTGCCACTGCCAGCCCCAGTGGTACCGGCTGCCACTGCATCCAAACAGGAGCAGGCAAGGCCTGGCCTGCTGCCAGGGGTTTCGCTCCTGGGTGCGCTAGCAGAGGTAAGTGGTGAAACACTGTGGAGGCTGGTCAGAGGCTGGTCTTGAAGCAGGATGTTCTGCTGCCATAGTGCAGCTACAGTGGCTCTGGGACTTCCTCCCAGCAAAGGTTTGCCCACTTGCCGCATTGCCCAGAGTGACTTGCAAGACTCCGTTTCCACCTCCTCAGTGTTCAGCCGGTCTGCGTCTGTCCCGTAGCAGTGGTGCATTACTCTGCAGTAGCTCTGCAGAGGTCTGCAGCAGCACGCTTTTGTTCTATGAGGGATGTCCTGAGGTTTTCCGAAGTTCATTAAAAATTTTGTCATCTTAGTGTCATTCTAGTGACTTTGGGTCAGAGCAGCTGCCTGCCTTGCTCTCTTTTTGGTCGATTGTTCCAGGTTCCTGGGAGTACCATGAAAACAGCAGGTCCTTATCCTGCGGAAGAGAAGTAGATTTACTTATTTTTACACTAACTGGCTCCGCTGTCACTAAATAACTGAATTTGGGTACCTTTTTGTAAGGCTACTTGAGCCATGGTGAAGTGAGTGTCCAGCTGTAGGGGAGGAATGGCAGAAGGTGGACTTGGTGTCCATTGCCTGTGGATTTGGCTCTGTAAACAAGGGAGGTGGGTGTTGCTTTTGTTCCTAGGAATCCCAAAACCTTCCCCAGGACTTCTGGCTGCCTCTGCCCTGTGTTACGGAGCAGGCCCCTGGGGTAATGTGGTGCTCTGATGCTCTAACTGATGTAGCAATATCTTTTGTGGAAGGTATGGCTCTGAGAGGCAGCACTTAGATGGATCTCTTGGTGTGACTATTAACGGTGCCTCTGCTTACAGCTGCTGTATGATCTGCTTTGCTTAGGCACTAGCTGATGATGGATTTCGTAGCTGTTAAATTAAAGATAATTGCAGGCTTAGGAGGGCTGTGTGGTGACTACCAGAGGGGGGTGGAATATGTGCAAGCAAAATGTGCAACAGAGATTAGCATTATAGTGGTGGGATCTATGAGAACTGCAAAACAAAAAGGAACCTCTCTTCTGCTTGCTGGCCCAGATCTTCAAGGGGATAAATTGCGTCTCTTGGGTTCTGCATCTAGTCTGAGGCCCTTTTGAAGGGGCATAAGGATTTGGCTGGAAATGGCTCGGAGGTACCGAACCGCTTCGTACTGATCTAGACAATAATGAGCTGGCTGGCCCTGCAGTAGCACCGGAGGCAGAAGCTGTGTTGTGGGGTGAGCGAGTGAGCAGAGTGTTTTCCACTAATGCCTGAGTGCTGATGCTGGACTCTGAGAGCCTCCCTGTAGCTCTTGAATGAAAACATGCCTTTAGTGACACGGTTAAAAAAGGAAAAGGCCTGACAGCAGTTGTTTCCATGACAACAGAAAGAATTGCCTGCAATATTTCAGCTCATCAGCCTGGAGAACAGTCGAATTGATAGTTACATACACATGGTAGAAAGATAGCAGAAGAGGGGAGGCCAATTATATTGCATTTTCCTTGTCCTTGAATGCCTGTGGCCACAGCAACTGTGGAGGGCAGTTTTTCCTTGCTTTTTGTTGTTTTTTCCCAAGTGAGAATGACCTGCAGGTCCCTTGGAAGTGCCTGTACAACCTGCCAGCTGCGGATACGTGACCCTCACTGTCATAGGCTCTCTGGTTCAAAGCCCATGCCATGTGTGCAGGGAATATGGACATTTGGCTCCTTGACTGGTGATTAGCAAATAGTTATTTACAATATAAAGAATATCTTGGAGGGGGAAAGAAGTGAGTTTGAGCACATGCTTCCCACATAAGTGATCTGCACTCGGGACACTCCTCTCTTCTCAGACTGTCTGATGAACGTCTCAAAGGCAAGATGCACTTGGCTTCAGGAGAGTAATGGAACGATTCAGGCTTCAGGAAACCCGTGGTGGGTTCAGTGCATCTTCCCCCAGAGCACTCCTGGGCTCGTCAGCTCTGAGCCATCTCTGGGACATTCACATGATGAAGGACTGCGTGGCCAGATTCTGCCCTGGCTGTGCTTTGCTCAGAGCTGAGTAGGAAGGGGAGCATGTGATGGAGGAGCTGCCAGAAGAGAGGGACAGGTAAAGGTGCTGTGGGAGAGCATGAGAAGACAAACCCAAGGGTCTGGGTGAAGCATTCCCAGATCAAGAGTTTTGCTGAGGTCTGGGGACAACATGGCTCTCAGGTGGAGCAGGAGGCCCTGCCAGTGCAGAGCGGTGGGCTGCTGCTGGTAGGGAGTGCTGTGTCGCCTGGGGAAGCCAAGGCTGGTGCCAGTGCTGGTGCTCTGCGTGGTAGCATACGCAGAGTTTGTGCTCCGGATTTTGTCCACAGTAACTTTCTTTCAAGGCAGCTCACGTTAGTTGATTTTCATTGCACGGTTGCCAGCAGGGTTTCCCTTTTTCCTTGGGTCGTGATTAAAAATTGAGTCAAAGACTAAGACAGTGTGATCTCTGGAAAGATGTTTTTTCCCTCTGCCCCCAGACCTTACCCATTGCAGACTGCAGCTCGTCATCCACTTTGGGCAGGGCTGCTCAGAAGGAGCCGTGTCCAAGAGGCCCTTAGCTCTTCCTGGGACATAGGGCACTTTTCTGGGGCCGTGAGACAGAGCTGTAATGCAGACTGCAGCCCCCTCCGGGCAGCAGCAGCCCCAAGCTGTACCTTAAACCTGGATGGCAGTGTACCCCAAGCTTAGGATAATTGCAGGCTCAGGATAATGATCAGACTGTGCTCTCTAGGGTGTTTGCCAAGTCTTGCTGGCTCTTGTGAAGGGCTGATGGTGAGCTCTTGCAGACAAGCTTGGGAGCCAGCATGCTGTGCCCCGCACAGCACCATGTTGCTGTAGCATGCACTTATTTCCCCAAATCAGGCTGGGAGTCATCTTCACAGAGCTTTTGAACATGCTCTTTAAACACACTGTAAAGCATGAGAAGTACAAAACAAGCTGGTGTTGCAGCGAATGTGCTGCAGCCCCAAAGGAGAATGCCTGCCCTGGGAGAAGGGCCTCGCTGCTGGTAGGAGCCTGTAAGTGCAGAGAGGAGCACACTTGTGCCTGACCGGGAACGGTCCCAACTCCTGGTTGACCCTGCCCGACTCTAAAGGAACAGTGAAGCCCCCTCTGCCTTTGTGGGGCCAGGAGTTCAGCCTTAATTCCAGCTGATCGCACTCCTTGAGGGCAGTGATACTAGTTCTTCATGTTCAGCTTGATCCATTGCCAAAGAGAGTTTAAAGTAAATGCAACTTCAGTCAGTACCCACTGGTAGGACTGTAGCATTTTGGGTTAATGGCCCTTGGGAAATGTATTTTGGGGAAAATATTTGAGAATGAACGTTGAATGTTCCCTTAAAAATAGATCCCCAGAGAAAACAGATGCCACATTGCTGCTCATGAGGGAGGCTGTTCGCCCTGGCTCCTGTTGTAGTTTCTTGATGATGCTTTTGCTTTGGAATATGAGCAGAAACATTCAAAATAGAAACATTGTGATGTGATAAAATGGAACAAACTTACAGGAATCTGTGATGCTCTGTCATCTCTCCCTGGGATATGTAAATGATGCCTTTTAAAGCAGTTTGAGTATGTATGCAGCCCTCCTTGTGTTAATGCTCTTGTTGCAGGCTGTGGTCCCTCTATTTGCAATTCTGTTTGCTCTTACCTGCAACTCTGTAACTGCCCTGGCACTGCTGGTGTGACACGTACCCTTGTACCCAACTGCTTGTACCCTGCAAATGCTGATACTGCTGGGCAGTACTGTGAAGTCTGTTGTGTCCGGTTTCTCAGGGGACGTGGCTGCCACTGATGTGTGAGTTGCCTTGCCTCTCCCCACCCCTTTTCACCCCTCATTTCCTAGCTTTTAGTCTGTAACATCCTACTAGGGAAAAAAACGGACCTTAGGAGAGATACCATTAGTAGATAATAGTGATTGGCACAGTAATCATTCCCCATAATAGCCACGCACAATCTGCGCCCGGTCACAGCGTGCTGCAGTCTGCACTGTGTCAGGACCCAGTAGGGAGGCTGAGCGGGGCTGGGGGAGACTATCAGGAGATGACGAGAAAGGACTGGGGGGAGCTGCTGCTGCCTGGGAAGGAGCCCAGGAGAGGCTGCTTGTCTGCAGAGACCCATGACTTCTCTTCCCAGCTGGCTGCGGGGAAGTTTTCCAATCCCTTTTATTTCTTTTTCTGCCTGTCCTTTTACTTTTTTTTTCCTCCTTCCCCCAAAGGTAACTTAGTACTGTTTGTCTGCCATCAGCTACAGACCCCAACAATAAGTCATTGTGGATGTAAAGGTATCTCTGTCCTTTGTGCAACAATAGGATTCTTTTTTCCAAAACGAAGGTGCATACAGTGGCCTCAAGCCAGAGGCAAGATGGCTAAAAAAAGCCCCCTGAACAGGCTGTGGACTGGCTGCTCCAGGCCCAAGGACAGGGGCAGGGATGAATTTCTGTGTATATGAACTTGACATCTTGTTGTGTGTTGTTTCTGTAACCTTCTCACTCTCTTTATCAGACAAGTTCAGAGTCTCTGTTGGATCCTCAGCAAATCCAAGCTTTTGACCAACTCTGCCGACTCAACCGAGGAACCTCCAGAGTACGTATCACCTGTTTTCCTTTCGGTTTTAAATTGGTGAAGGGTATTTTGCATGTTGTCAAGCCAGATATTAGTACTGGCAGCGTAGGCTTTGGCTTGCCTCTTGGGTTTCATTTAGTGCTGGCAATTTACCGTGCGCAGAGCTGGCTGTTTCACATCACAAGGCAGCCACGCTGCCTCTGACAGAGCTGGGGAATTCACTGGCAGTTAAACCATGGAAATGCCTCTGGCTTTGGGGCTGGGCCTGAAAAGTGTCCATGGTGTGAGGTTTCTCAGATTCTTTTTAGATTTGCAAATAACCTCCCCTCCAGACACTGTGTGGCTCCCGCGATCACACAGAAGGCTCCCGCCAACTGCCTTCCATGTTGTCCCAAGGAGAGTGCAGCTCCCTCTGTCCCTTGCATTTTCCTTGTGCCTCCTGCCTGTTTTAGCTGCAGTTGTTGGCACTTGCAGCTCTTTCTGGGATTTTCAATTATGTAACTTTAAAACAACCTAAAGACACCTGGAAAGTTGTTTAGTTCAGGACTGTTGTCCTGCACTGAGCTCTGTAGGGTCACTACGTACCATATATACCCTTTTCTTTACATGTGTTAAGGTTTTTCTAATTGCTGCAGGAAAAAGGTGAGCCCCCATGAGCACTTTGTCTTTCTGCACCTTGCACAAGTGCTTCTAGGCGGTCTGCCCAGGCTGCCAGACAGTGATCTGTCTGGGTTTTCTCTTGCAGCTAGCTCTCCTGACAGAACTGTCTCGCGGCCATGGTGGTGAAAAGCACGGGCTGCTCAGCGTTTCCCACGGTGACCCGGCCACCAGCAGTGTCTTCCAGAATGAGAACTTCCAGCTCCATCTGGCCCCCCCTCCGCTGGCTGAAGACTAGCACTCCGGCCTCCAGCCCCGGCTGTGGCAAGGCCACGGTTGGTTTCAGGTCTTGGTGCTGGGAAGCCTTTCCATCACAACACTAGACTTTCCCCCGCTCCGCCGCCTTTCCCAGAACCCTCTGTGCTGTGTTGAGTCTCGCTGGGCACTGGTGGGTTTGTAGCAGCGGGTGATCTCCCAGCTCTGCTGCCGCCTCTCACTAAACTGAGGCAGCCATGGGGCAGCGGGGCTGGAAGCTGTGAACTCTGGGGGCAAAACCAAGCGTGCTGAAGCACTGCACAGCACTGGGCTACCTGCACTGACCCGGAGGCTCACGGCAGCAGTGGTAACTTTGCCAAATAACCGAGTCAGCTCCATTCCACTGGAGGAGTGTGGCCTGTCCTGTGCCCAGAGCCTGCGTTTCACGGTGCTGTGTTGTTTCTGTGGATGGGTACCATACCTGAGTTTTAATTGTAGTACTAGTAAAAGCAGTCATTTTGCCAAGGCCTGGCCCACTGTCTCATGGCAGCAGCCGTGGCGTCTGAGGACACAGAACAGGCAAACCCGGAAGAGGCTGAAGAATGCAGAAAACGATGCATGTGTGAGCAAACTAACCTGTGCACAGTGTGTTCCTACAAACTTCCATTAAAAAGGCCCTTGGTTGAAATTTCCTGCGTGAGCTGTGCACACGGGGAGTGGGTAAGAGGGCTGCTGGTCTGGCAGTGCTGCTGGCTGCCATTTTGTTAGTACAATTGCCACTGAACTCTGGTAGAGAAAGATGCATCTTGTCACTGTGGGTGAAGCACAAATCTTCCCTCTTGCCTTGTGGTACCTATGTTGGGGGGGCGGGGGGGAGTGTCTGTGTAAAAAGGTGCTGCAGGCCCTTGGGGGCTGCAAAGGGGAGAGGATCGGTGTGATGGGCACTGATGGTCAGAGAGGTTTGTCACGACTAAGCTCAACCCGCTGTTTTGCAATACCAAACTGGGCAGTGTCCCTTCCCAGCGGCACCTTTATCACTCTACTCACACAGCTGCAACCTAATAGCAGTGGTGTTTCTATACTGTCACCTCTGGCTTGTGAAATGCACTCCAGATCCTGCCCTAACAATGTGTGTTATTGGTCTGGTGATCATTATCTCACCTCTTCCCCCTGTTCATTTTGTCACTAGCACTTGCATGTTTTGGGGTACCATACCTTCAGGGTCCCAGCCACCCCCAGGAAGAATACAGCACCAGGTGGGTGTTGCTCTCCACACACACAGAACTAATGCACAGAGCTGTGTGGCTGGTCCATGCAGAGCTCATGCTGGATGGCAGGAACATGGGGCAGCACTGCTGCCTCCAAGGAACACGAAAGTGCCAGCTGTTGTGCAGAGCCCACCTGGCTGGGGAGCAGTGCCAGCACCATGCGCCCTGGGGCCTGGCATGCCCAGTGTGCTCACCTTCTTCCCACTGGCATTAAGAACTACAAAATGGTGCCCCAGACTGATGTTTCCAGGCTGCAGCCACCTGTGAACCTGGTCAGAGGGAAGTCAAGGGGCTACAGCCAGCTGAACTCTCCCAGACGTCAGCCTGGGCTTGCAGCTCTTTTCCCTGCTGTCCTCCCCCATGACTGGGGCAGCTCTTCTTTTACAGGCAAGTGAGAACTGGGCTGTGAGGTTGCCCAGCAGCCCCAGTACTTACCACGTGCCCAAACCCAGGTGGGGCTGGGCCTGGTGCACTCCACCTGGTTATTACATTTCTCTGCCTAGCACTGGGTGTGTGTTTCAGGTGCTGCCATCTGAAGCCCTTCCTTTGCTGGAAATATCAGAATGTTTCACTGTAGTATGGAAAATACACAGTTAGTTAGGACAAGCAGAACTTCAGTTGTTTAGTATTTTATTAAAGAGGAAATATACACACCTCTCCCTGGCAGAATGGAGCAACAAGCCCAGGGCACGTCTCTTACAGCACGTCTACACCAGTGTTTGTGCGAAGAAAAGAAACCACGTTTCTGTGAAGAGCGTGTTTCTGAACTGGGGTGCGTGATGGAGCACAGTGAGAAACCTCCCACTGTGCTGGCTGCTGAAACGCTTTCCAGAACTAGCCCTGTCCCACACCAGGCTGCTCCACTGACGTTTTACGGGTACAACAGAAGGAAGAGGCAGCTTATTGTGCTTAAGACATCTGAACAAATCCTGGGTAGGAGACACTCACAGCTTGTCAATATTGCTAATTACTTACAGTTAAGAAAGAATGTATCTTGACGACAGTGATATGAACCTGCAAGACCTCAGGATCTTACAGTAAGTCTTGGTCATAAATACCCAACTGAATTTCACTACACTCACAGCCGGTGCCCCTTAACAGCAGGAGAAGGTGGCTCCTGCTTGCTTGCAAACAAGGCGAGCTCATGCCAAGTCAGAGGGTCCTGGTAACCTTTCCTGTGCCTGGTGCCCACAGCGAGAGCTGGCGAGGAGCACCTTGTCCTCAGGAAAGGCCCCGCTGCTGCTAGTCCCTTGGGAGGATGCATCTGTCAGCCCACCCCATCTTCTCGGGAAGGAGAAGCTGCCTCTGGGAAGAAAGCTCAGGCAGGCCAGGCACAAGAGTAAGCTTTTTCAGCTCTCCACTCAGATTACAATTGAAAGATTAAATACGAATAAATGCTGTAGGTTTATACATAATGCTTCCTTCTACCTATGGAATGTGTCTGAATGGTCAAAAGACGCTAAAATGTTGTTAGAAACCTTAGTTAACCAAGAAAGACAACCCCGCCCTTAAAAAATTAATAAATCCTATTTACTTTTACTACGGCCTTCATTTAAATGCCCTCAGAAAAACAGAATATTTTCAGGTGCCTTGTGAGAATGTATCTGTTCATGCAATGGCCCAAGTTCCTCATTTAACAAGCATTGCACTTTTTAATGTAAATCATCAAAACTATAAAACCTATTATTTTTGTCTGAAAGTGTTAGTCTAAAAAGTACAGTATTACTTTATAACCATTTATGGTAAACTCCTAGCACAGGCGCATGTGCACATACACACACTGTTGCCTAAACGTTTTCTAAAGATACTGATTACAAAGTGTATAAAATTAGTAGTACATTGTCAGGATACAGTGAGAGAGGTGAGCCATCCTATAACACAGACTATAATCTAGTATCAGTCACTAAACTGTACACATTTATACAGCCTTATATTCACCAATGACTTTTGAAACGTAAACAGCAAATACACAAAGAAATTCAGTAATGCTGTTGAAAACACAGTTATTACTGACTCCAACTGATTCAAGCTGACTGAAATCTTCTGAAAATGACATTTTTGTTTCATCAAGCAGGGCTGAAACCAAACCACCAGCGAGACAGCTCGCTCTTACCAGCTATTTGAGGAAACCCCTGATCAGAATCCGCTCTTGAACTGGGTGCAAAGGAGCAGGAGCCAAAGCCTCCTCTCTCCGCTAGAATGATCTTAGGCTGTATTTTAACAAGCACACACACTACCGAGCCCATGGGCCATCTCCCACGAGCACCTCCACGCTGTCCCCGAGCTCTGCCGACACAGTGGTGTGGCTGATAAACTTTTTTTTAAAATTTTGTTATTCTTCAGGCAAATGCAGGCCCTGGGGCCATTTGGTCCTGAGTGCACGTGTCCGGCACCAAACAGCACAGGAGGAAGCAGCAGGCAAAGCCGAGGGCGGGTTTTGTGTCTTTGGAGGTAGTCACTTCCTTCGCCTATCATTTTACCCGCCAGTCTAGCATGGTATTGGTTAGACGGCCATGCTTCATCTCTGCCTGCTCCCCCTCCTGCTGAGCTGCAAAGCCAGATCCCCTTCCCGAGATCCATGCAGAGAAAAGGGACCAGCTGGATCCAGGCAACAGATCCCCCTCCGGAGCAACAGTTGCCTTCTCAGGAGATTTCAGAGCCTGACTAAACTCAGCAGATGCTCGGTGCATAGCCTGGAGAAAAGTTGGAGGCACTTTGTGCATTCTCTAGCCTGCCATACCAACCCGCTGGAAGAGTGGTGCCGACAGCCTTCAAGAAGGGTCGCACCAGCACTAGAGAAAAGGATGGACAATGCGCAAGGACAGACAGAGACGGAAAGAGCCTCTTGTCGCCACACCTCGCGTAGCTGTTTGAGAAAGAATAAGGGCAACTCGGTTTTGCTGCTTGCAGCTGTGCTGCACCAGCTCACCCTCTGTGCTTTGAAGGCCCACTGCAAACATCCTGACAGATGGAAACATCTCGAGTGGCACATCCTTGTATGAGCAGTACATGATGTAACCCAGACCAAGAAAAGGGCCTATTTCAGCTACAGAAGTCTTAAGATTTATCACTACCTTACGTGCAGACATGGGAGATCTGATCAGGCTGAGAACATGTTAAAATTGCTCAGGCTGCTGCTAGTTCACCAATATGCAAATCCTGTGACCGCACTCCCATGAGGAATCTGAAATATCAAGTGCACTGGAAAAAAGGGATTGTCAGAAAAAACAGAAAATATAAATACTACAAAAGCAACATTGCTGAGTGGGAACTGGACTGATCTGATACCAACTTGACGGATCACACAGTGGTTTCTATAGTCTCAATCACTTCCATTTCGCACTGCGAGGGTGACAAGAGCGGGCATTCATCTGGTTCCCAGCTGCTATCTGGGCTGTAATCTTCTTCTGAACTTAGCTCGGCCACCCCCTCCGTGTCCTCGTCACACGACTCCATGTAATGAACCCCCACCGCATTGATCCCGGAGTCCTCAGAACTGGAAGGGGACGAGCAGTGATCTGTTTTTGGTGTATTGCTCTCTTTTGTGATTAAGGCATTGCGAACAGGGACTTCCTCGGGCTTTATCTTGTGGGGCATGGGGGGAGGCTGCCTCTGCACATAGCACATCTTCCCGTTGATGCATTTCACGCGATAATTGTCAATGAAAAGGTCTGCGATTGTGCAGAACTGCGGGGAGTCAGGGGGCAGAGGGGGCTGGAAGACGGGCGCAAACTTCAAAAAGTGTTCGGTGAGCGAAACGGAGATCTGGATTGTGTTTGTAGACTCCCGAGGGCGAACGGGTATTTCGGTGCTGGGAAGCTGCTCTACAGGTGTCATGGGCTGATAGACATATTTACCTGTGGGGAAAACAGAAAAGCAACATTTAAAGACCATTAGCTTTAAGTTAGAAACAAACTGATGACATGATGCTTGCCCTTGGCTGTTAATAATAACAAACAGTCAGCAGCCACTGTTTTCAATGGCCTCAAGGTGTTTAGTCCTCTCCTGGTACAGAATCTCTGATGCTTAATATTGTAGGTAAGCATTACCTTCCTTACCCCAGTCCTGCTCCTTTCCCTGCCCCTGCTTCGAAGACATCTGTAGGACATCACTAACTCTAGAAAATTAACTCCAGGGGCACAACTCTGTAGCTAAGAAGCGGGACAGATGACAAGTCTGCCTGCACCCCTTTCTGGGGGAAAGAAAACTGAAAAGATGCTGAGAGACTTTTTTTTTTTTCACTGAACACAGAGCAGTTCTAGCTTACATCTTTGCTACAATGATCTAAATTTTATTATATTATTATTATTCCAAATTACAGTGAGTCTCCCTGCATGTGCTTCCATGTTCTTTTTTCCTGGGGACTAAATTGTGTTTTTCTATATTATAAACCAGAGGTTCATACATGACTGCAATTAGAATTTTAAGGCAGAAAAGAAGGGAATTCCCAAGCCATAGAAATGCTTTTGGCATCTTGATTATCTGGTTAAATAGTAACGAAATAGGATTATGTTGGTTATACAGAGCTGAACCAAGTGTGAACTGCAGAGCTTTACTAAAAGAAATAAATAAAAGAGCAGAAAATCAGTACTTTGTTAGGAAAAACTGAGAAACTTGAGGCTATGCCTAAGACTGTACAATGCTGCATTTTATTTGCATGAAGCCTCTGAAAGATTCATGTCTCCCGTGGGGTTCATACACCATGAAAGCACAAATTTCCAGAAGACTTGCAAGTAGCAGGGCTCTCGGAGAGTTTTGATTCACGAGTTGCAAATACTGCTTTGCAAAGGCAGAAAAAGTATCAAAGCACTGAAGGACTGTTCTGATGCTTGAAGCTCTCCAGGTAAGGAGCAGAAAGCCACCAAAGTCTCGCTGCATTAATGAATCTGGCTGTGCTGTAATGAGATCTGCCACATGTTTTTGTGTCTGTGGCTCAGAGGTAGGTGCAGCCCTTCTCCCCCGAGTTACCCATTCCTTTGGAAAAATCGGAGCAGTGATTGCGTTTCTGCTCAGGGAAGCTGAGCAGGGCCTAGGCCAGTGGCAGGAGAGAAGGGCTTTCCTCTCCCCGAGGAAGGGCTCGCTCCCCCTGCCATGCCTCTCGGCAGTAAAAAATCCCATCCTCAGTCTGGGAATCCTTCCCAGACATGGGAAGAGCTCTGACTGCAACAAGTTCCCAGCCAGCGTGGCAGTCGGTGCCCCAGCCACCTGTTGAAAGCACTGGCAACAGGGCGGGCTGAGAGATCCTAACTCTTGGCTGCAGCAGCCTCTGGGGCGTTCACTGCCTCTACCAGCCCTGACAAACCAGGGCCCACACACAGGCTGTGCTTTGCCAGCCCAGCTCCAGCACATCACCAGGAAAAACCTTGAGCACTGGAGAAGGCTCTTCCCACCCCTGCTGCACTGTTGGTATTGGATGGGAAATGGCTCATGTGAAAGTTGGCTGTGCTCCTCCGCTGGGACTTCAAACCCCCACTGTCGAAGGACAGGGAGAACAGAGGAAACGCCACAAAGAGCACAGAGCCAAAGGAAGAGCTCAGGGGAGCACTGGAGCGTGGGAGAGGCACATTGCGAGGCCAGCACATGCAGAAAGCAGCTCAGAGGAACGAGCACCAGATACGCTGAAGAGAAAAGCCCACCCCTGTTGTGCCATGGGAGGAGAACAGCTAGCTGAGCCAGACTGAGAGCAGCAAGACGGTGGCAGCGGGTGGGCAAGGGAAAAGAACATTTTGTCAATAGATTTGACCAGCTCCCCTCGAATACCTCATCAAGCAGTTTTTTCCTACAATCTGTGGAATGATAGTTGTTAACAGAGCCACTGGAAAAACTCAGTGAAAATAAAACAAGCTTTTTTCCCTCCAGTTTGATTATGGCTGGATGGCAGAAAATACAAAGACATCCTCTCCACTTGCCATCTTTTTAACATACCATGGTCTAGTTTCTAAACTTGCTGTGACTCAGAGGAATTAAGTGCTAGCATCAAACAACTGAACACTTCAACCACAGGCTCTTACTCCTTCGGTGCCCTGAGGAGCAGCAGCACAGATATTTTGGTTCTGGCAGTCACTGAGGGATGGGGTCTCTCAGGCATTTTTCAAATCTTGCTGACACAACTTCTCTGTGAAGCTCTCCGGGTCAGGTGGGCAGACCTCACCTTCACAACCTGCCGTAGCAACAGCAGCCCATGGCTTCCTGCCATCCACTGTTCTCCAGAAATCCTTCTTTGAAATTAGTGAACATTTAAATATGCTATTGTCTTGCAAAGCAACACAGATGCCCGATTAGCGTGCTGCTGGTTGGAACAGTGTCTGATAAAATTCAGCTCATGGAAACTGAAATGCAGCCTACCCTTGCCTGAAACCACAATGCGGTGTATATTCATGTATTTGGAGTGCTTCTGTGTGGGCTTCTATTCCATTCCATTGACAACCAATGATGAAAAACAGGTACTAGTGAAAAAAAATTTCTCAACTCAATTTTGTGCCACCTCTATTTGAAGTGTCCAAGGAAGGCCCTGGTGAAGATTTTAACAGGATCAAGAAAAAAGGTATCTGCACAACAGGGCTATATTTTTCCACTTAAAATAGCCACCACATGCTAGAAGGCTGGGGGACGTTGGGAGAAGAAAGCAAGAGGATTTAAGCCAAGGTAGCTTACAGCACGGACATTGAATGATGAATCTTTGATTCACCAGTTTGACCTTTTTTTTTTTCCTCTCTTCCCCCCCCCCCCAAAAAAAAAGAAAGGTGGCGGCAGGGGGAGATGAGGTTACCTGCGAGCTCAGCTGGTTGTTTTACCATTGCAGCAGCATGTGGTAATTCTCTGCATGTTTCAAAACTGCCCTGCTGGCACTAATTCCAGGGTAGAAGAAAACAGTGGCTATTCTGTTAACAGAGGATTTCAGATCCCCATTTGTGTGACCGTACAGTGGCTGAAACCATTTCCTCACGTTCCAAGGACAAGCTCTGCCAGGGTAAAGCAGGAATCGCCCAACGGAAAAAAGAGAATTTTCTACATGAACCGATTTCTACATTTCTTTAGAATTCTGGTACAAGTTTGTTAATATTCAGCTATTTTTAGGGACAAGTTTGTTTATTTTAGACAGGTTAAACTTCTGTTTTAAAACATGATCAGGTCCCTCTTTAAGGGATGCTGGTGCACACAGCTGGGACTGTCAGACTGGATCACGGCCAAAGCTGTGGTTACAGCCTCAGTTACAACTCCTTACCCTACACAAGGCGTGTAAGCACATCAGCCATGATACATCCTATGAAAAATAAATGCAGAAATTTAAAAATAAGGTCGGCCCCCACCCCTGCAGCTTGCAAGATCGGCAGGGATGTCTTTTTCACAGAAAATTATCCCAAACGCACAAGTCCCCAAGTTCTCTTATAATACATCTTGGTTTGAGCAAACTCCCACTGAAATAAACAGCAATATTTTTGCTGACTTTAAACAGCTGGCGAAAGTCTATGATAAAAGAGTATTTTGAGCACCTATTCTGATACATTTCTTTTAATGTGCTAGCACATAATTTATTGCTTATTTATTCCAACGAAGTCAGTTGAAGAGCTCTGCAATTGGGCTGTGCTGATGAATGCTCCTGTAAATTACAGTGTTTTGCACAAATACAGATGCCAGACTAGACACTGCATCGCAAGTTGTTTCCTGGGTCACTTGCCACCGCTGCCTACGCGGAAGACGGTAATTCAGTGAAGGAAAAATACTGCACATGCCGAACACATGTCCAAAAATCAAACTCTAAATTCTGTGAAAAGCAGTTTGCTGCATTTGCAGAAGTTTGGGAAGCTCTCGAGCACTGTAATAGCTGCTATGGAGAAGCGTCGCTGTTCTGGCTCTGTAGTTCCACCACCATGGCAAAAGGGCTCAGGGGAAACAAGAGCCCGTTCCTCTCCTGGGTGTTTAACAGGAAATGTGTGAAACTAGGCTCTGCCAAAATTATTTTAATGATAAGTCTCAATTATCCATGACAGCCATATGCTAACAGATGATACGATGAAATGCGACACAATGAGAGACTTCAGAAGTAGGTATGTAGGCTACGCTTAACTATGTCACAACCAAAAGCCTGCACCAGTACCTACACTTTCTGCTGCTACATGCTCGCAATGCGTTATCCTCCATAAACACTGCACCTCTTTGTCTGATCCCAGTCACACAGTGACAGCAGTTTGTGCACAACTAAAAAGGACTGATTGTTTTTCCATTTCTTCATTATTCAACTGACCCTTGTGAAAGCCTAAAAAACAAATCCTCCAGAGAATTAGCACACACTAAAGCCGATACTCAACTGCAAAGCAACTATTCCAAACGTGTCCAAGGTGGTAAGTACTGGGCATTGCTCTTCTCCCTGCTTCTCTGCTCACAGAAATATGATTTTTATTGCCAAATTGGATGGATGCTGTTCACCAAAGCCTTGGCTCCACGCCTCCAGTGACACCTGCCAGCAGGTTAAGGCAGAATCCAGCAGAGCAGTGAGCTCTATCATGACATGCAGATCTTGAGCAAACTCATGCAACTTGGAAAATTTTTTATCCCTAAAAGTAGACACACACTTCCATATAATATATATATATATATATAAAGTCTGTTTGTGGCACTGATTACCAGAACTATGTGGTTGATTGATTGGAAGCTGTATTATAGTGTCTCCTGCTTACAAAAAAGCAAATACAAGCCTTTAGAAGCAAACCATGAGGTAATTTCTTTCTGATTTTTTGCTAATTGAGCAGTCTGCATGCATCCTCCCCGAACAGACACAGCAGCAATTTCCGTAGCTAATACAAAATAACTTAGCCATGAAATAAGCAGAGGTGCTGCTTAAACATTTTATTCTCCACTTCCCTTCGTCCCAGCATTCTAGTTTACCTCTGACACTCATTAATGTGCTTGGCATATTAAAAAAAAAGAATCCATCTTTCAGCAGTGAGGTTTCTCATAACAAATTCTCAAGTTCTACCGTCTCAAAATGCTACCTTGAAGGATTTTTTTTCCTAATAAACAACAACAGGAATTGCAATGCACTTCAGAAAATAATAAAAGATTGCTGTGGATCTTACAAGTTTAAGTCAGCGATACATACTGTGTATATTTTTTTGCATGCAAGACATTTAGACACCTTTAACTGAAACATAAAAGCTTTTTTCATATGTATTCTTTCCCCTGCAGCTGCTTGGACAAAGATCTCTACACTGTCCAATCTGCCAGCTCATCTACTCTCTAAAAATCAGCAGGGTTAATGAAGACCTGCTAACCATACACTATTTAACCATAACCTGGCTCAATTTAACACATACAGCTTAGGAACTGCTCCCAGGCACCTAAGCTGGCTGAGCGCTTGTGGTGAAAGCACCTAGCCGAGGTGCGCTGGAGGAGAACCAGCTCTGATCTCACCAGAGTTTTCAGTGCCTTTGGCTGTGACATACGAGTCAGGGAGGCTGAAGCAGTGACCTCAACCATAGGGCAAAGCACACGGGCTGACCTTTAGGCAGCTGTGTGTTCCCACCAAATAAGGGTGCGCAAAGGGTGTGTGCAGTTGGTGTCCATGGTTTAACAGCAGAGAGCCGCTCTTTAAGTGTTGGTGACTTGTTTCTGCTTGAACCTATACCTTTGTAACAGCACCAGTGATCTTTGGTTGCCAAGTCACCTGGGATTCTCACTCCAGCCATGCAAGGCTCTCCTATTGCCGCACACAACCCTGCCAAAAAAATCAGCTTACGTGGGAGGGAAATTGGTCCCACTATGAAGAACGTTAAAAAAAAAAAAATTCTAATTAAATACCGCACCGCTTTGAAGGAGTGAAGGCAAAGCAAGTATTCATAATGCATATGTAACAGAAGACAGTATTAGCTTGGAGGGATTCTGCATTAGTCTAAGGAGAGTTCACAACACGGGGGCTCTTCCACATCTCTCTGCATGGGGAAACCTTGGAGATCAGCGTCTCAAGCACTGTCTTTCTTCCTAGCAAAAGATGGAGAACTACCAAGCATTCTTCCCATGGGACTTGTTTCATATCTCACCAGTGTGGTAGGAGAGACAAGTCTGCCTCTTCAGGAAGAGCTAACTGGATGCACACCTCTCTGACGTCTAAATGAAGTTGTCTTGCAGGTGATGACAGCTACAAGCTGGAGTAGTGTGTTGCTGCCTGGATTGGCACAGTAGCCCAAGGACAACTTATAAACTGTCAAACACCTAGCTGGTTCTCCACGATCCCCTGGGGCGGTGGGTGGCACAGGTGGCAGACAGCTCTGCTGTAACAGACTGGCCCGCGGTCGGCCCCAGCCCGTGCACAGGAAAGAACTGGGTATCGTTTCACCACTGACAAAGCAGAAAGTCTGGGCAGATGGAGGGTCTTCCTCCTTTACAGACTAAAGCAAAGCTCACTGCCCACAATCTGGAGGTGTATATTGAAGGGAACTCAGCACCCTAAGCCTGCTTGAGATACCCACCACACCTTTTTTTCAGAAGCGTTCAGCAGAGTAGAAGGGTCATCTGAAAGTGTGATACTGGTCTGAACACCTACACGGGGCTGCCTTCCAGCCCCGCAGGATGCAACAGCGGACAAAATGACTGCCTCTGGCCTTCCTCCTTCTTTCTCTCTCCAGTTATATGCACAGCTTGGGACAACAAACCTTTGCAAACAAAGATTGCCCTAACCATAAATATTCACCAAGGACTATAATAGCTGCAAATTACACTTTGCTTAGAGCACAGTAATAGCTTTTCCAGAGGGGTGAGAACAAATGGAAGGAGAAACCCAGAGTATGTTTACAGATGGCACATGTAAAAAAACCGCTGCTAACCCAGTTTCCATTTCTTTGTATCGTATGGAATAGCCATCATGTCGTACCTAGCAAAACATCATGGGCTGGGTTGGGAACGTGAGACATGGAATAAGCCACCAGAGGAAATGAAAAATATTTCAGGGCACTAAGGCACTGTCAGATTTAGAGTACAAGCTCAAGTAGAGCTGAACTGTGCTATTAGTTGTTATAATGAAGCATAACTAAAATGCTTGTCGACATTGAAGGAGTCTCATAGATAAAGATATGCAACACCTTAATGCAAGTGATACTTTCATCCTGAGCTTCTTCCAAACAACTTTGAAAAAGCAGTGAGATTGTTCAAACAAATTTCTAGTGCGGGGAACGCAAACAGAGCATCCTGCACATTTCCAGTACTTCTGGCATAGCTAGAAGGCACAATAAGGGATCATAAAAGAGATTCCAAGGACACAAGCCAACTCTGCAAAGGAACACCAGTTACCTCAACACCACCATAAAAGAAAAAGAAGTCATGCAACAGGACCTTAGCAGTCTGGAAATACACCAGGAAACATTAGCAGGCTCTGACCTAACAGAAGTGTATCATTACAAACAGCACCTTCTTACATAAGCACCTACATCAGAGCACTAACAAATCCGTCCCATTCCCAACCTCATCCAAGCACAGAAAAGAACTGGTCTAGCACTGTTTCTACAGTGATAGAATTTTCATTCCATAGATTCATTCCAGCAGTGATTTTGTACAGTTGCCAGTTCTCTTCCCAAGTGAAGGAGAGGTGTTCCCTCTCATTGCTGTATAGTGAGAGACAGCTGTGACAGCCCTTGCCTTGATGAACCATAAGCTTTTCACAGGAAACCAAGAAAGAGGGGGGGAAAAATCAGCAAGTTTTTCTTCATCAAATTTGTATTTTAATGTTGTTTTGTCTCGATTTGTTTTAAATACAAAAGGGATCATGATTGTACATGCTATGAGCTGTCTAAGCCTTTCAGGGTGTTCTGTGCATGTCTGCTTAAGAGCAGGTAACTCTTAAATGCAAACAGGCCCTGGAGCTTCCTTCTATCATCCCTGCTCTTTCCTCTCATTTCTTACATGGATTTACCAGACTTCAAGAAATAGCAACCCTGGAGGCTTGAGAAATGTTTCATGCAGCCATAAACCCTCTTAAAGGGCCATATTTGCTTACTAGCTATTGTAAGGGAACAGAATATCAACACCCAAAAAAGCAACGAACAACAATGCACACATGTGCGTTCTGAAAGGAGCTCTTTCCTTTCAGTACCTGTGAGAAGTGTCAGACTTCTACTTACCTACCCACAGGTACTACTAATCCCAGCCCTGGCACAGCCCCACGCTGGGTTACAAGAACACACACACACACCACAGCGCAGGCATGAAAAGCGTAGCAGTCACTCTCAGGTACCTCCACAAGCACAGCTTACCATGAGCACAGCAGCTAAGCACTGACTATCACAACCCGAGCTCTGAACCCAAGATATTTGCCTTCCAACATCCCTTTATAAAGCTACCCCCAAAGGGGAGAACAGCCACTCTTTGCACACTTCCCTGAAAAATTTTATCCACCAACTTACACTAGGTATTTTTTAAATTCAGTAGAGAAGATAGCAAAAATGGCTTAGTGCTAAATATTTATTCTACAAAACCATCCCTGTGCACCATCTGCTCAAGCTTCAGCATCCCATCATTTTCATGCAGACAGTCAGTGTGCTGATATGGTAACAAAGAAGGATAAGCACAGATCAGTGTCAGAAGCTACCTAGAAAATGAAGGCATTTCCTGGTGTAGAGAAATCACAGGCACAGTGTGAGAGACAGAGAGACAAGTTACAGTCTTCTTCCAGGTGCATAGTACATGCTGCAGGGGGGCACCCATGAGCCCCTGTATGCAATGGGAATGTTTTCCTGTGAATTCTCAAATAAGCAGAACAGCTCATGGGTTCTTGACTGGAAAATCCGCTCCAAAGGACTGTACTACGCAAGAAAGACGTGCACTCTATACCCACAGAAGACAGCCCGGACGGACAGCTGAGGCAGGAGGGGTTTTTTGGTAACTTGGAATAGACGCATCTTTATGGCTACAACCTGTTTTCCTGGTGGGCTGACAGGAGAAACAATGGCATATGCGATGTGCTGTACCTGTGCTGCTCCCTTCCTGTTGTCAGAGTACAGGGTCTCCTGCTGACAAGTCATCTGTGTGGCGGCCTTACCAGAGCGCGAGCCTTCTGGGCTTGACAAACAACACATTCTTCAACTTCATTGCGGGGAACAGTGTCTTTATTATCAATACAGGCCATTCTTTTAACCCTTGTCCTATTGGTTCTTCTGGTGCCTATCTACGTGCATTTCCATTCATACTTCATTCAAACCAATCTTTGTATTTCTATTACAAGCCTCTACCGAACCCATTTCTGGAGAATTTAAAGGACTACTCTCCCTGCTTACACCCAGAATATGTCACCACGTGGAGCTGAAGTGTGTAGGTATGGGTGCCAACCCTTCCCTCGGAGGGGTGTGGGATCCAGCAATGCTCTGCATGAAAAAATAAAAGACCGAGTACCACCCTTGCAGGCAGAGGAGGTGGGCCATCACATCACACAGTGCCACTGCAGGCAAATGGCTCAGAGCAGCTGGACAATGCAGGTGGGACCAAACTCAGCACTTGCTGCTGTGGCAGGGTAAGCGAATGCTGGTAGAGAGGTAAAAGCATCGCCCTCAGTTTCACACCAAGAGGGCCAAGATCCCACAGCACCAGCTGGGGAACGCTGAGATCAGTGGCACAGGGTAGGAAAAACAAAGAAAAAGGTGAGTGTCTCCTTTTGCCTGCCCTGCCTACGGACGGGCTAATGCTGGTGAACTGCAGAAGACTGCAAGAGCTGATCAGTCCACCCTCACACAACTGATGGTGTCCAAGCCTTTCACCAGGGACAAGAGGCACTTGTGAGTGAGTGCAAACACCTGGAATGTGGCTCAGGATGAGCAAAGCACTGAAATCCAAACAACACAGGCAGCCACACAGCATGAAGTGTGAAGCAGCCAAGCACCCTGCCTGAAATGGCTGCAGGTGTGCTCCAGCACCAGCATCACACATCGAGCAGCAAGAGGGATGACAGCAGAGCATGCTCTCACTGGGCACAGCAGGGAAAAGGTTTCAGGGCTGGGTGCAAGTACACAAGCAAAACAAGCAGTTTTGAGAGTATGCGTGTGGGCTCTCAAGCTCTGCAGCCACCAGTGAGAACAAGAATACAAATGAATGCCTCTTGAAATTGTTTTACAACATAGGTTATATATAAATTCCAACTGTTACATTGCCTAAATTAAAGTATGGGTATATTAAAAACAAGGCCCAGTTGCCAAGCAATCAGATTTTACTTTCCCAGTAGGTTTTTGACTTCCATCTATGTGAATATACTCAACTATTGGCAAAAACATCTCTAAATTGCACCAACTGCACTTCTTGAATTCTGTGATCAGTAACTACATAAAAATTGATTAGTGGAAGAATCAAAGCCATTATGAAAACATACTCTGTATCTTGTGGACAGATAAATTCATGAAGGTGCTGGAATAAAAACCACAACACACTAAAACAGGGTTACTTTATATACAGAGAGAGAGAGAGAGAGAGATACGCACTACCTGGAATCCAATCTACTGTCAACTAGCTTTTTACATTAGTATAAGCTTGTGCCATCCATCAACAGCTAAACCCACACTGTCACAGCTATCATTCTGGAACATCTTACAATGTTTGTGGGTAAAGCATTTTGGTTTTTGCCCCTTACAGAAACAAGAATTTCTGGTATAGCCTTACCAATGTGCAGAACTAAGCTACCAAGGCTTGAAGTGAGTCATGAAGGCAGCGTTGGTTAAACTGAGAGCCATTACATAAAAACACCCCAAGATGTCCATTCTCTACAAGCCCAGCTCTGGTGGTTGCATCCACATGAGCAGCGACAAAACAAATTCTTGATGACCGCACAGGTGCTGCCAGGAAATTTGAGGTCCTGTGCCAAGTACCTGAAAGCCCTCTTCAGTGCTTCCAGCAAACCTGAGCACACAGTCAGCTCTGCAGACCTGCATGATGGAAACCATGAAGATGACAATCTCATGACTCAGTTTGTCTCATAGGGCAATGCAAGGATATGACCATCGGCTGCAGTTTAAGACACACGAAACATCCATCAGCAACCACAAGAGTAAGGATAATGTGTTAGAAGGCACTGCAATCATACACTTTTGCATTTAGGCGCTCGGAGTAAGCACGCTTGCAGATTCAAGCTGATAAACAGATTTCCTCACCTGCAGAGTCCAGGAAGGAAGCCACACACTTGCCACAGGCACTGCACTCCAGTACAAATTTTACCTTTGAGCTGTTACTCTGCAGTGAGAAAAGTGCCTGAAGCCCTTTACCGGAGTGAAGACCTCTGAGCAGGAGCAGAGGCTCAGTCTTCACCATGAAGCCATTCATAACATCCTGAATTCACAGACAATCGCACCAGCTGACGGGACACAACGTTAATGAACTTTTCCTTCGGAAGTACTTGCTTCTGGTAGGAAACATCCACACCCTCATCACTTCAGGCTGGTCCTGAGCAGGCTTCATGAAAACAGCAGGTTAACCCTTCAAGCAGCTACAGAGGAGAGGTGTCATTTATCTGCAACAATCAGAGGCTCTTACTAGCAGACCATTGAGTTTTGCGCAAGCAGGCATAATTCTTTGTGAATCACGCTCATCAGATGGATGGACAGATTACAAAATACAGCCTCATAGTCATGCATGACAAACAAGAGGTTTTGTCTGGCAGAAAGCATTTTGGTACACAAGGCCCCTTTTTCTCAGGACTTTTGGAGAAAGAAGTGAAGTGATTTCTATTCAATCCTGTACGAGGCATAGAAGAGTTAGTCCTACAAGATGTACTTACAGCAAGTAACTTGAATTCAAAGATTTTCCTGTGGTCTATTCCTGTTAAGTGATATCAGGGGTTTTGTTAATAATAATAATAGAACATGCATGTCTCTAAACATAACTGCATTGTAGTAAGGATTTCAAAATGAATGCCAGCAGGTTCTTTCAAAGGCACTGATGTTCCCACAGGGTATGATGAATCTACACATGTGGGTTCTCTTTCTGAGACACAGCATCAATAGTATATTCATACTGTGATTTGAGGATTATAACTAAAACCAGAGCAACACAATGCAATCCAGGTCCAGCATGGTGCACCCAAAAAAACTGGTGGTAAGTGTTTTCCCTTTACACTTCAGAATATATTAAGCTGACATTCTTTCCTTCATTGTGTACAGCTTAGTGAAATGAAGCTAGAATATCATAGCTCTTCAAAATACAGGTGAAGAGAAGATCTTGCATAGCCACAAGCAGCAAATCCTCATTAAAAGTCTTTTCCCATTACAAGCTGAAAAATCCACCTTTCTGTGGCTCTTGTATGGTGCTCAGCATAATGTCTCGCTTGAGCACAAACATTTTGTTCAGATACACGGACGTAAACTGGATGGATATTCAAATCCTTTTCACAGCAAAAGCAAATGAAAAATGCCTATTTCTCCTAGGATTTGTAATCATCCTCCCACCAAGACAAGCCATGTTTTCAGAGAACACCCAGCCCCAGAATTCCTAGCCCCACTGCTCCATTCCTGTTTAGACAGAGCTTTCCACAAAGAAAAATATATGAGCTACTCCAAATATTCAGTCTCAGAATTTAAAACATAAGCATGTTACAACTCCCTTTCCATGTTTATCCAACAACTCAATCATCAGCACGTAGTTTTGCCCTGCAGAACAGCACTGCTGGAAATTCAAGTTACCATCACTAGGGCCAGGCTGGCTACTTCCAGTAAGCTCCAATCTACATCACCTTTCGCAGAGAGATACACGTAAAGCACTGGTACGCTACTGCCCTTTTGCTCTCTCCTGGATGTGACGAAGAGTTTCGTAGCCACCAAAAAACAACGCAAAGAAAACCCACCAGAACAAAAGCAAGGCTTTTGGAGATCTACAGTGTATGCAATGCTGCAGAGCACCCCAGGGCTTATTTTAGGATCCCCTGCAGGGCTGCTTCTCTAACATGGAGGGATCAACAGAAGCTGGCTGGCAGGCAGACACAACTCTTCTTTAGATCCCCAAGCTCTGTCAGGGTGCACTTGAATACTTTCAATAACCATTTTAACTCACTTACCAGTGGTCTGTTACAGGAAAGAAAGGCTGCCTTGCTGATTCGCCGCTTACGATTCCCACAGGCAGATGGGGGTCTGAATAATTACATGGGCTTCAAAGACTGTCAGAGCTCCTGCTGATAGCTTCTGTCGCTCGAGAGGTGGGAGAGACACAATGGAAATGCTACTTGTGTGCACAGAGCTACTTACATGCTGCACATATCACTACGTAGCAGGGGGAAATACCAGCACCTGGTGCGTGGGGCCAGGGTGTGTACACTGCCAGAGGACAGGTAGGAGATGTGAAGTGGCACAGAACACCACATCTTTCTCTCTGGAAGAGGTATAATCAAGGCTGGCCTGGACAGAGAGCTTTCACCAGTTTTGTGGGACAGAAAACGGATGTTTTTATTTAAAAATGTTATAAAATAAAACCACTGGTATTTCAAGTAGAGAAGAATATAAGAAACAAATATCTGCTCAGAGTACACACAAGTGCAGTGACTGTACTGATTTGCTTCATTCCCTGGCAGCAGCTATGGGAAATGGATAATCGCCTTTCACCGCCCAAGCACACAGCAGAGACCGACCGCAGACCCAAAACTACAACTGCCTGATCCACCTCCGGGGGACCTGCAGATGCCCGTAAAACAGACACAATGAGGAAGCGATGGAACTTGCTCTGAGAGCGAAGAGAAACCCTGGTCTCCCTGTTCAGCGGGCAGATGAACAAGAAATATAAATATACTCTGATTCTGCGTCCCCAGAGTATGTGCTGGCACGGCCAAAATCAGAGAAGTCCTCCTCCCCAAAACCACCCAGAAAACACATGCCCTTTGTGGCGTGCCACCCATCATATAAACCCATTTTCTCCTCTTGGCTGAGGAATGACAGTTTCTTGGGTTTCTTGCCAAGCCTGCCTGACCTCATGCAGAAACTGCCAGGTCTGGATCTAAACTCAGGGCGTAACAGTCCCATAATTACGTGATGCACACCAGGGAGCAGGAAGCTATTTCAAGGCACACCTGCAACTGTTATACACCACTTGGCAAAACGCAACGGTGGGGGACCATTTGTGTCTGTTAAAACCTATACTGCCACCACAATCTTTTTACATGTCTGAGCCTAGCAACTGTTTTCCCTTTCTGACCATCCAAAGGAGACCTCACAGCTTTCACCCATGCTTGGTTTGTTTTCTTGTAAATGGTCCAAACAGCTGAATCTCACAAAAGTGCTGGAACTGAAATTCATCTGCCGCATTTATTTTTCAATATAAGATATGCAAAAGGCTTTAAGTAACTAAAAGCCTGCTTTTTGATGCTGAACCAGGGCAAAAAAATAAATTACAGAAAGGCTAATACAAGGTAGCACAATTGTTATCTGTTGATACAACTGCTGTGAAACGAGTATTGTGGAACCATTATTCATAATGTATTTTTGATAACTGCAACATAACATACTGAGAGTTTTGCAAGGTGTTTAACATAATGGAAGATATTCAGATTAAAAAACAAACACAGTTGCAACAGAATACCCTATTTTTGCATTGTCCAGGGATGAAGCCAACCTTGTAATTGTATCAAGTGTAATGCTTTCGCTGGTGAGCTAATTCTTAGGAAGTAAAATTAGCAAAACACGATCAAAGTCCTGCTGTCAGGACAGATGTAACCCCAAGGATCTGATCCCTTCCGACAAAAGCAGGTACCACCACACAGCCAGCAGCCTCGCAGACAGCATCAGTGCAAATCAGAGCCACAGCAGAAATCCAGAGGTGAGGAAAGGAAGGCAGGCACCTTGCTGCAGACCTGCCTCTGGAGCATGTTTTCTCTGACTCTGGAAATAGATCTGAGTAATTTAAGGGTCTCAACCTGCATCTAATAAACAAAACCCCACAAGTCTGTCAGAGGGGAGGGGAGGAAGGTGAACAGGGGGCTGTCACCCTGGCAAGGGGAATGCACGCAGGGGTAGACTGAAAGAGTGCAGTGCAAGCAAGAGAAATGTGTAATGGGACAAACATACAGGCTGAAGTCAAAACACCTCTTGGGCCAACACCTTCTTCCCTGCAGGGAAGCTCCAAAGGCTTGAGCCCTCATCCTGCTTCCACCTGCAGACAGGAGTTGGCAGGCACACAGATGTCCGGCAGCACACAGGGGAAGGGTTTTGTAGACATCTATTGCAGCAGGATATGTAGTGCTGCCTGCTCTCCCGGACACCTGACACCCACAGAGCCAGGCGTCTCCAGTGACATCCAATGTACCCTGACAGCCCTCCCATCTGCAGCCTCCCCAAGCCCACCAGTGCTGCACATTTTGCATGAGCCTGCTTACAGAGGTTTTAGTTGGGTTCAGAGCTCCCCAGGCACAGGGGCACATTAGAGAACCACCTCCCATCTCATAGGGAAATCTTCTCCCTACCAAGCCCGAAACAGACTGAAAAGGACCCAAAATAAACTCCCAGGCTTGGACACAGAAGTCATGCAGATACCCACAGCACGTGAGGTTCTTGGAGCTGTTTGGATACACTAAACAGTCTCTGTGATCTCACCTGCCAGCTATTATTGCCATTTTACAGACAGAGAAACATCGGAGGCAAAGAGAGCGCTTAAAGTACTGCTCACTTCAGAGCATGCCAACAAAAATGGCTTTGGGGAATTCAGACTAGGTTCTTTCTCAGTTATTACTTCTATAGCCAAGTGGCTCTGCAACGCTAAATTGCTTCTGCCACTGAAGTAAGCAGATGTGATCCTGAATACACATGAGGAGACAATCTACTCACTGTAGCGGTGGTGAGTTTTTGTAATTTTTCAGTGTAAGTGCACTTTAACCGAGTTGACATTCTCCAGGACCTTAGACACTGATGGAAAATAATACTTCAAAGGCCATTTTAATTGATGTAGAGCTTCCTGTACCCCAATACAGCTCTTAAGAGTCACAGAAAACCGCTTTCAAGAACCCTCTGAGGATTCCCAAGTCAGTATTACAGCACTGCGTTTATGGAAGATAACTCCCAACACTGTTTAATTACATCTCTGACCTCTATACAATTTTCCATTATAGGCCTCATTCTTACCCCTTTTAAGTCCAACTCAACTCATTCTGCAGGAGCAGGATACAAAGAGATCCTTAGCTCCGAAATTTGCATTAGGAAATTAGCCACTTCTTCATGGCTTTCAGAAGATTCAACAAGAAAATGAGGTATGTGACTTCCTTCATTTAAAATCATAGTTTCATGGGGCAAATATATCTCAAAGTTTCCTAAGCCATAAAGGAGGAATTAAGAAGGAAGTCTGTACTTGTTGCAAAAGCTATAATTATTTTTAAATCTTACGATTGCCACAGGGAAGCTAGGGTTTGGATAGGATCTCAAGTGGTCCTTCCAAGAGGGAATCAGCTCCGTGTAACTCCTAAGAGACACCAGTCAAAGCCTTCCTTAAAGGCCTTCAAGGACCATGATTCCTCACCTTCTTAAATACTCCGTTCCCTTGCTTCATTTGTCTTCCTAGTTAAAAGGTTTTCTAATATCCAAACCTAAACTTTCCTTGCCACTGGTAAGTGATAACTGGTTATCTTCCAGGTCTGTGTAGAGAAGGACTAGAACACAGCTTTCTTTGCAAGGCTACCTTTACACTTTGCAAAGCTTATCTCCCCTCCCTCCATCAATCTTTTACAGCCCAAGCAACCCCTTTGCTTTTGCACCCCCTTGTGAATCATATTTTCTTATCACATCACTGTGATCTCCTACAGAACCTCCTCAATTCTCCTACAGCTTTTTAAAGTGCAATGCTCAAAATTAAGCCCATCAGTCTGGTTTCATCATTACTGAGCTGAAGAGACTAATTAAATTGCACGTTTGCAATGCTCCTGTTAACGCATCCCCAAGTGAAGCCTCGGGTTCTGGTTTTGGATTTTCTGCCACAAAGGCCTCCTGATGCTGATGCACACTCAGTTTGCGATCCATCTTAATCCCCAGATCCTTCTCTGCAATGTCAGTTCTCCAGGTGTTCCCAGCTCCGCATTTGACTTCCCCTTCCCAGGACCATCCCCAGCTGATTTCAGGTAACATCTCCAGTTTATAAACACCATTTTGAGCTCCAATCGTGTATTCCAGAGTGCTTATAAGCTCATATATCTTGATGGCAACCACAAATAACTGAGACCAGAGAAATTTTGGAAAAGAAGAGTATATCTAGGTCATAACTTGAGGGCTTTTGTGTCATCGATGAAATGCCAATGAGACATCCCTATCCCTGTGCAGCAGGTGACTATGGCACCTTCTCACATAGCCAGTTGTGCCACCACACAGTACTCATATCAGAGCACAGACAGAAGAAAAAACATTGTTCTGAACTAATTTCAAATGAACCCCAAATCAAGGTGAAATTCCTAGAATGTGTATTTAATTCAAATAGAAGCTCTCATCCAAATAAAAGGTGGCTTTTTAGGCAGGTCATTTTCCCCATTAAGCAAAATTTGCAAAAAGTGTCTGTGAGGGGGAATCCATGTAGGAGATTAAATTACAAGGAGAGATGTCGACAGACTTAAAAGGAGAACGGGGTGTCAGGAGTCAAGGGACATCTTCAGCAGCACCAAGCAACCCTCACATAAGGCTCCAACTTTAACCCCGACCATCCAGGCTTTAAGATCTCCAAAACGCAACACGACCTAAGTACACAGCTCCATCACCATTTCCTGACCTCATACCGACACTCTGTTTGAAAAGCCTGCTCTTCAAGGCTATATGTGATTAATTATTCATCAAACTATGTTTGGACATCCACAGTTCAATCCCAGCCTCCATGATTATACACATCAGTATCTTGAATACAGATATTAAAGTCATCAGGCGCCTTTTCAACAGAGTTGGATCAACACTGGATTTTGAAACAGTAACTATTTGCTATAGATATCCTAAAGCAGTTACTTCTCTACTCAAAATTTTTTAAACCGTATGCCTGTAAAAGGAAAACAATTAGAACCGAGAACGAAGTAGCTGGTGAATACTTCCTCCGGTGAAAAGGACAGCCGTATGCAGCAGCAGCGGTGTGCGAAGGCAGCAGCCAGCGCCACAAGCAGCTCACCCTTTGGCCGTCACCGGGTCTGAGGGGTGTTTGGACGCCAGGCCCTGAGGCAACTCTCCCGAG
>NW_008795924.1:591656-623884 GCF_000699145.1 Aptenodytes forsteri
CCCTCGGGCTGCCGGCTGTGTTACACTGGGAACACCAGCTCTGCCACGCCAAGGTGTGTGCGCAAGGGCACCTGCCATAAATTTTGACCCATTATGAGATTTAACTGATTTTCAAAGGCATCTTGTAGCGGCAGGAGCACGTGTGCATGAGCAGCGACCAGTCCTGGCTAAGCCAGCCTGGCTCCCAGCAGAGATAAGCAATGCCAGTGGGCCACGGTGCCAGGCACTCCTGGGCCAGCCAGCTCCCTGGAGCATCCCCCTCTCACCCCTGCCATGACAGGGCGTGTGGAGCTCCTCTCTGGACCCCGCCGGGCTTGTTAAATGGGATCCAGGCACCCTTGCATCCAGATGGCAGCCTCCAAGGAGTGTGAGAAAGAGGCAAGCAGGCTCAACTACATGATCGGGTACAAGCGATATGGGGTGCTCCATGTGTGTGGCTCTTGGCTATTTTATGAGACAGGTGGACGCAGATTGTCCCTGCAGTGCTAGAGTCAATGGAGCAGGAGACTGAGCTGCTTGCACACGTGGCCCGTGGCACAGGTAGTTCTTGTTTTGTGTTTTATTCTTCATGCTACTTATTCTCAGGCCATCTAATCAGGAAAACCATTTCTTTCTAAGCATGCAGTGATTTTAAAAACACTGATAAACTTTGTCTTCCATTTTGTAAAATAGTAGATATAATTTTGATTAATAATGATATGAAAGTGTATTGTTATTTTCCAACTATAGCATCTTTAGGCCAAAATTAAAGTTTGGATTTATCTTGAGCAGTGGCTACATTATTTGGTTTCCTAAGTGTAGTGGTAGGCTTGTTTCCCTGTCATGTTTGAAAGTAAATGGTGTTTTTATTGTCCCTCTGCTCAGTACTAGAAGAGTTGAAGTCAACTTTCTGTTAAAACAGAAATCAAACCGGTCATTTTCGTAGTCGCTTATCTTTGTATAATACCCAATAGCTCTTTGTCAGAAGTAGTCAAAAAATACTTATTTTTCTGGGTTCTCCAGAATATTCCCAGACAGTTCCTTTGGGGTCTGTCCTTGGGATAGATCCCAGAGGTGTCCCTATGCTGTACACCCTGCTGAAGATGCGCTGAGAGGATAATTTGCTCCTTGCCAACAAAAAGAGCTTAAGAACAACCAAGCTGCAGGTGTATCGCTGTGATCAGCTATGCACTTTATGGATAAAAACAAGGTATATGGGTCATAACTGCAGAGCAGAGAGTTGGACTGAGACTTTCAACAACCTCTGACTGTCATTCCTGACTTCAGCACAGACCAGCTCCCTGCAGCGCTGCTGGCCCTGTGACGTTTCACCGCTCGCATCGGTGCTGAGCCAGGCACAAGGCTGAGACCCACCAAAACAGCACGTACAGGTGAGCAGCTCCTACCCCGTGCACTGCCCTGTCCCCCAGTCAGGTTGCCAAACCTGTTTGCCATATGCATTTGCACAATATTCTCCACCTGCACACCCACAGCACCCTTCCCCCCAAAGCAAAGGCACTGGAGAATGGAGTTTAAACTGGCTGGCTGGTGCGGGGCTCGTTGGGCAAAGCTTCTGGCCTGTGTTACGATGGAGGCTGCACAAAATGGTCCTGCTGGTCCCTTCTGAACTGAACCCTCCCTCGTTGCTAGGAGTGGGGACAAGCGCTTTGCCTCGGCAGATGGGCCAGATGCCAGAGTGGGAGGGCTGGAACGCTCACCCACGGTACACCTGGCTCCTTTCAATGCAACACACATGGGCAGTCAGCACATACCTGGTCTGCTGCTGCCCTTCCTGCCCTTACATGGTCCCAGGGAGTCTTTCACTCCCTCCTGCAGCATCTCAGTGCCAGGTGAGCCCTGGGCACACATGACTGCGTCCCAGCTTATGCCCTCGCCTCCTGGGATGTGCAAGTGGGGGCTACAGCCTCTCCCTCTCAGCAGACTGGTCGCCCACGGCTCGAGGGAGAGCTTTTCACCAGGCTGAAGGGACGTTTCTGGGGCTGGTTTTGATTGCTGAGACAAAAGCAATCAGAGCTGACTGAGGGTGGCAGGGAGGTTTACACCGTGCCTCAGGGACGGGACCCGTTAAACTCAGCCTAACTGGGCAGGAGATGGGTGCCCAGCTGCACTGAGCAGAGGGCTTTGAGCCTTCCTCGGCACTGGTCATCAGGACTGAGGGAGCTTCACAGGCCTATAGATTTTAAATGCCTCCAGGGTTAACTGCACTGGAAAGTGAGTTTTCTCAATCACTCCTCAAGGCTTACCTGTCTTCGTTTTGCAGAAATCCCACTGAAATCTGCAAACATTCAGGACCTTGCTCAGCTGTTTGCAAGCAGAGGAGAAACTGACTGCAAAATCAGGTGTTTCTTTGACACTGTCCTGTTGTCCTCCAGTTCCCTGGAGCCCACCAGCGGCAAACAGGGGATGCAGCTCAGCTCCCATGAGACCCCCGGCCCAAGGAGAACTGCTTCTTCGACCTGCTGGCATGAAGCCCTCCCTCTCCACCGCTGTTTCACCTCCAGAGCTGCTCTCAGACCCAGCCTGGGCTATATGATCACTTTCTGTTAAAAAGAAATAAAGTGAAGGAAGGTGAACTATGGGTTACAGAAACGGATGTAGGTGCTTCTGACAAGACTCAAGCACCCCGCCCAATTCGGACATGCGCTGCAGGACAGCGCTTCTTAGCATGCCATAAGACGGAGCTTTTTGCCTCCTTTGAAGGCTCAGTGCTGCAGGGAACGCTGATCAAAGCTAAAGCAATTCTCTCCTTTGGTGCACTCCCGTTCTTTACTGTTTTGCAAAATGCCTGTGGCTGAGCAGTTAATGGAGGCATCTGCTGCACTGGCAATGTTCACCGACTTAATTAAAGACATCTAACAGTTCTGCAGCTGTATGCAAGAGACCATGGGTACTCGCAAGGCTGAAACTGAATACCCTCAGCACTGAAAGCAAGTTTCCCTGCTGTGCAGAAAGCATAGATCTGCAGCCAGACACTCACATGAAAGTAGAAGCAGGGCCCAAAGATTAAGCATGGACTAGAGCTTGCAATGTGTGTCGACAAGGCCTCAACATGCTGGAGAACTGTACAACCTCAGCTCACACTCAGATAGCTTAGAATGGTCAGATTTGTAACAAGTGAGCAGAGCCGGGGACATTCCTCACCAGTAGGGATGGTTTTACCTGGAAAACATTTTTAACATATTTTCTCACTGAGTGAAAATAGCTGGTTTAAAAAGACAGGTGGGAAAACTAATCCTGTACCAAGTGGTTATCAAGTTCTCCTCTGCGTGGGGCCGTGTTCTCTCCCTGTTAAATGAAGAAACATTTCACTCACGGGCATATTTCTGGTATCATTGCATATTTGAGCTGATAAGGGACTTTGCAAGGCTGTTATTTTAACAATTTACCAAAGAAGCTCACAGAACAGGCTGGTGCTTTCTAATTAGATTGCATGTCAGCAGACACCAAGGGCTTTGAATCAGGCTGCCGAGCACGGGCTGCTGCCCTGCGGGGCTGGGGAGCTGTGGTTGCCCTTCAGTGTGCTCTCGCCCTCCCAGGAGCAGAGCAGTCAAGAGGCAGGGACTCCCACACACTCCTGCCAGCTGTGGGAAGCCTCGCGCCTGCCCTCTCGGATCTGCAAATGCAACCTCTCAGTGCCAGCAATGTCACTGATGGCTGGCTGGGATGTAAAGCAGACAGATCAATGCTGTGCTGCTTTGGTCGATACAAATTTAAAAATGAAATTCTGTCAGGAGAGACACAACTAGTGTGAACAGCCTCTGTTGGAATGGGCACATCAAATGCACCAGCACAAAAGTGCTGCAGGTGAGGAGAGGCATTTTGGCCGCACGGTAGAAGCTGGTGGGTCTCGATATCCTGAGACCAGCATCTCTCCTACAGAGGAAGGGCATGCCCTCTCCTCTGCAGCCAGCTCCTACTGCAAGGGGAATTGCCCTTTCCCAACTCATCTCCAGTACAGGTGAACACCACGGCATGAGGCACAAGAGAGGGGATGTTAGCCCAGGCAGTGCATCATGTCCAGAGCTGTCCTGCGGATGACATGACAGCCCCCAGCACCAGCCAGTGCTGTCATGTAACATGCCACATGGAGTCTGCTCACATGGAAGCAGTGCTTCACCTCTGAGCAAATGCTGGATTGCTCTCAGCTGTGGCACATAAGTGATTTGGAGGAAACTGCAGCAGTTTGCTGGGCCTGGAGTTAGCTCTTTCTCTGGTCCTGGAGAAAAATCCTCCCTGGAACCAGGCACTTGGGTTGGCTTGTGACTTCTGAAGGGTTTCCTGCCCTTAGTTTTGCACCCTCACCCACTGAAGGACAGGGGTAGATAAAGGGCAAAATATGATATATTTAGAAAAAAGGAGCATGCAGCCTTTTCAAACACAAACCCCTTCACAAACAGGAAAATGATCTAATTCTACCGTGTAGAGAAGCGATGGAGGTATGTATAAAGAAAGAACAAGCACATTTTCCTTTTTCTACTTTTCTACTTTTATGTATCATATAATCTGTCATGAGATAATCCAAGCACTTTTGTTAAAATAAAAAGCAAAAGTTAGACATCCAATGATAATCTCCCTGAGAAGGGAACCCAGACCAACCTATTCCCCACACTGGACTAGAAGATACATTCATTAGACACGAGAAATGGGAGACTTTGTCCCAAAGCATCAAGCCTGGAGCAAGTTCGGCTCACTCTCTCTCTGCTCTCTGCTAGAGATCTGCCGCCTGCCTGCGTGCCTGCAGCAACGTTCCTGCCTACTCTTGAGCCGTGTACTTTTCAGTGTGTCCTCTGCCCATGTGAAAACCCGGTAAGTGCCAGGCCAGGCTTCAATCTGGTCAATTAGGGCATGCTGAGTTCCAAGACCTGGTAGCTGTAGGCAGGCAAGATAGGGGGAGTGATGGCAACACATATCCACACTTAAGAGATGCCAGAAGATATTTCTGCTTGGACAAAGCCGTGTGGGGATAACGATAATGGAGGACGGAGTCTGGATGCAGAAGGCCAGTCGTAAGCCAACACCACAGGGCAGGTTAGTCAGGTCAATGCGTTTGTGGCTTTTCTGTCATTTATTAAAATTTCCTCTGCAGCAGGGAGGAGGGACGGTACCAGCCCTGCCCCTTGCTCTCTGCCCAAACCTGCTCTCTCCAATTCATTTGATTTTACCTCTGAAAGGTGTTGCGCCCTGTGCGGTCTCTCCTGCAGCAGCGGGAAGGCAGCAGGCTCCAGCTGGCTGTCTTTGGGAGAGCCAGGGAATCCAGTAGAGGTGGGCTGTACAGGAAAGACTTGAACAAACTGGGAAACAGACTTAGGGCAGGATCTGGCAGATCCAGTCACTCTCAGGTGAATTGTGACCATCTTTCTCTTGCCTCCTACCCCGATTTGCTTTGTGGGCTGTAGATGCTGCTCCCTCCCTTCCACAAAGACAGACTGGAAGAGGTGTACAGCTGTGAAGACCTGAAGGCAGAGCAAAATGAGATGGGCCTTTACACAGCAATGTGCAAAGCAGGTGGGTAAGGCTGGTGGTGGGAAGGGTGGGTGATGGCAGTGGTTACCTGCAGCAAGAGGGAGATTGAGATCAATCATCGGCCAAAGTTATTCTTTGCAAAGGCCCAGGAAGGTCAGTGACATTGTTTATGAGCCTGTAGCACTTTGGTTTTGATTGGAAAAGACAGTGCAATTACAGCACCTATTTCATGAGATCAGCTTCTGAATTTATACAGCAGGCATCAACGAAATCACAGCTTGTTGCTCTGCCGGCTTAGGTAGGACATCCACTCTTTGAGGGGAGGGTTCCCCATAGCTACCAGCTTTTTCAGAAAGGCACTGGGCCGTAGCCCAGGAACATCAGGGTGGACCTCGGAGTATTTCTGCAGTTTAGACAGAAAGCAAGGGAGCCCGACAGTGGAAGCATAGAACATGGGGCCACCCCTATGCTTTGGCCACCCATAGCCATTGATATAAATTACATCCAGGTGTTCTGGGCCAGATGCTATTCCCTCAGCCAGGATGTCAAACCCTTCATTGATGAGGGAAAACAAACACCGCTCCAGGATTTCCTCCTGATCTATAAAGCGGGTCTTGATGTGATGGGTGTCTCTGTACTGGGCCAGGAAGTTGTGAAGCCATGGATCTGGCTTGGCTGTCCTGCCCCCAGCCTTCTCATACTGATACCAGCCTTTTCCAGTTTTCTGGCCGAACCTGCCATTCTCACACAAAAGATCTGGCAGTGGGCTGTAGCGATGGCCATGCCGCTGGCGGGCAGGTGTTTCTGGAGGTATTAAGGCACCAGTGAGGCCCTGGTCCTTTCGAGACCTCCAGCCCACATCCAGCCCAGCAAGGTCAGACATTCGGAAAGGTCCTATCTTAAACCCAAAATCTTCAAGAACCTGATCTACGGCTTCTGGTCTGCTTCCTTCCTCTAAAAGAAAAACTGCCTGTTGAACGTATGGAAACATCATTCGGTTCCCAACAAACCCAAAACAATTCCGTACCACCACTCCAACTTTTTTCAGTGCTTTGGCTAGCTGCATGGCAGTGGCAATGGCGGTGGGGGATGTGTGATAGCCATAGATTATTTCTAATAGCCTCATCACATGAGCAGGGGAGAAGAAGTGCGTGCCAATGACCTGCTGTGGGCGGCTCGTGGCAGAAGCTATTTCATCGATGTTCAGGGCTGATGTGTTTGTACACAGAAAGGCCCCTGGCTTGCAGATTCTTGATAGCTTATGGAATATTTCCTTCTTTAGTGCCATGTTCTCAAACACAGCCTCAATAACTAGATCTACATCCCGCAACACATCGAAGTCCACAGTGAACTGGAGACGTGCAGGGTTATGGAAATCCAGGGTTTGGGCACCCTGCTCCATTTTCATAGCCTCATGTTCCAAAAGGAGCATCACAGCTTTTCTTCCTGTGTTCAGAGACTCCAGATTCTGCTCGAGGGCTACCACAGGTATGTTGGCCTTAACCAGAGAAGTCACAATGCCTCGGCCCATTGTTCCTAGCCCTAGGGATAAAAGTGAGACAGAATCAGAGACAATGGATAGAAAATGTTACAATTAATCACTTGACAGTAGCACTTCCTTTGTATCTCCAGGATAAAATGTGGAAGCCTATGCAAAATGAGTGGTGCACAGATAGAAAAAAAGAATTGAAGACTGGGAAAAAGGAAGGTGAATTCTCCCTTTCAGTGAGCCTAAATGTTTGAAAAGCAGTAGCGTAACGGCAAGTTAATGTCCTCTCAAGCTTACAAAATATCAGTGGGATTCATGCTAGTGTGTGCAGACCATGTGATTCATGTCTTCTCCCTGCAAAGTTTTATACCTATGGAAACCAGCATCACTGAAGAGTTAGAACCTGGGGATCAAAGGCAGGAGATCTGAGTTTCAGCTTCAACTCTGTTAACAACTTCTAGCAGGCAGTTTCATAAGCAAGCTTCACCCTGAGGGTATCAATGCCTCTCTGTGCCTGTGAGATGGTCCTTTATGGGCACTCATAGAAGAATATTAGTGTAAGCAAACACACCACACCCAGAGATTTTAACACCAGCAAAGCTCAGACAATTGGTTTCTCCCTCCTTCCAAGCTTCCTCTTTGTCCCCTTCCTCTTCTCCCTCTGCATTTCACTGCGTAATCTTTGAAGCAAACAAAATTCAGCTGATCTTGGACACTGATCTTCTCTAAACTTTGTCTCTAATGTCTTGTATGTCTCTTGTCACCAGTTCAAACAGGATGGAACTAACATAGTGTTCTTAATCCAGATTGCAACATCTTCTATCTCCTTTTTAATCACTCTGGAACATCAGTAGCCTTTTGCTTGCTGTTCGCACTTTATATCAGGCATCTCTGCCCACTGGGAACTCTCCAAGTCCTCCAACACAGGCCATTCCTAACTTCTGAAGATTCTCAAAGACACAGTCTTCCTTGTCCAACCACGCAGTTAAAGTGCTTGCCCAGAATTCCTGTAACTGAGCATCCATTCAAGCTGTTTTTTTCTCCAAGATCCATAAATGCGCTACTACCAGCTCATAGCCCCAGGAATACCAGTGTAGAGATTACCAGCTTGATCCCTTCCCTCCTTCTGAGCCCTTCCACCAGCTCTGCCCTCTATTACATTAAATGAAGCTGCACGCTTACACTTTCCTGTGATACACAACCCACACTATTTATCCTGCTCTCCCATGATGGAGGCTTTTCAGACTAAGTTAATACAAACTAGTAAGAGAAGGCCAGCACAATTTTACCAGCTTTAAAAGTGCGAAGCATCTGAATGGGAGGATTATTAATATCCTAAATAAAGCAACAACCAGACAAAGTACAGGTCTGTTATAATTCTGTAAAAATGATTTTTTTAATCCCAGGTTTACAAATGAAAGTCAGCTAAACAAATAAACAGAAACAAAGGGATTAAAAAATTTGTCTAAAGCAGCTTTGTAAAGAAGAGCTGAAATTATGTCACCAGTTAAACAAGTTCCAACAATCAAGGTCAAACAAGGTAGTATGTTTTTCCCGCAAGCTACACACCCATGGTTTAGTTCTGTCCACCCTCAGCTTGTGTACACACAAGACATTTAAAACATTCCCTGCTTAGCCACAAGAAGATAGTTTTTACAGACATCGCTATCTGGCAGCCTGCTTATAAACCATTACACTCCCAAGCAAATGCTAAAGTTCTTTTCTAGGAAATTAGATTTGCTACTTCATAATCAAGTACTACTAAAAACTAATTTGAAAATAAAACTAGAATAACATGAATCAGTTCTTAGTATTTCAGTGTCCATGGTTTGCTGACTGAAAAACCCCCGAACACAAGTAGCTCCTGCCACTGTACTCAATACTCAGGGGCTTGGATGTGGCAGCAGGGACAGGCAGAGACAGTTTTTTCCCTGTCTTTGGTGAGCTACACAGACTGCTTTCTTCTCTAACAGTGCGGGAGGGTAACTCACCACCTCCTGCATACCCACCAAACCCGGCCCCATCTTTAAGGCTCTCTTTAGACATTAAGGGTTTGCAGTTCCATATCTGGGTTCTTCATGGCTCCCTCTTGAAGTCTTTTCCTCCTTTCCAGGGTGGAGACCTGGGATTTCTCCCTAGAATTTCCAAGCTCTACTAAAGAAATAACACACACATCCTGGGCCTTATTAACTTCTGTTCCTCTCAGCTTCAGTCTCATGACTGAAATCTTAGCAGTCCTCTTGCAACATGAACACGCTGCTTCTCCCTAAATCAAAACCTCTTCCATGAGCAGAGGTTCTGCAGCCTTCTTTTCAAGGGAAGTTCTGCAGTGGTGTTAGCTGATTCCCCTGTTTGCTTTCGTCCACATGTAGTATGAGTACTTCCATCTAGGTTTTAGCCATCCCATGATAGACAGGCATACATGCTTGTAGTACCTCACTTTCTAGACCACGGGAATAGCCTTATAGATAAGATATGAGCTTGCCAAGCTTGTTTCTGACCTAGAAAAGCTGTCTCTCAACTTACTACATCATAACTCTTCAGTGGCCTGTATGAAATGATGTTTAATGAAGCTGGCAGAGAGAGTAATGAAAGCCCCAAGGGTTTTGTTACATTAGAGCTTGCACAGCATGACTCCCCTGGAAATATTTTCTAAAATTGGGCTATAAAACTAAGGAGGGATTTGGCTAGCTAGCAGGGAAAGAAGCATTTTTGAGGACTCCCCTTTTCAATTTTATAAAGCTGAGTGATACTGGGGAAGAATATATTACAGCAGAAAAAAATGGTAGGGAATCATTGGGCCTTACATGTGTAGAAGGCTGTAGAAGAAAGAGAAAGGGAAATGTTGCATGCTCAGCTCAGATCACACAGACCAAAACACGGTGAGGAACTACTCCAGAATTTCTACTGTATGTTCCATTTTCTTCCTCAATAGTGCTCTCACTTCCCCCAAACCATGAAAAAATCCTATATTCTTATCTTCCACACAGGGGACAGTTTTCAGAGCTGTGTTACCATCTTTCATGCCTAAGGCACATCTTTCAAAAGAAGACTGAAATCTGCTTCAGGAAAAAGAACAGCGTCTAGCCATCTTGCTTCTGGTCTTTTGTTGTGAAATGTAGCTTTGACGTATAAAAAAACTACACTTGAGCCCATGTAATTTCAGGCCAAATATGGATATGACAAAGCCATTTGCTGGGCAAGCTGAGTGACTAATGACTGTTAATTATTGATCTGTCACATGAGGTACTTAGAATATGAAAAATCATGCAAAATTAATTGAAGGACTTTAAAAACAAATTTCAAAACAAATTAACTCGAAATATGTACAAAGCAACTCATGTACAGTCACACACACACGAGAAATACAGATCAGTGGAAAATATTCTGAACTATAATGAATTTTTGGACTTTAAAATGCTGGGCAATGGAAATAATACTTTATAGATTGGTAAAAGTATGCAACGACTGTTCCAGTTTTCCTGTTAAAAACAACAATGAGCAATTGGCGGTGGCGGACTGCTCAGACTGGAGCTGCTTCTTTCTCTGTTTCAGGGCATTAATTTCAAGCAGAAATAATGTGATACTCAAGGCAAGCAGGGAGCTATGGGAAGACTGCAGAAGGGACAGAGAAGAAGAACTCTTTTTCTGGGTGATGAGGAACCAGAGAACGTGGAAAGAGATGGAGCCAAGAGTTCAGAACAAGCAGAAGCAAACGAAATAGGTGACATTGCATGTGGCTGAAGACAGTCAAGGACAGCTAGGCCAAGAGCAGGAGGGATTCCACATAGTTGGTGTTACCCACTTATCAGTCTTTCCGCAAGCAAACTGCAAAGGCAGCTGATGGGAAGCCAGCATTGCACAGGAACAGTTGCCCGTTCATCAGCAATGCTATCTATCAAGCATGCCCACAAAAATGATAGATCATCCTTGATGTTGAATCTACGTTAAGACATCGTCAGCAAGCGATGTGCCAGCTCCCTCCAACAAGTTCTTGCTAATACTGGACAGACAGGGGAGTCACAAAGCAAGGCTCCCCTAGCATTCATGGCACTGTTTCCATAACCTAAAGGTCCTCTGTGCCTACAGAAAAGGTACTGAAGGAGGGGGAAGTCAATGTGATCTTCTCAGTTGCTTCCCATGGTGCAGCAATAAAAGCCAGAAGTAGCAGCATAATGTGACATGGTTTTAGTGTGTGAAACAGCACAGCACTGTCTATTGGAAAATGGGGTCTGCATGATTTCTGACCATCCAAAATGCATGCAACATCTTGCTCTGACTGCCCTCCTCTCTGCAGTGAAAACAGAGAGACCCTGGATCACCTAGGTAGACTCAATACTTAAATGGATGAGCAGCACTATTTTAAAAGGTGTCAGTCCCTCAAAAATAATCCCTAAGATTTTGATTTCTGGTGCTGCAAGAATGTACTTAAGATCAAGAATGTGAAATTATGAGATACTGTACAGCATGGTACTGGCTGGAGAATGACTTTTTGTTACAGCAGCCTGAAAGAAAAAATACAATTGTGTTGGCATGTGCTATGCCTGTCTGTAACGGACTTGCAATTTCACTGATGTCAAAAGGCAAAATAGGAGGAAAACCTTCCAGAGGAAGGAGAAAAAGCCCAATGGCGTGGCAGAAAGAAGTGGTGGAAAGCAGTGACACTTAATATGGTGTGGGATTCAGAGTTAAAAGGAGGTGATCAATAACCTCCAAAATAGAAGATGTCACTAATCAAATGAAGTCTAACATGAACAACTAGCATAAACAAAGCAAGCTATAATTGTGGGCTATGGGGGCTGTATTGATAGAAGCAGTGATTCAGAAAAGGCATTAGGAATCTTGGTAAGTGTCAAGGCCTTGAGGACACTGATAAGCTTTAATGACTCTGACCAGCTACACCTGGAGCCTCCACCCCCACGCACTTCCCATGGGCCTCAGAGCCCCATTTAAGCTCAGACCTGGGCCTTCAGTCCCTTCTTAAGCTATGTTGGAGGAGTTCTGGTGTCTCACTGTGGCTGTGCTGGGCTATGGACACTGTTGATCCAGACCTTAGCCTGCAGACTGGCTTCCCAACTTTACCTTGGACCTGCATCATCATGTGAACTTTGCTTGATCATCTGTACTTGTAGTAGATCCTGGCCATGATCTTTGGGTCTGCCCTGCTTGCCTTGCTCAGGTACTGTAAATAATTGATACAGCAGTGGGTTGTGCTGTCATCCAGAGGGAGAAATGGGTTGATAGGAACTTCATGAAGTTCAGCAAGGGGAAGTGCAAAGTCCTGCATCTGGGGAGGAATAGTCCTATGCATCAGTATATGCTGGGGGCTGACTGGCTGGAAAGCAGCTCTGCAGAAAAGGATCCGGGGGTCCTGGTGGACACCAAGTTGGCTATGAGCAGCAATATGACATTGTGGCAAAGAAGGCTAATGGTATACTGGGCTGCATTAGGAGTCTCACCGGCAGGTTGAGGGAGGTGATCCTTCCCCTCTACTTAGCACTGGTGAGACCATATCTGGAGTATTGTGTCCAGTTCTGGGCTCCCCAGTACAAGAGTGATATGGAGCTATTGGCGTGTGTTCAGTGAGGGGCCACTAAGATGATTAAGGGACTGGAACGTGTCTCATGAGAAAAGGTTGAGAGAGCTGTGACTCCAGCCTAGAGAAGGCTCAGGGGGATCTCATGAATGTATATAAATACCTGAGGGGCGGGTGTAAAGAAGATGAGCCAGACTTTTTTCAGCGGCCCTCAGTGACAGGACCAGAGGCTATGGGCACAAACTGAAATGTGGGAGGTTCCATCTGAACATAAGAAAACACTTTTTTTTTTTTTTACTGTGGGGTGCCTGAGCACTGGCACAGGTTGCCCAGAGGTTGTAGTCTTCATCCTTGGAGATATTCAAAAGCTGTCTGGACATGGTTCTGGGCAACTGGCTCTAGGTGGCCCTGTTTGAGCAGGGGGTTGGACAAGATGACATTCAGAGGTGCCTTCCAGCCTCAAAGATTTGGTGCTTCTGTCCCTGTGGGAGGTGTTATTGCCATTGGCTCCCCATCCCTGGGGCACAGCTACTCCCTGCCAGTAGACAATTAACAGGATGTGTTGAACATGGCTAATGTGAAAGTTGGCTGTTACCTTGAGTGTACTAAGTAGGAACAAGGCAGAAACATCTTGTTACCTGGTCTTAGCATAGCTGCTCCTGGAATACTGCTCCCACTCTGGCTATGCATGCTTTATGAAGTTTTGAAAAATTAGGGGAAGTTCAGAGTCATGAAAATGACTGGAGTGTGACAGATTGTGCTCTGAAGCAAAAGTATCAAAGCACTTAGCTTATTATTGTGCAAAAAGCATGGGTTAACTTGAGCATTGTCTGTAATCAGCTACAAAAACACTGAAACTTGGGGGTAGAGGTTGGGGCAATTTCAGACCAGAATTCAGAAACCTGTCTGGAGATGAGATGCAAATACTTAATCCAATGGATAGGAGGTGTAGCCCAGCCAGTTCAGTTTGGAAATAAGTTACAGATTATGTTTCTACTAGAAACTTTCAAATAGAGATTGCATTTGTCCTTAGAATTCCCCCTAGCTCAGTTAAAGCACCAAAATAAGCAGACCAGATCTAAACAGCCCTTCTGGCTAAACTGTCATTGCGATTGGGACTTTGCAAATGTATTATTCTGGCATGATTTATCAGTATGTAGCAAAGAATGCCTATTCTAGTCACCTGATCATTTCTACAAAACTTCAACACAAGCCCCTCCTGCCAAAGCACATGTTGCAGGACTGACCTGTCTGGGATTGCATGTGTCCAAAGTACTGTGCTCTTCAAGTTACATGATAAACTTGGCAATAATTCTTGCCTCTTTACCTGAATGCTATAACAGCCATGGATCCTCCTCACAAGGTTTGTGGACTAATGTTTAAAAACCATTTTCATTAAAAATATGGCATGGCAGCTAATGAAGAGAAGGCAACTTCCAAAAAAAAAAAAGTGTTTCTATGGCCTGAAATGAGCTTTCAGAGAGCTCATACTGCAGAGCACAAGAGGCCTGAGAAGTACCCAGGAAAGAGCAGCGTTGATCTGGTGAGCTTCCTCTGAAACAGAATGGATGTTTTCCAAGTGCTCCATTACTTGTCTAACCAGTTTTTGAGTGCTACTATCAACAGGCAGAGCTGAAAAATACTTTTTTAAATCTCAGCAGTGCATCAAAGGTTTTATTTAAATTGCTCTTATAAAAAATTAATGAAGGCATTATCTTGCTGGGCTATAAAATGGCAGGAGCGGATCCCAGTGAGATGAAATCTTCTTAAAATACAGCTGTCAAAACATTTTTGTATTAATATATCCCTGAGTGACTCTGTGCACATGCACTTGCGGTACAGAACTTGACCAGGAGGAGGAGAATTTCATGCAAACGTGCTTATAACACAGAACAAAGCCAGGACTCAACATAGCAGTATTTAAAAGGGAACAGACTGCTTATGGTCCACAGGTGGAAGCTGTCTCTGAAGTGAGAAGTTATTCTTCCAAAGAAAGAGGTGGCATCAGGTAACAATCTAGTGGGATGTGACTTGCCATCTGAATTTCTGAGCTTACCAATGTAGTGACAACTTCCCTCCTTGCATGTCACCTATAGGTGTGGAGTATTTTTGCCTATGATGGGTACCAGTGTCTTTGGTGAGTGACTGCTAGGGAATCCCACTTCAGCCTTCTGTCTTGAGTAAAGCCCAGTTATACTCATCCCACTCCCCTTCAGCTGTGCTGTTAGCTGTGCAGTCAGCAACCACAACAGCTTTTTCATTCCCTTACCTATCACAGCTGCTTTGCAGATGGGCTGAGGGGAAGCACTTTTCCATGAAGCTCCACTGGGTGTTGTCCACTTCTGCACTGCTCTCTCCGCGAAGAAAGCGTACTGCAGTGCTTGGGCCTGGCCTGAAGTCAGCAGGATGTTAAACAGCTCTCGCTCCTTCCGGACTCCATCTGCAAAGGGCTGCTCTGTGGCAGCTTTGACTGCCTGGAAGCACAGCTCTGGAGCCAGGCACCCGTGGGCCTGTTTCTTCACCTTCACAAGAGCCTCACTGAGAAATGCTTCCATGTTGGGCAATTTTGGAACTGGCTTCAGGCTGAGCCTGTGGGGTCCCAATGGCTGGCCTGGGGGTAGAAGAATGGAGTTACAGAACAAAGCATCCACATCTGGAAGACTACAGATTTTCACCCCTTTCTACATAGACTGGGAATGCAGTCTACCTCTTTTCCTCCTAAGCTCACTGCATTAGGGCTTGCATGGCACAGTGATCTAGGTCTAGAACTAAAGTGTCTGACATTTCTCTTTAGCTTTCTGTTTGTTCTGACAATTACAATTTTTCAAGTCCCTTCTCAGACTTCAAAAAAGCAAGATTTCAATTTCAAAGAAGTAATTCTCTCCTTCCTTTTCTCAGCTACACAGAGTGCCTTGGCTTCTCCAGTTCTCTTACTCCACAGTCCCAGCTGCCACATTCATATGGCTCTTTCTATAAGCTTCAGTACTGAAGTTTTCCTCCAGTATTGTTTAGTACTCAGTGCCCAATTGACTTTGCTAGCCAGATGCATTCCAGCCAGGGTCCTGACCCAGGCGTTTATAAGAGAGACTGGGAAATATACCCTGACTTCAATTCTTCCCTGGCAGCAGGAGTCCCTCTATTCACTTTGGCACTAACCAAGGGGACAGCTCATGCAGCATGAGTTGGGGAGCAAATGAATGATAAGGGAGAGTTCATGCTTCTGTGTCAGCAAGGGGTGAATCAAGCAGCCACACAAATACATGAGGCTCATTACAGACAGAGGTTGCTATGGTGACACCTAGAAAGGATTTTAATTGAGAGAAGTTAGTTACATTTCAGATGCCAAAATCCTCTTCATCCTCTTCAGAAGTACAAACCTTGGTGCCTGCTAAGGGATCTCTGATCTGTCCATACTCAGGCTGTTCCTATGCTCTTAAGGGCAGCTTGCCTCAGTAAAGACCGTGGAGGAACAAGATCAGAAATTCGGGATGTATCCCCTTAATATTCCAACATTTTCACAAAGATCCTTTTGTCATCATAGCCACATCCAGATCGTTAACTGTGTAGCAATGTTACTGCACTGACTGCTGCAGTGCTGTTCCCAGAAGTGCCCAGGACTGCCACCAAAGCAGGATGGTGGGTGGGCTCCCTCTAATGGAGAAACTTATGGTGAGAAGCTCTCTGGTATACAGTCTCACTGCCCTAGTTTCTTATATGAGCTCTGCCACAGGAGCGCACTTCCTTCAAAGGTGGCATATTGCATCCAGCTCCATTTTTTCTTCTTGTCTGAGTTAGGAAAGTGCCAGTGCATCAGCAGAAGACTCAGGAGCAGGAAGTCATACACAGGATGCTGAAGGGCAGGAATAATGGTAGCACTGCAATCATGGTTGCCCAAAGAACATGTCCTGACTCTAACTCTTCCTCCAAGACCAAGCAATGTTTAAGAGAAACAGAAATATGAGTTTCCAGGATGAGTTAAGATACTGATTTCCTGAAATAATGGTCTTCAGAGCTCAGGCTTTTTAATTAAGCCTTTTGGAGAACACAAAGATGAACACTCACTGTGTAAGTAGCTTCCCTTGTAATCAGAGTTCATAAAAATAATGTTTTCACGTTGACAGTGAATATAGTTTGTATCTGCCAGTATTGCAGGATTTAGTCAGGATAATGTTCCTTTATTTTGGAATCCTTTGTTTCTCCCCTAAATGTATGTTTTTAACCCAGAAATGCTCTTTATCCACAGTCCCTTATTTAGGAACTTAAATAGTGGGTTTCATTTCATCACAAGAGGAAACCTCAGGTTTGTCCCAGAAAGCAGATCTGATGGCTGGAAGGCCACTTAAGACTGGGCAGATCAAGGGACTTCGTATGACATCTCTGATGTGGAAAGGACTGGTAAAGAAGGAATACTACTGGGAGCCTTTAAGCTTGGTCTTTAGATAACAAATAGTACTTGTAAGCACAAATACTGATGGGGGACATGAGAGAGTTCCTCAGAGTAAAAAAAGAAAAGTAACTCTCCTCAGGGTCCTGTAATAAAACTCTCATTTAGCTGTAAGCTAAATACGTTTTGCTAAGTATTTCTACAGCATCTCTATGCAGTGTCTTTGCTTCTGCAATGCTAATAAGAATCAAGGGTGTATTTATGAACAGGAAAAAATGATCTGAATCCAAACCTGGGAAGAAGAGATCAGTGTGGGACACCTGCAGCTTGATTTCTGAAATCAAAGCAGCAGGAACATGATGAACAGTATCAGGCATCAGTGCCACAGGGAAAAGCATCATCTGTTCACAGGAGCTAGTACAGATACCTGCTTTGTTTTACTAGGGTTTGTAGTCCAGGTAGCACAAAGGACAGATCAAGTCTATAAAATTTCTATCAGCAAAAGCAACATGTGAGCATGCAGTATCAAATATTGTGCTATTTAAAGAAAAAAAAAAATCATCCCACAGTTGTAAACCCTTGGGATATTACAGGATTCCACATGCAAGAGGCAGGGCTAGCCTAACAGTCTTCCTGGTGCAGTGAACTGCTTGTGAATTTCTGAGAAACAAAGCTGAAACTGGACCCCTGCTCCTCATGCTTGCAGTTGTCTCAGGCCTGCCAGAGGCAAGTCCAACTTGTCAGACCTTTCACAAACTCTGGTTGTGTCAAAGGGGCACTTTGCTAGACCTTCTGCCTAAAGAAGGTCGCAGCCAGAATCATGAGCCCTGGAGAGAGGTTAAAATGTCTTTATATTGTACATCTTCCCAGAGATGACGCACTAAAGGCCCTTGCAACTGTAACTGAAAGCCTTTCTCCAACAGTCACCATTTAAAGCTTGCAATTACCTAACAGCAGTATCTGTTACTCCTTTGGGTTTTATGAGACTCAGAAGAAACACATGCTTCCTCCACAGTTACTCCTAGTGGCTTACAGTCAGCAACTCATAATCATCTTTCCATGCAGAGTTTAATACCTGTGGGGCCTGAGCTAGTCTAAATTGAACTGATTTTCCCTGGCTCTTTGGTGCAAGCCGTTGATGCTTTTGTGCTCTGAGAAGATGATAAAGGTCAATCAGCAGATGTGGTCAGAAAGCAAGGGAAGATTATATATAAAGGGAGAGCTTCAAAGAAGTCTGCTATGCAGAGGATCAGCAGCCATTTTCTCCTCCAGCCGAGGAAGACTACAGCAGGCCAGCAAGAGGTGGGCAGTATAAGCTGCAAGCTACTGCCTGCCACAAGCAATTACAGCAATTTTTCAATTTTGTGATGCCATCAGGTGGACAAATTACATAATGCAGCTTTGAATTAGTGCAGTGATTATCAAGCACATTGAATGAAAGAACACTTTCCTTGTCTCCAAGGATTTAGCTCCTATCTATTCCTTCTAAAAAATGCCTTCAAAAGTGAAGATATTTTCTTTTGTCTGAAGAGGCCAGTTTGCCTGAAGAAGGCCAGGAACATATGCTCACTTCCTATCTGCAATATATAATTACTGCTTTTCAATGAAAAATTTAACTTAGAATCGATAATTGTCTCTGTGTATTCCTACAACCACTTATTCAGGACTGTTTCAAACTCCTTTTGAAGGTTTTCTTCATCCATACATTTTTATGGATTATTCCTAATGAAGATGCTTTCCCAACATACCTACCATAAAGGTAGCTCTCTCAACTGCATATCAAAACAATAATCAAGGACCCTTGCTTCAGTAAGGCCAGTCATTTGAGACTGATCTCTTGCCATGAGATACTGCAGCTCCAGTGCTGAGAAAGCTTTAGAAGAAAATAACTTCTGAATTGATTCTTTGAGATGTATCTTGCAGTACAGCCTTCCCAGGAATAGAAATTCCATCAGTGACAAAACTAGTTATTTAGCCAAACTAGTCTGTAAGAAGCCAGCAGTTGTTAACCTCATGTTTAAAAAAAAAAAAAATCTCATCAGAAACAAAATGCTGCATGCCTTACAAAGGCAGTGGAGTTCTGTGATGGCATTTTTTTGTGCAGCTCTGTCTCTGTTTTAAGATTATCTGAAAAATGTTCACTGAAAACAGAACTCAATGTGAACAAAAACCAGACCAGCTATGCAAGACTGTCATCTCTTTTGCAGCCCTGAGTTAGTGCTCGATGTAGAGAAATAAAAGTGCTGGTTTGCCTTTGTATGGCAGGAGAATTATATTAACTTTAGGCAAAGGCCAAAGCCAGGGATGACTCAGAAGGAACATACGGATGCTGGGTACACCATTCTTTCAAATTATCAGGTAACCTGGGGCTAAATGGTGCATCAAAACTTTCCATGGTCTTCTGCAAGGTCTAATGAGAAATTTTCCAAGCGGGAAAGAAATAAAGATTGCTGACTTGCCAGTATTTTCACTGTTAAAGCAGATACTGTAAATGCCAGTAAAGCTGTCAGAAAGGGTCTTGAAAGCATTTTTAAAGTCCTGTTGGAGTTGGTATATAGTGTGATGTGAAACACCTTCAATGACATTACTCATTTTTACTGGGGTAACTCAAACCAGAAATAAACAGATAGAAAATCTACCACTAATAATGAGTAAGACTGGGACAGGTTATGTGCTGAACATCCAGCTAGGATTCTTGTATGCTTATACAAGTCTCAAAATTTTTCTTGGTAGTGACAATTTCCAATGAAGATGAAGCTACAGAAGAGGAATTTGCCAATAGTAGTAGTGGACATACATTCCAGAAAGCAAGTTACGCTGAGGAGTAGTGTGCTCAATGATTCATTCCTGAGGTCTAAGGTCAAGCTGACTTTCACAACTGTCAACCACTGCACAATGTCTGTCACAAAAGAAATAAGCATACAAGTATCTAAATTTCACCCAATTTCACATAGCATTTGTTGAAATCCAGAATGCTTGCCGGTTTGTCAGTTCTAGCAATGTATCTACTACTCATTTTGTGATACACTGCTGCTGCCATCAATACTGGTATAGATCTTATGCAGGGCATCATTCAGAAGCCCAGAGGGTACATCGAAGGGAACACTGTTGTTTGGGTTAATTTGCCTAGAAGAGTAGTAATATTTCACTGCTCTCCCAACAGATGGAGAAACAGAGTTCTCATTCAAAACAGACAAAAATCAGTGAACGAAATTATCTTCATTTTTCTTAGAAGCAATAGCGAATTACATCACCCATCTCTTTCTAAAGAATTATATTTAAATAGTCTGATTACATATAGAGAAAGAGAAGAGAGGACTGCTTATGTCATCAATTCTGCACTAAAAATGAAGCCCAAAAATACCGTAGGATGAATACAGTGAGAAGGAAGGGCATCTCTTACAGAAAACTTAGACAAAGAATACCCTTTTGCAGCTATCTGGTAAATCTCAAGTTGTAGAGAAGTATACAAGACACCGATCTTTAAGAATAGCCTATTCATTGAACTATCTTAAAAATATGGTGCACTGCCGTCTAGGACAAAGCTTAGGCTGCTATAACTTCTAGCACAGGAGAAGTGCTCCTACAGAGAAGAAAGAGCCTTGTTTGTAGCGAAGAGAACTGCAGGAGCAAAGGCAGCATCCCAGCTTGGAAAAGCATTGCTTATAAAGGCCATGTGATCAAAGCAGAAAGGTTTTTTTGCTTCCTTGCACGCATCTCATTGTGACAGAGCTCCAGATGAAATCCTGATGGAAGTCAATGGTCTGTTTCCAAAGGTATGAGGAGGTTAGTAACGGAAAAATATCCTGTTTTCTCTCAAGGTGATGCTCCTCATGCTGCACAAGGAATGTTCCTCTTCCTGTGTTAACTCCAGTGAATTTAATTTTGTTATTTCTAAGGTGGGAGGAAAAAAGTCTCTCCACATCCCTCCTATCTCCACAGGCCACTTTCTTATATTGTCCCTAATCCTTTAGTTGCTGAATCACTTACAGACTCATGGATTATTAAGTTGGGCTGAGGATGTGCCAGCCCCTCCACTGGAGGGAGCAAGTTATTTTTGATCAGCCATTATTGATGGTGCAACCAGAATACATGCAATACCAGCTGTGATCCAAAACTATGTATGATCCAAAACTCCTATGGAAGGAGCACATACTCCCCCAAATCAGTGGAGTGCAGCAGCCCAGAGGAGCATGTGAATTTGGATATATAATTAAGAAGCAGGAGGACTCGATATGCATCTGTTCTCTGAATCCTCACTTGAATTTCTGCAGCTCTCCAGCATCTGAATTTTTCACTTCAGACAACAGAAAACAAATTTTGCAATTGTATCTTATATGGATGCCAAAACTCAATGAATGGAGCATATAAATTGGAACAAACTGGTGGGCTTTGTTCTGACTCCCCCCAGCCCTGAAACATCACCAATTATTTATTGTCATTGCTACAATTCTTTCCTCACCAATCACTTTGTTTGCCAAGCGAATTGCTGCCTCAACTGTGTTTTCTTCCACAACTTCATCAACCAAGCCCAGCTTCAGTGCTTCAGTTGCTGGAATGTGTCTTCCTGTGATAAAAAGAGAAATAAGCTGACTAGAGTGGGGCATGATGGGCAATTTCATTCTTTTCCATCTGATCAAATGACTTGTGTGTAGCTGGCTTCAAATATGAGACATGCTCATTATCAAGTACACAAAATGCATTACTAACTTCATGCCTCAGAAGCACGTATGTCCCTTTCTTAGCTCATCATTAGTGGAAGCAAGCTGAATTTCAACCCCAGCAGCTACTTAGATAAAAGAAATTAATGTTTCTTAGACCAAGCTGGTGGTATGACTCAATGCCATATTCTTATATACAGAGCAAGGCCAAGGCATGGTACTTTACCTGTAGTGATTATATCCAGAGCAGCTGGTACCCCAATCAGTCTGGGTAGTCGCTGAGTGCCTTCAGCACCTGGAAGTAACCCAATGGTGACCTCTGGTAAACCCATCTGTGCCTAAAATTAAGTCAAATTCAACAACAAATCTGATTAGAAGGAGTGATAGTTACAAACTGAGCAGAACAGAGGAAGGACGAGCAGACCTGATTCACACATTGCTCTTCTAGGAAGCCTCAAAACTTCTACATAGAAACTTCATCCTTGCTTTATGCCACATAAGACATTTAAGACAAAAGCCCACTCAACCATTTCAAGAACTTGTGTACAAATGCACAGGAAAAACATCACCTTTCAGTGGATGTATGTGTGCTAGCACAGCACTGGAGGAGAGCTGTGGGGCCAATAGCATCCCCCAGATTGACACATATGTAAACTAATGCTTTCAAGCATTTGTTACCAAATCCTGGAGGGCACTCTGTGACTTAACTGTTACCTCCCTACTCTAATTCTTGGAAGTTTAGTAAAGGAAAATTGGTACTGAACTCTTCCCTAATCTTCCTTCAAATGGCTCTTGGTGCACTTGACATTTAGTAGGGTTATGGCAGAGAAGCCAGGGGCAGCAGGAAGGGGGGGCTTGTCTTCTCTTAAAAATCTATCTAGATTTTGTTGCCTCGTTCTAACAAAAATTAGTTCACACATTTCCCATTGAGCTCTTAAGAGATTTGGAGTCACTTTAAGACCACTAATTATGGTGGTATGCCACCACCCACCTTAGGTGGCATATAGGATGATGTAGAATATCTCTTTATGCTGTTACAGGAACCCACACTGTCATGGAGAAACAGTGATTCACACTGCGAAAGTGAGGGGATGGCCCTATCAGTGAAGAGTCTCTATAAGGAGATCAGGTACCGCTAAAAGGTAGTTCAGCTTTCCTGAATCTTGAAGGAGGGGGTTCAAGAAAAAAAAAAAACAACAGATCACTCTTTAAAAGACTCTTAAAGCTGTCTTTTGGTCAGAGTACTCCCTGAGGAACCAGAGCTCCTGGGGAATCAAACTGTAAATGCTCCATGCTAGCTGAGTTTCAACTGCCTATTGAAACTAGGCCACTAGCAGAAAGAAATGCAGAATTCACAGGGCTGGGGGGGGTGGGGTGGGGAGAGAAAGTCACACTGCATGAGCCAGTAAGATACAGCCATCTACATCAGAATATAGATAATGACTACTGAGATCTAGGGCAAATTAACACTCGGTTACTGAAGTTTCTATGCAGCCACCTTATTCTACTAGTTACAAATCAATTTTATATTTAGAAATGACTTGAAATTAGTAATTTAATAAGACTTATGAAAGCATGTCAAGGGTGGTGTTGCAGGTGAAGAATGTCTGAGCACACAGACTTGTATCCTGTAGCTATAAAGCCCCCCTCCTCTGAGCAGATGATCCCAGGAAAGGCATACTGTCCCACTGCTCTCCAGGAACAGCCTCCCATGCTGTCCATGGCCATATGTACATGGCTCCTGATGCCTTTGCCAGCCTTTCTAGTTTGCAGCATGTGTTACCTTCACATGTGCAATCCGATAGTGACAGCCAAGTGCCACCTCCAGGCCTCCTCCCAAGGCAATGCCTTCAATGGCAGCCACCACAGGCTTCTCACTCCTTTCTATGAGAGAAATGATGGGGCCCAAGGCAATACCCTGTCTCTTCGGAGAAGAAAATCCTCGAATGTCAGCTCCTGAGTTAGCACAAAGAGATGAGGAATTAGTGGGGAAGGCAGTGATTGGAATGATCCTTCCTTCTGTGCTGTTGAACATAGCTGCTCACAGACGATCAAGCCCTTGCAGAGCATGCTGCTGGCAGAAGGAGTGGTCCCCTTTTGGGACCGCCTTCAAGAAACCCTGGCTCCTTGAGGCTATTCAGAGAGCTCAGGAGAAAACAGTACAAAAATACATAACTGTAGCAATCATGCAGTTACTACAGAAAATTGCGGACATGCTTGGTTAAACAAAAACAAAAAGTTGAGTCTGGAATAGTTAAGTGCAAGTTATTACTAACAAGCAGTGTAAAGCTCCACAGAAATTCCATAGCTTCACAGGTTTCCACAACTTGAGAAAATCTGTTATTCACCACTGCCCAACCCCAGGTATGTTCCATACACTGGACCAGTTGATGGTCCAGAGATTTTATACTGATGCCTCCTTACTTTCCGTGGCTTGCTTTGCATATCAGGGAGATGAGGAGGTATCCCCTACTTCAGCATGAACATACCAACTTATTTCTGGCCTGGACAGTCCAACTTGTCATGTGCCCCATGTCAATTGTGGCACAGCAGAATAGAAAAAGCCCATTTTCTTGTGGCCATTTTCAGCCAAATCAGGACTTTTATCAGCAGTGTTATGAGGCAGAGAATCTTCAGACATGGTGGGTGGAGTGTTTCCTCTTTTTCTTGGGCTCTTTGATGAAAAATGTCTTACCTGCACTGAATTTCCCATTTTCACCACAAATCGTAACAGCTTTCACTGAAGGATCTGCATCTGCTCTCTTCAGTCCATCCTCTAATGCCTGTAGAACTGTTAAGCTGAAATAAATTAGAGAGCGAGTAACAGTCAACTACATTACCTTTCCAAGAGGTCTGTGTTATAAAGGCCAAGCGTCCCAGTGAAAAGGAGCAGTACAGCCAAGCATATGTCTCCTCTAGCTTGTCTTCTGCCACAGCCTCTCCACGTGAGTCCTTTCATTAGTCTCCTTCTCACTTTAAGGGCAAGTGCCAAAATCCAACAAGCTTATGACTGCTGACCTGCCATTCACTTGCTGGAGAGTCTTCTTGTGGCTATGACATTACTGTTTCCAAAGCATAGGGAAATGTTCTTTTGAAAATGCCTTTATGAATTAAACATTTGGATTTTTAGGAAAACAGTTTAGCATAATTTAAAAGTAATTAATGCTAAACCACTGACAATCTAAGAACTTTTCAGAAAGGGAAATGAGCTCCAGGGATAAAAAGCTATCTTTTGAACACCTGACACAGACTTGGTGCTGTGCTGACAATTATGCTTTCACTTTGTGGAGATTTGTATTTAGGTCCAGACTTAAAACTTGTGTGGGGTCCTGTCAAGGTGAATTTGGGCCTAAAAACCTAAGTAGAATTTCTTTTTTTTTGTCTTATCTGAACATATTTCCACAGATACAAACAGTAAATGTGGCCAGCAAAGAATTAATGAGGAACTTCAAAACGGAACAGTAAAAGTATAAACAGTATTTTTACAAATCAGATATTTAAAAAAATCTGGCCTGACTGTATGCTCACTTGGCATTTGAAGCTTAGAAGCTAATTATATGTGTGTGTGTGTATGGATGGACGTGGAGAGTACCGTCTGTTTTAGAAGACAGTGACAATAAAGAAGATGGTAGGTAAAAATAGAAGCATTAACACCTAACACTTTATTAATAGAAGTATTAACACAAATTGTGTGTATAAGTAACTTAGATACTAAAATATATTCATATACACACACTTGTAAGCATGTAAGTGTATATATAGTTTGTGAGAGAGACTTTTCTGTGTGCATGTGTGTATACGTACTACATACGTAGATATGCCTCTGATTCAGAAAATCTGAGCCACAAGTGGTTGGAGGCTGGAGGAATACTCGAAGTATCATACAAGTTTGCCCAGTCCTTTATAAATACACCTTCTGTTCCTAGACCTTCTCCAAACTCTAAGCTCAGTTTTACACGTAAGCTTGGTGGCTGATGAAAAGAGAGCAGAGCTCTCTTGATGCCCAGTGGGGCAGAGCAGCGTGAACTAAAAGGAACTGATAGAAAGACCTGATGCATACTCAGTTTGTGCATGTTTTTCAATATATTTGAGGGCATTTCACTTAAAAAGGAAGTTTGTCATAAAGTAGATGAAAAATATATCACTGTACTCGTGTAATGCTTCTAGGTGTGTCCAGGGTGAGTGACCACACTATTTATGCAAGGCAGCAGCATGCAGCATTGAAGTGGAAATCCATAGACTGAAAAGGGAAACCTGGAGAGCCCAAGAAGTTTTCTGTAAGCCAGCTGTGTGAGGTCCTGCCAGCCAACCTCTGCATATTCTTCCTTCAAAATAAACAATTAAGAGAAGCTATTAGCAAAGTCTATTAATTGGGGCTGTTGGCTGAGCGGAGAGTTGGGGGGCTGCCTAGGGGGGTCACCAGGATCACCTGCCACCTGGATTAAGGCCATGCTACACAGAAGGATCAGTGGGAGTCCTGAGACCTGACAACCAGAGACTGACAGAAGTGTTATTTTTGGCAAGAGAACAGCTGGTTATGTACCAATTGCCTCATCCAGACATTAAAGACAACTCTGAAGTCTGACATTAAGTTTCAGCTTTCAGAACCATTACTAAAATGAGAATAATTTGGCCATGACAAAGAAAAATTATTAGGTGATTCTGCAAAGGTCCTTCCAAGTGCATATAGTTCCATGTAGCAGAATATGAAAGCCTTCCCAATTTTAATAAGTGGTTTCATATTCTGTGGGGAAAAATACATATTAAAAGTTTGTTTTTTATCTCACTCCCTTTGGAATATCAAGTGCTGTGGCTGCTGCTATTTGAGGAGGACCCACAGGCTGCACCCAGTGCTTGCTGCTCTTAGAGGTCTGTTTTTGCATCAGTGGAGAGCCAGGCCACAGAAATACCAAATTCACCTAGCGGCTGGAAGATTAAAGAGAAAACCATCATGAAATGTCATACTTTACAAACCATGGTGCAAAAAGGGGGAAAAAATATGTACCAAGATTCTGAGCAAATGTTAAATTGATTTGAAAATATTGTATATAAAAATGGCACAATTCTTTCAGGAACAGACAAGAAGCAATCAAAGCATTTATGTGTCTGTTGCAGGCACATGATCAGCAGATGCAAAATACTCATATAAAAGGTTTGTCTGCATTAAATGGAAAGGTTCAGGATTTTATATAGGAAATTAGTTACAAGCCCTTAGCACTAAAAACAACATACTCCTACCAGAAGAAAAATTAGTCATCAAGGCTGCCACAAAGTAACAGTTCAATACCTTCATGACCTGTAATAACCCAACAGAACTATTTTTGCCAGAGAATAACTTGACCGTGTACTTGCATAAATATTTCTTCTCCCTTCATACAACTTTTTCCTAGTGGGAATTTTGTTGTGGGACAAGAAGGAAGAAACATCGGACTCTTTGCAGTTTCTTGTTTTCCTAAGATGGAGCAATATGTTTGCCTCAGGATATGTTACAGTCCAACACACAGGCTGCATTGCTTTGTAACTCACATATTCTAACTGGTACTAAAAGATGTAATTTTCAACAAAAGCGTTGTAGTAAAATTTATGACAGTAAATCTATAGAAATACTCAAGAGTATCACAACTTCAAACAGAGCATTAAAGAAACAAAAAGTCACCATAATTTGCATAAGTATTTCATTACTGTGACAGTGTCATTCATTTAACAGTAACAATGCAAAAAGTCACTCCATGCATTCCAATCAATGTTTAATCCCATGCTATGTAGTCAGCTCCACCATGTATACTATTTTGACTGCAAGAAAAGTGATTCTGCCAAGATGAGTCAGTGTTACGGGTTTCAGAAACACCACAGGTGCTGTTAAAGAACATGTGTGCACCAGGGTAAGAGAATATTCTTGTAGGTGACCACACCAGGTTATTTTTATTTTGCATAAAACTCATTGTAGTGATGATGTGCTGCATTTCTAACAAGGTTTTATTATTTGCCTTAATAATTTCAGATTTTAGGTAGAGTTTGTGAATGTGAAAGTCTTTCATTTAAAAAAAAAAAAAAGGTAATTTAAGGGAATCCTGAAAATTTGCTTAGTCACCTTTAAAGTAGTGAGACTCGAATCCAACAGTAGAAAATGCTGTTTATGGAAAACATGCAGGTCTGGTCCTTTCCCCTTGCACTTCCCCCAGCATCCACAATCACTGCATTGGGGATGTTGCTATGTACATCTACACACATTCTTTTTAGCATCCCTTATACACCTGCTGTCTGTGAATTTGCCTAATCCCTTTCTGATTCTGCTGATCCATCTGCCTCCACAGGCTCCTGTGGCAGCAAGCTCTGTATTATCTTTTTTAAAACAATCTCCTACTAGTTTAATCAAATGTCCCTAGTTCAACCATTGCAGGATTTGGTAAAGGGTTATGCCTTTAATGTATTTACTTTCTTTATGATTTTCTAAACCTTGACCTTATTCTTCCACAGCCTTTTCCTCTCCAAACTCATGACACTCAGCTTTTTCAGTCTGCTTTCTTAACACAGTGCACCATCCCTTGGATTATTTTGGTTGTCCCTTTCTGGATCGACCCTATATCCTTCTGCAAATGCAAAATCCAGAACTAGACACAACAATTAAGATGTTTTATATTGCAGAAAAGGGATGCCCTCTGCTCAGTTCTCAACATACATCCTGATGGTACCCAATATTTTGTGGGCTTTTTGGGCTGCCCCAGCACATTGAGCTGATGATTTCACAGAACTATCAAAGGTAAAGATCCCTTCCCTGAGCTGTAACTGCAGTTTTGAGCTTGGCATCCTGTAAGCTTGTCCTGGGTTATATTTTTTATTTAAAGAACTTTTTGCTATTGTTTTTTAGCATGCCTTGATCCACTCTTTATATTTTTTTAGTCTTAATTTCCAGTTTACATCTCTCCTGTCATGTTTGATGATGTCATGAACATTTTCTTGTTCTCATTTGAGTAAGCTTTCCACTTCTTAAAAAAAAATTCAAACTTTTCCCTTAGTCGTCTTAGCTTTCTCATCAAGCCATGCAGGGCTTTTACTGGATCACTTGCTGGCTGAACAGTTTACCTGGGCTTCTAATAAACTTAAAACCCCAAAAATCCCAAACCCAAACAACAACAATCCAGACTCCACCCTTCTTGGAGGCTTCCTGTCTTTTGGATAGCTTCTTGCAGCGCTTTTGTTTGAACTAACTGCTGGGTATTTACATAATTCCCTTCTTGTACTCGGGTGCTGGATTTACCTGGTCTGCTCTCTCTTGCCTCAGTGTCAGATCCAGCCGTGCAGTAGTTGCTGTCACAGAGCAGCTAATACAGCTTGAACGGAGTCATGCACATAAATTAAGGCCAAATCCAGAATGGTGTCCTTTCTGTGGGGTTTTAGAATAGTTGTTTTAGGAAGCAGACACTTAACTGCATCCCAGAATTTTCTCTCTGCATCTCATCCTGATGAGGTGCTGATCCAGTCCAACACAGGTAATCACACTCTCCCATCGTTGCTACCTATCTGAAGTTGCAGCTTCTCTAACCTCCTTTACATTTTCTGATCATTATGCTGATTGGGGGTCAGAAGGACAATCCTAGCAGCCAGGGAGAGCCTTTTCCGATCGTGACTGTTACACGGTTATACTTTATGTAATCCCACATGTACACTCCCCTACCCCATGTCCTACCCTATCATCCCTGGAGCTTTTCTGCACTTGTCGGCTCAAATGTTGAAATACTCTTCCACACCCTTCTTAATTTTCAGTGCCAGCAGGCTGCCTCTGCTAGTAAGGTGTGGCTGGTCCTTTCTCTTGCAAGTCTCGTCTGTCTGTTCCCCCAAACTTCCCAGTTTTTTGCATATCTAAATCCCTTCTCTCTATGCCATGGCCTCATAAATGCAGATCTCTGAATGCTAAACTTCTGCAACCCAGGAAAAAAAAACCCCAAACAAATCAAATTTGGCACATGCCACCTCTGCTGGTGGAGGGAAAGATTAACTTGAAGGGGAGTCTGTGTGTGGGAGCCAAATTTGCTGCCAGACTTACAAGTCAGCATACGTTCCTCAGGAAAGTGCTGCCCAGGAGGTACTTGCACAGCAGTGCATGGTGTCAGACAGGAGAAAGCAAATTCCTACTCACCAGTGGCTTCTAAAGTGCTAATGGCCAGGGCGATGGCCTGGGAGCTGGGATAACAGCACCGAGTGACACATATAATGGGGAGAGAGGGGTGAGGCTGGAGCAGAGCAGGAAAAAATCCACCAGCCTTTTAAAAAGCATCTGTGCCTGCTGTGAAATTAAATTTTCAGGATCGCAGGAGATGGCTCCTGTCTGTAATTTTCACTGCCTGCTATCACCTACGTAGTCAAACATTTCCAACAGCAATCACAAACCTGCTCCCCTATGGTACAGTACATAAAATATGCAGAAGCAGAAGGAATGCACAAGGATCAGAGTGTGCTCTACCTTTCCTAGCTATAGCCAGGTCTCAGCTAAAAAATACCCGATGGCAAGTATGAGCTAATTATTGATCCCTACTAAAACAGGTATTACCCTGACATGTGATCAAAGCCCCCAGGCATGTCTCAAGCTGAAGCTTCACAGAAGCTTAACATTTAAATCCATGCTGTGCAGGTTCCCATCCTTCCCCACGTACTCCTACTCTGTCCCTTGTGCCAGCAGTGCTCCTCGTGCAATTGCACAAGGTGCTGATGCAGAGAGCTAGGCTGGCTGAAAAACAAACCCAAACCAACTTGCTGGTGTTCAGTCACATTTGCATCCTGAGCTGGCTCGCTGCCAGTCACAGGAGCACCAACGCTAGCAGAGCAGAGGCTGTGAGGAACCATGGCCAGGATCACAGCAGTCCCATCGTAGGTTGTGCTATGGAGCTCGTCACGAGGGAATGAGCCTACATGGGTGAAGTAAGTACTCGGGTCTCTCAGGGGCCTTCGTGCTGCGGGGCTGTCAGCAGATAAAAGAGTGTGGGCAGCACAATACAGGTGTGGGGGGAGTGAAGATAGAGCACTCAATGGAAACTGCCTTTTTAATGGATCTAAAGTGTTCTGCCCGGGTCTTCCTTCTCCCTCTTCGGGCTGGGTCTTCCTTCTCCCTCTTCGGGCTGGGGAACAGGACCACAACCACACCATCCGTTACCCTTGGCTGACAGCATCAGAACTGCACCTTGAGAGGGCACTGAGGGGTGAAGAGTAAAGGGTAGTAGAGGCAGGGGTCTGTCCTGAAAAGGCTGTTGTGTAGGTGCATGCAGTTGCTGTTCGAAGGCAACTTAGGGTTTTATCAAGGACTTCTCAAAAGAGACAGAGTTAAGGTTCCTTAAGCACGTATCTTTAGCTCTGTATTTTGTACTTTTCATGGTAAGGATGGAAGGTTTACTGTGGGCACAGCCTGGAAGTTTTCTTAGGCTGGTCTTGGGGACAGGAGGTCCAAGGGATGTCTTGCACCCCGCAGTTCTGGGAGTCCTACATGTCTAGTTCATCTAATCTCATCAAGTGACTCTGAGTTTGTTTTCTCATGATAATTATCTGGGCACGTGAAAATGATCTTACTCCACTTTTAAACATGTTGCAATGAAAGAGTGAGCACTGGCAGTTACTGCAGAGCAATGTAGCTTGTCACAGAAGAGCAGCAGGTTGTATTTCCTACTCATGCTCTTACTTGTCTCTTTCAGCTTCTTTTTAACAAACTTTCTGGTTTAGCAGTTGAGCATAACTGCAGTGGATTTTTTTTGCTTGTTAATATATACTGAATAGACACTATGGTCACTGTTACAGAACAGCTCTTCAACTACAGCTGCTTAAAAAGGGCCTATGCAGTACTCAGAACTAAATGAACTAAAATACACACCTTATAACAAATTATGTAAAGCCAAAAAGCACGTACATCCTTTTCAAAACACTTGAAAAACTAGAATTTCAGGGGCTTCTACAGATTGGTGTTTGACTTTGTTTTTCACTGGCTTGTGTTTGAGATCGCCTGGGGCCTTTCTTGACAAAGATCAGTATTTAGAGGTCAATTCCTTACTCATTTTTAAAAGGCAAATGAACTGCCTTCGCTTCTGATAGCCCTGGCTGTGGTTTAATCCCTGTGCCAGCTCCTCTTGTTGAACCACTTCTGCTATTTACAAAGCCCTTTGCCCTAACCCCTGCGCTCACTTGGATAGCGCAGGGACTTGCACCCCTGTGGAGTGCGTGGGGCAGGCAACTAACATGCATGCCCTGTGGAGTGCGTGGGGCAGGCAACTAAACCAGTAGCAAATCTGAGAGGAAAAGCTGGTTTTCACCTATGAGCTCTGAATAAACTCCAGGGTGAAACAGCTGAACTGCTAAGGTCGCCGTGCAATTTCTTGCTGGAAGCATCATCTTGATGCTTAAAGACTGGAAGGTGATGAGAAATACATGAAGTTTTTAAACGGCTTCCAGGGGAGATGACAGCAAGTACAGATTGGTGAGCCTGACACCTCTCCTGCAAAAAAAACCCACTAGAAATTATAATAAAGAGCAGAAGTCATGTAAGAAATGAGCCTGTTTTTTGCAAAGGCTGGTGCAGGTACCCAAGCAGCGTTTGGAGAGGTCCTTCGGCAGAGGCTCTTTTACCGGGCAGCCTGCCCTGGGACCAGGAGGTACCTCACACGGGCAAGGGGGGGAAAATGAGGTGAAAAGGAAGGAAATCAGAGAATCCCCCAT